>NC_091213.1:11970969-12160969 GCF_040958095.1 Procambarus clarkii
TTTTACCTCAATAAACTTATTTCAATTTCAATTTCAATTTCAATGACTCTTACTAATTTACGATGCCATTTGCTGAGGAAATTGGGAGTCGACAAGTCTTTAGCCCGCTATTAGTTACACAGAAATATGTAGTGGATAAGGTGTTAGAACAAAAAGCTTTATACATCACTCGATACTAAAGCGTAAGAACATAAGAGCAAAGGAAACTGCTAAGATCTTTTGGCCCCATAAGAGGCAGCTCTTTATTTACATCCACCCAGACGCAAATGTGAACTGGACAATGCTTAGAATATTAAATATAAATACAAGTAACCGCCACACACTAACCGCCCCCCTCCCCCCCACTCTATTCATTCTCAAGCTCTCAGCCCCAGGAGAAGGCCACGCAATCCGCCAATACGAGACCATGTACACAACCTTCAAGACAAATTCCCGCCAATACTGACACTCAAGCCGTGAAAAAGCGCGCGAACCGCAGCCGTTCTCACGGTATGACAAGGGAAAAGAACTATCAGGAGAAAATGCCAAGCCATTACGACTATATATAACCCTTGGAAAGGATCAGGATAAGGATTTGGGAGGGGGAAGGAGGGAGGGGAAGGAATGGTGCCCAACCACTTGGATGGTCGGGAATTGAGTGCTGGCCAGCGTGAAGTGAGACCGTCACTCTACCCTCCAGCCTAAGTATAAGTTTAAAATATCTCAATATTGTATTCCCTGGAGCGCAGGCGAAAGAGAAACATCTGAAAACTATTAAGAGGAACTGGTTCCGAATCAGGACACTGGAATAATTTCTTGCAAAAACTAGGACCATGATTCATCTAGCACTTAAGTGTCCCTTTTACGATACCTGTAGATCTTTCCTTGGTCATAGGAGCTCTCGTTTGTGTTCAAGAGGAAACTTGATAAAACACCTCAAAAGGGTACCGGATCAACCAGACTCGCGTTTCTATCGCCGATATGCAAGCTGCGAGCACCAACAGTCTGATTGACCAGATCATTAACTAGCACTGGTCATAGGCCGTATCGCAGGGGCACTGGCCCCCCGGGATCAACACAGGGTAAACGTGCCTGTGAGTAAGTAACGAATGAGTGAATGAGCATGTGATATTTTATGAATGAGTACTCACCTAATTGTGCTTGCGGGGGTTGAGCTTTGGCTCTTTGGTCCCGCCTCTCAACTGTCAATCAACTGGTGTACAGATTCCTGAGCCTACTGGGCTCTATCATATCTACATTTGAAACTGTGTATGGAGTCAGCTTCCACCACATCACTTCCTAGTGCATTCCATTTATTAACTACTCTGACACTGAAAAAATTCTTTCTAACGTCTCTGTAGTGTGAGTGAGTGAATGAGTGTGAGTGAGTGAATGTGTGTGAATGAGTGTGAGTGAGTGAGTGCGAGGGAGCGAGAGAGTAGAGCACAAATCCTGGCGCGTTGCAAGCCTGGCAAATACAATTACCCAACATCAATCACCCGAGTGAGTAATGGTCCACCAGTCTCTGCTTGACACGGCTTAAACTATTTAAAATAAAAAATATGTTGATTAAATATGACTGATTTAATACCTTACGATATGTTAAAACCTACTAAAAAAAAACGCTGTGGTAGGCTCCTGCAGATAAATGAAACCGTGAGACCCCTGTTAGCTTGTATTTAACATCACAACAGCGGGTTTTCTTCCTATTGGGGAGTGTTGTACATGCTGCTATGGTGAAATGACCACTCATCCTGGCGCTATCCAGTAAACTCGCCCCTAGGGCAAAATTTTAAACAAAAAATAAACAGAAAAGTTGTCATTATTTTTATGTACCTTTTTTGCCGGTGGATAGAACGCATGCTTTTGGTCCACCACCAACCGAATATATAGAATGTATTTACAGACAAAATCATGTTTTTTCCACTTAAAAAAACACTGGATAACCACTTTCAATAAATGTATATTGAAACAAAACAAAAATTTGCTTTTGAATGAGTCTTAAACGCCAACAAATAGGATAAATAGTTTAAGATAAAACAGTTTTGATACTAAACTACAGAGGAAAAAATATTCAGTGATAGTCTTGATTAACAGCAAATACAATTATATACGATATAAATAACCTACCTATACATGTGAATAAAATTATAGTGATGACGTCTTTTTCATACGGGTGGGCTAAGCTATTTGTTGTCAGTCACGTTATTGTGAGTTGTTCTCTGAATATACTATATATACAAGTTACCCTACGTGCTCTAAGACAAGATAACAGAGTGAGAACATACTGCACCTTCCCAGACTGAGCTGGATTCCAGTGAGACAACGCTACAAATCTATGATTACATCAGGGGAAGCGGTCCAATTATGTTGTCGCTTCAGTGATGGGTCTCACGCAACCACCTTCACTCACCTCCTATTCCTAGTTCCCTGTCCTGAACCCCCCCTCCCAATTCCCCAATTCCTGATTTTCCCCTGTCCTCAACTCTTCTCAACTCCACTGCTCCCCCCTCATTTCCCAGTCGTTACCAATTCCCAACTCTCGTGACTCCAATTCCTTCATCTTCAACTCATCTCAACACACATCCACCAGCTCGATCAAAGTTCAAGAGATCTACCAAGCTTTTAGATGGGGCTGGTGATACTTCATCGTCTTCTTCTTACATGGGTCGGTGTTCGATTCCCGATGATCCAAGTGGTTCAGCACTGTTTCATTAATTCGCCCTCATACCCCAGCTGTTAGTCTGTCCGGATCTCTGAGTGCTGTCTCGTATCCCTTCAAAATGCTATACAGTCATACTGGCTTAGTGCTTTCATCCTGATTGACCAGACCACACACTAGGTGAAGGGACGACGACGTTTCGGTCCGTCCTGGACCATTCTCAATTCGACAATCGGCTTGAGAATGGTCCAGGATAGACTGAAACGTCGTCGTCCCTTCACCTTCTAGTGTGTGGTCTGGTCAACATATTTTAGCCACGTTATTGTGACTCATCGCTCTCATCCTGATGATTATCTCGCCTTATTATAAGCCGGTAACGGTGATTTAGCTTCAATTCAACAGAACCCGAGAATCATTAATTCTACTTTACAAGACTATATTAATCATCCCGCGTGACACTTCAAAACAAGCCATGTATAATTACACCATAAGAGCAGTGTATAGAACAATAACATAAAGCCAGGCACTATAACTGTTAAGCATATGGTGAATAATCACAGAAATTATATCATGACGGGAAAATCAAACCCGTTGCATGATTACTACATTGGCTTCTTGCAATGATGCAATGTAATAGGTTAATTTCATGACACAGGGCCGTAGGTGGTTGCATGACGGAAGAGAATAAGACTTTGCATGATCTCACATAACCAGGACATTATATTATATGATGTTGCCTAGCAGTAGGCTGCGGTGGTCTTGATAGTCAAGGCAATTGTGTGATGAAACTTGACCTACATATTCGTCCGTTCGCTCCTAATAGATACAGTATCAAATGAAAGCAATTGATGAAAACCGGTATATAAAATCTGTTAATAAACAAACATACATAAGTTAACTTTCAAAGGATGTATTTATTAGTCCAACCATCCTCTTGGACTTGGACTTCTTGCAGGGGGGTCAGCGTTCGATCCCCGATGTTTCAAATGATTAGGCACCATTTCTTCACTACGATCCCATCTCCACGCTCTTAGCTCTGTCTCATATCCCTTCCAAGTGCTAGATCCTCAAACTGTCTCAGGTCATTCTCCCGATAATTATCTTATCAGCCAATGTTGACCCGCTCTTCATCAGTCACTCACTAACGCCTCATTATCAGCTGGGGTGAGGAAGGTATTCTAACACTCTACACGGGAAAATGAGATAACTAAAGACCATTCGGTCTTTACCGAAGTTATTCACTGGAAATGGTTAAATATTGCCTGTCGACGCTAGTTATACCACAAGTCCCATTCAGACTTTGAGATCAGTACGAAGTCACAAAATTATGTTCTCATGTGTAAGTTCTTTTGCTTCTTATGAGAAGCAGAAGAACATAAGAATTGAGGAAACTGCAGAAGGCCTATTGGGCCCATACAGCGCCTATCTATATCCACATCAAGCTCATCCATATATCTAACGTACACTTGAAACAACCATTCCGTGAGAGCGTAAACATGTAGAGTGTTCCAAAGATACTCGATTGGTCTTCCTCTGCGACTCCTTTACCTTGACCGCCAAAAAAAATAATTCCAAGAATATTAGAATTGTATTAAGGCTGAAGACCCCTTCAATGGTAAAACATATAATTTAAAACTGGGTGTTTACTCTTTGATTAAAGACATATTAAATACAAGGAAACAAGACACTGAGAGAGCCAGAGTCAAGGGCTATCGTTTTCATGAGTTGATAAATCCACCAATGTCAACACAGGGGTCAAGAAGGCCTGGTATTGCACAGCAGATGCGCTCGGATGATAGCTATGTGTATCTTCAGCCCACCTATGTTCGGTTATGAATTAACACAGCGCATACCAATTGGGTAAGATTGGATTCAGAAAAGAACTGGTTAGAGACTGGATTGGAAGTAGGATTATTAGAGTTTTGAAATAGGTTATCGGTTAACATTATAGACGTGGGGGGAGAAGGGGGGGTTCCTGGCATGAATGGGAGGAATTTCTTGTTCTCTGTGAGGATACAGTTTTTTGTATCCTCACTGTGAATGGGTTCCTCCCCCTTCCCTCTATCTGATATGGTAGACCAGTTCCCTTTATCTCGTTTCTTCTTCACCTCCTTCCTGCCCTATCTTTATTTCCTCACTTTATTCCTTCGCTTCACGCTTTCTCCCTCTCCCCACCCTCCTCATAACCTCCCCGCCATCCCCTACCTCCCTCCCTCCAAACCTTCCCCACTCAAACTCCATACTTTCTCCCCACCTCAACCTCCATACTTTCTCTTCACCTTCTTCCACTCCAACTCCCCCTACCTCGACCCCACCTTCCTCCTCCCTTCCCACCTTTCATATTCCCTTTCCCCTCCCTCCCCACCTTCCATATTCCCTCCCCTCCCTCTTCCCCACCCTCCCCAGCAATCAGTCGAGAAACAGCCCACCTCTTCACCAGTGGGCCGCAGCAATGAGCTTCCATATACTGCCAGCATTACTTGGCAAGTTTCCCAGCGTGACTCAGAGACCAGCATTGTATTCCTCGTGGTAGCCTCAAGGTGCTGATATCTTACACCCATTATGAAGAACAATGATTTCTCCCAGCTGGACCAGACAACTTGGCTGATCAAGAACCACTAAGGCGAAAGTGGTTGACCAAACAATATACGAATTTAAAACCAACAACAAAAAAATCACTTCAAAAGGCCTCTTGGCCAATGCGTTGAAGCTGACATTTCGACCTTTCCATTCTTCACTATATGTACGGACAATAGTACATATATTGACTATTCCCGACATCAGTAAGTCATTATTTACCTAACCCATCTGCCAATCAAATGACAGGATGAATTTTTTTGTTAAACTAGCCATGTTTTTTTCCTTAAATATAAACTAATTCTAATATATATTGCGGGTTCATGCATAGTTAGACCTAGGAAAGGTTAGGCAAGTTGTTTTGGTGACACTGACTTATGGAGTGGTTACACGAGAAGCCAAAGTGAATAGGCATATCTAGAACCGCAGCTTCGAATAATCCGAATCACATATATATACAAAATATGTACTATTACCAACTTGGATAGTCCATAGTTTGAACACACACACGTTGTGATCCCATAACCCATTTATTGCGATGGTGGCGTTATTTGTACTTTTGGCCTACCACTTCCGAAACCTGTAATTACCCAACCCAATGTAATTATGAGGGGGACAAGGAAATGGTGTATGAGGTCAAGGAGCTGGTGTATGAGGGCAAGGAGCTGGTGTATGAGGACAAGGAGCTGGTGTATGAGGACAAGGAGCTGGTGTATGAAGACTGAGGCAAGGAACAGTGCCCAACCACTTCAACCATAGGAGATCAAACTCCAACCCTACAAGAAGCATTATCCAACTTTACCCTAAAATACTGTATCGAGCTTGCATCTGATATTACCTGATAACCTGACCCAATCACCTGAAGTGAATGATGATTAACAACACCTGATTAACAATATTTCAATCCCTGTATGCTTCAATCACCTCGCTTCCTTGTTATACACTTCAACAAAGAATATGTATTTACCTCTTCATCAAAATCCTAATGCCCGAAATATTCGAAATGTTCGTATTCCTGTTTTAACCAGGTTCGCCATGGAATTAAGCACAGTGAATGATATCATTCGGCAATGCAGTCACGTTAAGCCCCGGTGGGTCTGGCTAGTACCTGGATGGGCTAGCTACTGGACCAAGGACCACTGAGGTGAAGTAATGAAAGCAGTTAACAATTGATGATTGTAAGCAATTGATGCTTGCGGTGGTGAGTGAATAAACCAGGCTAATTGTTGATAGAATTTTAAATTTATGTCAAATAAAGCAATTAATGTGTGAATGATTTTTTAGGGGGGAGGGGTGCGGAATAGTTGAATGGGCGGAAGGGGGAGGGGGTGAATGAGTCTGGATGATTGTCAGTTGGAGGAACGATGAATGGGTGAGAGTAAGTGGGTGGATGAGTGAGTGGGTGGGTGTGGAGGACGAATGATTGTAGCAGTGAGCCTGGTTCACTTTCCCTACTAGCACCTCACCTTCGTCGTCTGACGAACATGTATACACCTCCCCATACACACCCTCTCCCATACACACCCCCTCCCATACACACACCACCCCATACACACCTCCCCCTTCCTATAGTGCTATCCCTCGTAACCCTGTGTCCTAATCTACTCACTTCCTAAACTTACCATTAACACTCTTCGTGATACCTTGAGGCAAATACAAGATCTCCGATAAGAAAATATCGAAGTCGTACAACGGGACCGAACTCGTGTCCGCTGGACCCCCCAGACACACACACACGCACTACCCACTAACCATGACGAGATCAAAGGCATCACATCCATCTACAACCAGACTTATATGGAATTTAGAAGGCATCATTCGGTAGCAGAATCCAGACTCAGTAGAGAGAGAAGTAGAGAGGTTACCTGTCCACTGACTGACTGACTGACTAACTGACTGACTCTCTCCCTATTGCATACACACAATAATTCACCGAGCAGCAGGTGCATAAGTGGCTCCTTGGGGCAGGCTCAATGGTGTGGTCAAGGTGGCAGCGCACGGGGTCAGGCGTGATGGAAAACAGAAGTTAGGGTTGGGGATTGGTGGGTAGTGGGGGGGGGGGTTAGGTAGAGGGGGAATTGTACAATCTGAGGAAGATTTTGCTGAAAAATAACGGAAATACTTCAAGCCCTCTACAATATATTTAATAATATATTCTTCACTAATTAAAAATCATTAAAACTCAAAAATCATTAGGCCAGGTTTTACAATAGGTTTAATATTGACTTTAATAACGTAATTATTTATTTGTTAATTACGCTATATTTGAACAAAATTAAACACGAACAATATTTATCAATGAAAAACAAAAACACTACAATCATCCTGAAAATCCTAATTAATAGTATTTATTTAACGGACATAACGCGCTAGATATTATAATTAATATTTTAAGCACAGCGCTGAATGAATAATGTGAGCATATGGCGCTTTCATTCCAGTTCTAGTTGTACCTAGTTGTATTCACCTCGTTGTGCTTGCGGGGGATGAGCTTTGGCTCTTTCGGCCCGTCTCTTAACTGTCAATCAATCATTTTTTTTCCACACACACACACACACACACACACACACACACACACACACACACACACACACACACACACACACACACACACACACACATACACACACACACATTCAAGAAGCAGCCCGTAGCAGCTGTCTAACTCCCAGGTACCTATTTACTGCATTATTGTCGCGTTGCTTGTAGGACATATCTGTGAAGAGGGTTGAAGTAGCCTAAGCTACTCTATCCCTTTGAGATGTATTTTATTGTCTCAATAAACGTACTTGAACTTTAACATAGGACTGGCGATAAACACCGTACTCAGACAGCAAGTCACAATAATGTGTTGTTTAATGGTATGAAACACACAAGGTCCGCCCTGCCTTCCCTAGAGTGTCCTGCTTGCACGCCTCTTGTGGGGCGTTGACGTCAGAGCCTCTGATGACATAGAGCCTTTAGCTATGGAAGGAGGAAAGCTCTTAGCCTGCTAACCGGAGTCAAGTCACATGTTCCTATACCTACCAGTGTAAAAGAAATACAAAAGGTGTACGCTGTTGAATCAAGACTGCGCAGCTAACAAAATGAATGTGTAATACACAGCAAGTACTCAAACCAAGCGTCTGCGCAGTCTGTGCAATATAAAGACAAAGACAAGTGTCGGGTGACTTTACCCGACACACTTGATAATTATACACTTGTATAATATTTACGGGCTCTCCATAGCCCGTGCTACATGGACATTTCGTTCTGAGCAGCTAAATCTAAAACAACAGAGTGGTGCCGAGGCTTCTGCCGCCTCTCCCAACTTTCACTGCTACAAGAAGGCCAATGCTGTTTGTTTTTCTCGCTGCTGTTTAGCGACACTCGTTTTTTTGTCTCGGCGCTATCAACAGTTAGCGACGGTCTCGCTTTATGCAGGTCAGCGTTCAATCCCCGACCGTCCAAGGGGTTGGGCACCATTCCTTCCCCTCCCTCGTCCCATTCCAAAATCTTTTTCCTGATCCCTTGTTGTTGTTTAGATTTAGCTACTCGGAACAAAAAGACCTTGATATAAGTCCAACATGTGTATATATATACACTGGCTGCCTGTCCCCAGTAACAATGAATTATTATTATATTTATGATAAAAATATATAAAAAAATCGCGAGAGGATGGTTTAAAACGCTTGAGAGAGGCGTTGTTGTTCTTGTTGTTTTAGATTCAGCTACTCAGAGCAAAAGTTTCAAGTAGCACGGGCTATGGCGAGCCCGTAGTGGACTTCCCTGGCACATGAGCGGGGCTGTAACTAAGAGAGAATAACTACCGCGCCTTTAACCCTCTTATACTCGCTCCTCAAGGTTATAAAAGTCAATGCCAAGGAGAAGGAAGATTCGCCCCTTAAAAAGACTTGCATATATATAGAAATACCGAAGACTTGCAACATATTATGTAGTTTGTTGTCGTTCGTGTATTTTCGTATCTAGTGTTTTCGTATCTAGTGTTTTTGTATAAATATTAGACGACTTATATTTATGCATTTTTGCCTGAAAACTGTGCACCCCTCAGCCCGTTCTTTGGATGTAGTAAAAATGGTAGCGGCTCGAAACTGTCGTGATGTCCTGTTTTCTGTGTGCGGAGGGGGGGGGGGATCTCGGGTAGGTTAGGTTCGGCCAGTTTAGTACAACTGTTTAATGACGTTGGGAACGCCCGGAGTGAACAGGGTGACTGACCCACCGCCTGGACAGGTTAGGTGGGTTGAATAGGTTCGTGCGCTACATGGGTAAGCCAAACCACTATTTGTAACACTTGTCAAATCAAGAGAGAGAACTGGCCGCGCTCAATACAATAACAATCGTGCTTTTAAAACATAATCCGAGAGTTGACCATTATTATTATTTATGTATTAATATTCTACGCCATTTGCATTCTATGTTAAGAACCAGAATATTTTGTTCAAATTATATCAAATCGCAAATCTTAAATATTTACGAAAGGAGTTCGCAGAAATGCGGAAAAACGTCCAATGCCGCATTTTAACCTTGGTCAAAGTATCGAGAGAAAGGGGCTTGCTTGCTCGCTTAGAAAGAAAAAGAACGTTAGTATAGTTAACAAATATTACTCTCCTTTCTCACAGTTACTATATAAAGTCTGGATTTGTTTTCAAGAATTCGAATCCTTAATTTCGTTTTCAGCAATAGGTAATAAGATTTGTTGTTTTAGTAAAGCAATAATGTTTATTACTTTAAAATCTTGCGTCTGGCACCACGTAACGAGTAATGATGTCGACATAAGGTACATTGTTACGCCTTGACGCCATGTGTTAGTAAATCATGTACCCAATATTAATAGGAACAGGTGCAGCGTGTGTGTGTGTGTGTGTGTGTGTGTGTGTGTGTGTGTGTGTGTGTGTGTGTGTGTGTGTGTGTGTGTGTATGAAAGCAACAATAGTTGCAGTAGGCATCACTTTCTTACGACTATTTACTGATAATAGCTCTCTTGGGAAAAGCATGGGATTGATCACGCACGCCAAACATAGATGACGCGGCAAGAATTCTCCATTTTACCGTCACTAAAGATGCCACGTGAATCTTTGAGAGCGTGGCAGGAAATTCCTATTGCGCTCCAACCAAAATTTTCACACTGATTGGAGCTTTGATACAGGAAAATAATATGCGTCTTGAATCCTTCCTTTAGGTATTGGGTACAAGGAAAACGCTTCCTTTCCTCCACATTGCTCTCTTGAATACCAAACGAGAGGCTTTCACAAACAGGTGCCTGTAGACTGATCTTGCATTTATTTCAATTCGATTCTAGTCTCCACAATATACGACCATATTTCACAGTCATTCCTCCTGCCGGAGCGAAAGGGATGTCACCTCTGAAGAAGTCCTCAATACATAACTGTTATTGAAGAATAACACAGCCTAGCTCCCATGACTCGATGTTCGAACGAACCTTCTCAAATGCCTAAGACTCATAGGGAAATAGAAATGAACACTAAGTCTCCTGAGTTTTTGTAACACCTGACTGTGATCGTAACATACGTGTAACATAACTATGACCCCCCATTAAACACATGCACAAGCTGTGACCTCACCGTACATAGCACACACAGCTGTGGCACTATGAATCGAACCTCGCAGGGAGTGACACCCGTCCTCGACTCAAGTCCATTACATTCAGCGGTCAACCCCACAGACGCATTCATAAATTTTAACATGCTGTTTATTCAAAACGGGAATTTTCTCAAGGATAAATTAATATTATATTAGCATATTGTGCATATATAGGCATAGGTTAGGTTAGGTGTTTAGGTTCTGTTGGCGATTATTTGTATTTGTAGTACGTGGGTGAAGCATTTATAGCGTTGTGATTCGAACAAAATTCGTCAGTGAAACACTTGTTCCAGATATGTTCGAACGTCAGCAGTTGTGAGTTGTGTGTAAACCGCTTTTCATTCATAAACAGGGGGTTTGGCGGGTGCATGGAATCACTTTTGGATCTTTGTTTGGAGGACGGGCTGGGGAGTGACACCCTGCTATACACAAGGTCCTTTACGTCTTTCTCAAAGAACTCCACAACCTAGCCTACTCCCGCACACCCTAGCCTACTCCCGCACCCTAGTATATTCTCGCACATCCTAGCATGCTCATTTAGTCACAACCAAATGGTCCCGGGTGCGATTCCCGCGCAAATCGGGAAGTCTGAAACTGTTTCCTTTCATCTGATGCCTCTGTTCACCTGACAGTAAATAGGCAAAAGGGAGTCAGTCGGTGGCCTTTGAGGACTTCAATAAGCCCAACAGGCTTCCTATTCCTGAGAATGGGAAGCCATATTTTGAGACCCTGGAGGTCGTTTCCGTGTTATTTTTAAACCGGCATCTGCTGGAAGGTCAACCTGCAGCATAAGTGCAGCTTTCTTAACCTTCAATCAACTTGAAACTGAGGTTCTTAGTTGATAAATAATAGGAGGATATAGATATATATATATATATATTATATATATATATATATATATATATATATATATATATATATATATATATATATATATATATATATATATATATATCTGGGTGCACCATTCTGGGAGCGGTATGCAACGGTGGTTCCTGAGAGTGTTAAACTGGCTTGGACCACATTGGACCTCACCTAACCCGCCTGCTCACCACTCCCTTCCCAGTCTAATCCACACCCTAGGGCCGATTTACACACTTTAGAATTGGTCCACGCACCCTAGGACCGATTGACACACCCTACGACTGGTCCACACAGCGTAGGACTAGTCCACGCACCCTAGGACCGGACCATATCCCCCGCCTAGCTCACTATCCAGGGCAGGCACCTTTTTTTTTCAACCGTGGACGTAATACCCGAAGCGGTACATTTAGACAGTGAACAACATATATATATTATATGACAATGTCAGTCCACGAAGGAAGGATTAAGACAGGAATTTCCTTAAGTACTTGCGTATTTAATAATACACCTTCCTTCTGAAGATGTATTAGATTAAATACAAATTAAATTAAATCTTACGTCCCTGGAAGGCAGAAGAGTTAGAGAAAACATGATCACCACCTACAAAATTTTCAGAGGAATTGACAGGGTGGACAAGACAAACTATTTAGCATGGGCAGAACACGAACAAGGGGACACAGGTGGAAACGTAGTACTCAAATGAGCCATAGACACATTGGAAGAATTTTTCCCAGTTTCATTGTAGTTATCAAATGAAATGCACTAGGCAGTGATGTGTTTGAAGCAGACTCTGCCCGTACACAGTTTAAAATGTAGATATGATAGAGCCCAACAGGCTCAAGAATCTGTAAACTAGTCGATATACAGTTGAGAGGCGGGACCAAAGGGCCGAAGCTCAACCCCCTCATGCACAACTAGGTGAGTACATTGAAAGGCGAGAGAATGCTAAAGCGCTTTCAACCCAGCAAGGGGCCTTCTTGATTTGCTACTGAAGAAGGCCCCTTGCTGGGTTGAAAGCACTTTACCATTCCCACAATGAGGTTAGGTTGTTTCCGCAATAATGTGATCAGTGTCATTGAACATTATGGACGGTGTAATATACAAGTAATTACGAGGATTAGTTGCTGCTTTTACCTATGGCAAGTAGCCGCAATTCTCGGATCTGCCAATAGACAATTGCCGCGTAACATTGTGGAGGTGGGGTCCCTCGATTGTTTCAAGCATGGGTTGGACATGTATATGAGTGGGATTGGGTGGTTATAAATAGGAGCTGCCTCGTATGGGCCAACAGGCCTTCTGCAGTTGCCTTTGTTCTTATGTTCTTAGACCCTTTAGATCATCGAGTATGTTCTTGAAGTCATATAACCCCTCATAAGTTTGATAGTGTCTTGTAGCCTCATATATCTATGCAAGCTCATCGCGCTAGATGGGGACGCTGGCAATATATCGCTATCACTTGACAAATTAACTTTTCCTATAATTTAGTGTCATCACAGTGATACAGAAACTACCAAGTATGTAAAGGCCAATAAGAAAGTATCTTTTAAGCTATTAACGTAAAGAAATCCAAAATCAATAACTGGCCATGAAATTTCCCCTGACGCTCCACTCTGAATGCTACCTGTCTTAAACACACCTTGTAACTATCAAAAGAAAGTGCTAAGCATCTTGTGAGGCATTCAGCGTAACATGAGATGCACAAATAGCCTGAGTAATAACATTCCAATCACTTCGATCATCGGAGACTCGAACACGGGGCTCAAAAGTACGAGACTGTAGCCCAACCAGGACATGGAGGCTCAGAATGTGGTTCTCAGAGATAAGTAACTCATACCTTACTCCGAAAGTCCAAGTGATAGTTAAGCGAGATATTCGAAATGATGGACCTACCGACCTGAGAGGCCACTAGTAGCCTACATTATCCCAAGAACCCGCCCCTACAGCATCGTATTTGATTTAGACAGATACATAAATTCCACATCCTAATACCACACAGCCTATTCCTGGAACAACTTAATTCCAGAACTCTACATAACATAAATCAAAGGACAGGCGACGTACAGCACGAAGTTCCCGGTTCCCAGTTGCTGATTATATTGTTTCCAAGAATTTTGACCCACTGGCTTAAATGGCCACTCCCTGGAAGCCCTTCATTCCATGGAGCCCACACCCACTGGCGTACATAATGGCAATGTAGGCGAATAAAGACTATGGCTACCAGATTTCCAGATACTGGATATGAAAGTCCCTGGAAACAGAGAAGCTGACATTCACTCGTCCACGTGGATTAGTTTATTATGAACCCATACTCATCCTCGGGACAACAGCAGGAATGTTATAGTAACATAATAGCTTCAGGAACTGGACACCAATGTTCCTTAGAAGAAGTAATTTATATCCGAGGTAAAATAATTTGATTTTCTGATGACTCAAAATCGAGTATCTTAATGGGTTTTACCTGTCTGTTGTGACGACTCTCGGATGTAGAATGCTAAATAAGTAATCATTAAAATTCGCTTCAAAAGGACGTAGGTTCTAATCCTCGTCACGGCCCTTGTGGATTTGTTTGCTTCAAAAGTATATTCTAGGAATAGTAAAAAAAAAAAAAAAAAAAATGCGAATTCATCCACTACTGCAGGAATTGAAACCTTTGAAAACCCAAAACAATCACAACAGTGTAAGATCTCGGTACAACTGTGCACGAGTTTGGGGGCAGTGTAGGCTACACGAGCCTGTCCTCAGAGCAATCCATTACCACGAGCGACAAACAACCCCGTCAAACCACCTGGAGAGTTATCTAGATATTTGTGATAGTCTGAAAGCGTTTTAATGTTCCAGTAATAGTTTATTTGTAAACTGGCAAGTGAATCTTTATCCTAAAGAGAGAATATTCTCGTTATATCTTTATGGTATTATAAATCGTAGGTTTAAAATATAAAAAGTTAAAATATAAAGACTTGTACAGTAGTAGACTACTCAAGACTTTTTTTTCTTTATTAAATAATATGCAACATAAAAACAACAGCGCACACACGTGCGTGCCTACATATACGTGTGCTCCTAAAATAACCCAGAAAAATATATATCTGGGATCTTTAAACACTAGAATTTATTGAAAATATTCCGAAGAATCTGCCTGAGAATAACCTGGCTTCCAGAGACCATAAAAATGAAAACTAGTCTAACTGGAATTTATTACCTATATCTTACGTCGAAACGAGTTACCTGACCAGCATGCCTTGACTACACTCCCATATTACTGTTCATTTCAGTAAACTACAGCGCTTCTGTGAGGACGAGTTGCACTCTAGCTCTGGTCCCCTTTCCTGCGACCATCACTCACTTTCCCCCCCTCGCATTTCTTCAGCAGTTACCGGGAGATCAAATACCTCTTAATCCATCTCATTATCGCTCTGAGAAATTCCTGGTCAGGGATGTTTCCAGTTCCCGTAATTCGTTTGACCTTTTCTCAGTTACCACTGGATAACTTGACAAATTATCTGTACAATTTGCGCAGTTCAAGACTCTTGAGTCTTGACTTGAATTTGAATTTGAAGACTCTTGAATTTGAGCCATCTCTAGGTGCCTGCGAGGACCAAGATAACTCAGCCCAACCTCCAAAGGTTTCCCAACGTCAAGAAAACGATAATTTTAAAGCGTCCTCTCCTAACCTACCAGAGAACCCAAAACTGAAAACGGGACAGTACGTCACTTTCGTCAGCCGCTTCCATTTTCTAGTACGACCATTTTTCGCCTTTTGTAACGCATACGAGCGAAATACGACGTTCTTTGTAAGAGGACAGGTTGGTTCACTAGTCTTCTTTTCTGTTCATTTAATCCACCACAAGGCTTTCCTCTTCCTGGGGTAGTTCAGGCTTCAATACTAGATCATCTGAACCTATTTACTCCTTTCGTTGTCACTACTCTAAACTCTTCAGTAGTTAGTAACTCTGTCACTTCCTCTTCTAACCGTTATGTAGACATTATTTGCATCTCCCTTTATCATTGGTGTAAATGACTTGTTTGGTTTGGAGTTGGGTTTTAGACCTATCAACCAAGGGAGGGTTATTAAAGTCACCAGTAGCGAATTACTGACCAATCAGCAAGTATACTTTAGTCCTGAACATAATTCAGGCATAAACTCAAATTATATACAACGACTGCGCTGACGGACATTTTAAAATCAATTTCCACTCTTAAATCCTCCACTAGCTTCCCTCCACCTCACTTTAAATTCTGTCTTGGCACCTTTAGTCTCATCAGACATGGTGCAAAGCCACCACTAAACTCTGCTCAAATACTGCAGCAACCTTTCCAAACACACACAGTCACAACAGCACACACTTGCGTGACGCAGAAGCACGTCTGAACGCCATGACAGCAGTCGGATGACCTGTTAAATTAATAAGCGTCAACATTGAAGTCTCGCCTGCGGACTCGGCTGCAAGTAGAAACCGTCTGAGAAAATATTATGGTAACTGGATGAAGTTGAATTCGCATCTCTGGACTTCCCAGAGGGTTACCATCCCGGCTAAAATTGCATTCGGGTCTGTCCACAACTAGCTAGGCTACACTTGCTTGTGCTGTGTGGATTTATCACTTTCTTTATCCATCCGCTTCCCCTCTCTCAGGCTTTTTCGTCTGAGCTTACGAAAAAATACGCTGGCGTAGGTAACAATATATATATATATATTTTATATATATATATATATATATATATATATATATATATATATATATATATATATATATATATATATATATATATATATATATATATATATCACCATTCAATTTGCAAGCTAAATGTTTTACAGTTCATGTCTAAAAATTTTGGTTTGATTTACACTGCAAAAATTGTAACGACTTGTAAAAGTTGTTACAAATGAAATATCTGTTTACAATTTTTTCTGGCAGCAAAAAAAACTAGATATGAAAAGACTCTTTTGTATCAGTTTGAAACTCACAAAATCTGATTACCAGCAGTTGCAAGGATATACAACGAGAGGTATTATATACACAATTGTTTCCGTCCTAAACAATATTTAGGACTAAAGTATACTTGATGGGTGGTTAGTAAGCTATTGTCGTGGCATTAATAACCCTCCATAGATTGATAGGCATTAAGGTCAGCATCAATCAAAAAGAAATCAGCAGTCTGCGAGAATGCAATTTCCTACTTAACTCAAAAGTAGGCACGGGTATTACGGTACATGAGTTTGCATTTTTGCATCAATGCTGCAGTCAATTTGCAAAATTTTACAATCGCAGGTTGATAGAGAAAGCACGTTGCAGGTTGGTTATTACCAGTGTTACATAACAGGATAGAAAATTTTTGACACAAAATGTTAACGTCAAAATATAGCATGTCCGGATGCTCCTGGGAATATAAACTCCTCAATTCGAGGTTTTAATCAAACTAAAGAGTGCTTTTGACAGAATCAAAGTGAAAATGTTAACATTAAAGAAAAATTATGATATCATTTATCAGTTCAAATAAATTAAAAAACGATTTAAACTTAAAATTAGGTTTCTAACATAATAAATTTTGATTTTATCGTATTTCAGCGAGACTTTGAACATATACCTATACCTCACTGAATACCTATTGTGAGAATTACGGGCTATTCATGCCCGTACCACCTCTTGGGTGGCTTAATCTTTATCAATCATATTGTGAGAAATTATGAACACGTGGGGATTTTAAAATGTAGATCTGATGGATTATCAAAAAACGTTGCTAATTCTCACCACCAACACACTCTCCATCACCACCAACACCCTCTCCCACCAACACCCTCTCCCATCACCACCAACACCCTCTCCCACCACCACCAACACCCTCTCCCACCACCACCAACACCCTCTCCCACCACCAACACCTCCCACCACCACCAACACCTTCTCCCACCACTACCAACGCCCTCTACGGACCAGAGAGAGTCCGGTACGATCCAGACTTTCACGGGAAGGTTTTTCCCTCCTCCTCTCTCTCTCTCTCTCTCAAAGAGGTAGAGATGGGAGAGAGAGAACGTTACATCATCTTTCTTTCATTACAGCTTTATCTCCAAATGCTCCCATTTTTCTCTACATATTCACCGATTTTTCTCCACACACCCCTCCCATATTCACTCCAACGCACATTATGGCTGTTATCCTCCTGCCCCCGCCATCCTCCTTACATTCTTCACTCCCTATCACTGCTCCCATACCAACCCCCCTTTCCTGGCATCCTGCCCACCGTCGCTAGCTTCTCTGTCACTCACGCACGCACGAAAGCGCGCACGCAGACACACACACACACACACCCTCGCTTCGCATTGGCCCTTGTGGCTGAGTGGATAGCACTTGGGAGGGCGTAGTCCTAATGAGCCGGGTTCGATTCCAGGTGGAAACAAATGGGCAGTTTCTTTCATCCTGATGCATCTGTTCATCTAGCAGTAAATAGGTACCTGGGAGTTAGACAGCTTCTACGGGCTGCTTCATGGGGATATGTGTGTGTTACAGATAAATATATGCAGTAGATGTAACAGGAAAAATAGATTAGTTAGAAAGGCGGGGTCCAAGAGCTAATAGCTCGATTTTGCAGACACAAGTAGGAAATACAAATAGTAAATACCCACACAGAGATTTAAAATTGCGAAAATCCATCACTTTCGACCTGACTTATATGTCGTAGAAGCGTATGTGCCATATTGCTGAACTGTGTTTAGCGACGGTAAAATAGGTACCTGGGTGTTAGTCAGCTGTCACGGGCTGCTTCCTGGGGGTGGAGGCCTGGTCGAGGACCGAGCCACGGGGACACTAAAGCCCCGAAATCATCTCAAGATAACGGTGAAGTGTGTTTAACAACGGTGAACTGTGTTTAGCGATGCCACAGTCGTATTGCCGTGGGCAGGGAACAATTTGGCGAAAGCGCCTTGGATATGTGTTCACTCCTGTGGATTTGAGTGGAGGCACTCGAGTATGGTTTTGTTAAAAGTCTGTATAGTGCTACAGAATCACCATCCATTTATATGCAAAATCGTCAAATTGCATGCTGATGAGTGATTTACTGTTGTTCATTTGAATGTAAATCCGTTCAGTTGAGTGCGGTCCCTTTAAGTTGAGGGTAGTGCCATCGAATTGAATGAAACTCAATTCAATTATATGCATGAACGTTCCGTTCAATTGAATACATTTCCGTTCAACAGAATACTTTGCCGTTCAGTTGTATAAATTGCCGTCCAACTAAATACATTATCGCTCAATTGAATCCAATGCCGTTCAGCTGAAACCATTTTCGTTCAGTTGAATAAATTGCCGTTTAGTTGAATGCAAGCCGTTCAGTTAAATAAATTGATATTCAGTTGCATGCATTAATAGTAGTAGTAAGCATCCATCAGTCTCAAGAGACTATAGAGTTGCGTTCTGGTTGTCGGTTTGGAGTGGCCTCTCCAGGGCGCAAAGCCAGGGAAGGTTGTTGAGAAGCTGTTACCCATGCAGCAGGTCCCCCTCTCTCCACCGCGTCGAAAGTCTCCAATGGAAAGGCAAAGGAACTGCATTACAGTTCCGTTAAATGCATCACCGTTCAGCTAAATACATTTTCGGCTCAGTCAAATGCATTACCGTTTAAATACATAGCCGTTCAATCATATGCATTATTGTTCAGTCAAATGCAGTTCGATGAATGCAGCACAGTTCAACTAGGCGCACACAATTACAACAACAGAGACGCCAGAGTATCACAACACAAGCAACAGCGTCATCATTCACATGTAGGACAAAGAAGTCTCTGGTTTTGGGAAATAAGTCAGGGGCTATAAACCAAAAAACACAAACCACCAAAAGGTTGATGTCTATCGAACCGAGAAGAGACAACCGCCACACAATAATCACATTACTCCCAAACTCACCCAGTCTTGTGCCACCCCAAACTGACACCCCAAGGGTCGAAACACGGATCGGGGCTGTCATTAGGACACCCAAGGGTCGAAACACGGATCGGGGCTGTCATTAGGACACCTAAGGGTCGAAACACGGATCAGGACTCTCACCAGAGGGTGACATTGGTGATAGTTGGCTGGTTAGTGTGTTTTGTATGGTGATATATGATATAAAAGTTCACAGCATGAAGCTTTTGAGTAGAAAAGAAACGAAGATAGAAGAGAAGAGAAGAAAGAAGAGAAAATGAAAGAAAGAAGAGAAAATGAAAGAAAGATAACAAAAAAAGGCAAGAGAAAACGAAAGATAAAATGAAATATCACAGAGAAAAAGACACGAGAAAAAAGAAAGTAAAGATAAACAGAGAAAGACAAAAGAATGAAGAACAATTACAACCGTAGGGGAAACTTGTGCTAGTAAAAGCCTTAATAACATTACGTTATTGCCGTATAACGTAATAATTCACATCGTCTCCCACTAATACCGACGTTAATAAGCCTTAATAAATATTTTTATCCTAAAGTTTTAATAACATACTCGTCATACAAATGTAAAAAAAAAACAGACTGCTTTAGAACCCCTACAAAAATGTACATTGTAGCCCGATATGATCAAACGTATTTGTAAAGGACACACCATTAAATAAATTCCAGGAGCAAATATGGCGAAAAAGCGAAGTGCGTCCCAGGTGACCTTGGCCCACAATGAGAGTCCGGGGAGGTGTGTAAGGGGTCCAACCTGGCTCGGCTAGGCTACCCTCCACCCTTTGGGGACCCAGCTAGGCTACCCTCCACTCTTGGGGACCCAGCTAGGCTACCCTCCACCCTTGGGGACTCTGCTAGGCTACTCTCCACCCTTGGGGGCTCGACTAGGCTACCCTCCACTCTTGGGGACCCAGTTAGGCTACCCTCCACCCTTGGGGACTCTGCTAGGCTACCCTCCACTCTTGGGGACCCAGTTAGGCTACTCTCCACTCTTGGGGACCCAGTTAGGCTACCCTCCACTCTTGGGGACCCAGTTAGGCTACCCTCCACTCTTGGGGACCCATCTAGGCTACCCTCTACCCTTGGAGTGTACGTGAACATGTGATATGTATTGGTAGAAATGTACAGGGATAGTGGAGACAACGCAAGAGGGCATGAACGGCACTAGAAGAAGAAAGAAGAGCATGGGGAGGACTACAATGTGGAATATCAGAGATTTGGTTAAGAACGGCGGTGGAATTATATAATGGAATAAAAAAAAAGTTGATTTGAAGGGCAAGAAAGAACTTGACAGACATGTACTCTTGTAAGACAACGACTCTTGCTCGCTCTTAACAAAAAAACATCCACACAAATCTTGACCATAAACTGCAAACCAGATTCTGCTGCAACTGTTATCTTATAGCTTAACGTCAGAACAAAACATTTTCGAAGGTGCCAACATGAACGTGAGACAGTAAGTGACTTCTACGTAATGTGATGACTGCAGTGTTCCAGAGAATAATAACAAAATTTGCATATATAACCTGACCTTTGTGCCCCCCCTCTTCTCCTCACATCAATTACTGAGAAGGGATGAGATGGGAACGAAGGGAAGAGGGAATGAAGGGAGAGTGAGAGGGTGTGGAAGAAGCGGGTGAAGTAGAGAGAGACCTAGAAGGAAAGAAACACATGGAGAATGAGGGAGAAGGTGACAGTGTTGAAGGAGGTAATGATAGTGAAATACATGAACAATGCGAGGTAAAGAAACGGAAGGAGAAAGAGTAAGAATACAAAGACAAAGAAACTGGAGAGGATGGAAGAAAACAAACGAGAGAGGTGAAAAGATGCAACATTATGCTCGCCATTTGGTTTGTAATGAATGAAACATGGCATAACAACATAAAAAAAGCTCCGTGTACCTTCAGAATAACAGTACAATAATTAACAACTTGTCTGTCGCACGGTTGTAACTCCTGCACAAATCGGAGTCAGCGTTCCTCTCCTCTACAAATGTTTTACCACAATAAACTACGGATTAGCAAAGTAAGCAACCATTAGCGTGGGAGGCGGCTCAGCATTATCCACTCACCTTCACTGACGTTCTTACAGTGATGTAAAATGCCATTGTCTCTTCCTAAGGTGTATCACAACATTGAGTGATACCAAGTGGTTAGCGCTGTCTGCTCAAAACCAATTGGTCTTGGGCTGCATGTTGTTCACCTAGCAGTAAATAGGTGCAGGCTAGTTAAACTGTTGTGGGGGTTGCATCCCGAAGCAAGTTCTTCGTTGGCTAGGGAGACGGAGGGAGGGGGACTTTAATAAACTTTAAGGGAGCCGGTCGGCCGAGCGGACAGCACGCTGTACTTGTGATCCTGTGGTCCTGGGTTCAATCCCAGGCGCCGGCGAGAAACAATGGGCAGAGTTTCTTTCACCCTATGCCCCTGTTACCTAGCAGTAAAATAGGTACCTGGGTGTTAGTCAGCTGTCACGGGCTGCTTCCTGGGAGTGGAGGCCTGGTCGAGGACCGGGCCGCGGGGACACTAAAAAGCCCCGAAATCATCTCAAGATGATACAAGCTTCCAACCCCCTGACAATGGGAATCTATTTGAAACGATGGTGGTGCCTGCCAACCCGCCATACAGCTTATCTGGTTTAACAGCTTTGGATCCACTCAGACCTCAGCGTCGGCTCAGGATGTAACACTAGTTCTGGAGTTTCCCACTTGTGGTCCTCTCTCACATCTTCATTCCTCTAAGAGTCTCACATTATCATTCATCAATCAGTGAATAATACCGACACCACCGCCCACGGCATAGGTATGGGGTGCATAATAAAAAAAAAATTTTGTTGTTGTTTTGCAGGGAAATTCCTGCGCGGGCCCTAAGCCTCTGGCTGGCCCAAAGAATTGATCAGTCTGCTATCCAAAAATTACTGTACTTGTAATAATATTAAGGATTACGTACAAAATTTGGACTGTTGTACGTAAAGAAATCACAATTTGTTTTATGAATTGTGTAGGAGGGCAGGAAAAGAAGGCAACAACCAAACCTAAAGTTTCCTAGGCCTAGATTTGCCTATTTAGGCCTTGAACACGTTAGGTTAGCTTTATAGTTACTGTTTCATATTCTGGCATTCCATCTGAGTATTCAGCCGATTTTTATACGTGGCACAAATAGTTGATACAAGTTCTATCATTTGTTGAGGGTGCATGTGTGTTTTATTTATCTTGGGGCTATTTCCAACCTAATGTTTCAGATTAGAGCAACTAGGTGCGTGTGTGTAAGCGCGGTGACTGTTGCATCATAGCACCAATGATCAACACGTTGTGACATCAATCCCTCATCCGGATCATCACCTCCTCCCCCACTCATCCGGATCAACACCCCTTACCCCACTCATCCGGATCATCACCCCTCCCTAACTAATCTGGATCATCGCCCTTCCCCATTCGACTGCTACATGCCTAAGTTTGCTTCGTCGCAATATTCCATCAAATTCTCTAATTGACCTACGTGAACAGGAAGCGTTAACTCCAAATTTTACACAACTCCCAACCACGCATAGACAACTAGAACGTCTGCAGATGCCTTTATTATTGCATTATTCTGTAACAGGAACTTTAAAATTTGCATACAAAATATCAGCATTTCTGAACCTCAGGCATTGTATGAATCCGTGTATTTAAAATTAAGTTTATTGTATTGCTAGGATATGTCAGGAATGGCATCGATTGTTGGCATAACCGCGTGTCTCAACCTTTTAAGAATGGCTGAAGTTCCAAATATGCAACCCGTTCTCGCACTTGCCTATAGTCAATATCTTGCTTATGAATAAGTGCATATGTGACATACTAATTTATTGTTAATATTTGAGTTTACCTTCAAAAGCTGAATAGAAAACCACAACCTAACCTAACCTTCTTAGTATGTTAAGATATTACAATTAGTATTGAACCTATACCTATATTGATATTACAGTTTTATAAAAATAATAAAACAAAACTAAAATATTGAAATAAATTGTAAAGTAACTCAGGATATTGTCAAATTTTGTATAAAATCTCTATTGTTTAATAAAACTGAGAGAAAAAGTTAGTGCCTTGAAAAAAATGTCTTGGAATATGTCATATATATTCTTATTTATAAGCGAAATAGTGACTATGAGCAATGTCATATATGTGCTGTCTTGTGCGAGAGCAGGTTACAATATGATACAGCAAAGTATAAAATGACATATTTAATATTAGTCTATGTGATGTAAAAAAAAAAAAGAGGTTATTGTTTAACATTTTGACAGTGGTATCGGCTGCGCCAGGGTCTCTTTGCCTTCTTCCCCTCTCTTCTAATCTTTCCCCTTTCCCACGTTTTCCCCTACTCCTTCCTTCTCCACCCCTCTAACCCAATCTCCCCCTGCTTCCACTCTTCACCTTTCTTCCCCAACAACTCTTACTTCCCCCTCTTACAACTCTTCCCTATCTCACCTCTCAATCTTCCCTTCTCTCCTGCCTCCCTCTTCAGTCATCCCCCTACTTCTTCCTTCTCTCCAACTCACCCGCGCTCTCTTTCAAAACTTTTTTTTATTATTAATAAATGAGGTACATCTGCATTAGTGCAGCTACCCTAGACTATATGAAGTGGAGTACAGTGTGTCAAAAAAGCTAACTAGGTGATGCTAAAAAAAATCCCCATCACACAGGATGGTTAGTCATACAGAGGCATGTGATAAGCAGTCTGCACTGGCAGACTCCGGATGCATTTTGAGGATATCATCAACACAAGATTGAATAAGGTAACAGTGGTAATAAAAGTCTCCATCCCACAGGATGGTTAGTCATACAGGGCCATATGTTTAGTAGCCTGCACTGGCAAATTTTGGGTACACTGTGAGGATATCTTCAAGAATACGAGAATGAATAAAGTAATTGCAAAGCTCCAGGTACCTCATGCCAACTGGTCTGAAAGGTCTAATAACTGGGCATTCGGTGATGTAGTGCGGGAGATCGTGCCGTAGTTCCTGCTCACAGAGTTCTGTGAGTTCTGCTCACAGATTTCCTGCTCTCTTTCAAAACATTTATGAAACTGGTGAATAAGTCTAGGGGTTACACAACCAATATTTAAATTTTACCTATGAAAATTGTAAATGGTGGGGGTCGTAGGTTTATATGGCAATATTTCTTAAAGTGCGGCACTGGAGCTGACCTTGACTGGCCTATGACACTTCCCTACCCCTCATGCTTCATGAATGAAATTTGGGTAAAGCCCCAAACGTCTGGTCTCCAGCTTGGATAGATAAACATTCTTATAGATAGAGAGATTATATATATATATTATATATACATATATGCTATACCAAGCTTAGTAGTCAGCCCATCTTCCTAAAATTATAGTACTTATAGTAACCATTTCGTCGAAAGCACTAATATGTAGTGATGGACCACCAAAAAAAGTTGACATTTTGTAATACTGAATTTGGCCAAATGGGAAACTTTCAACAGCGCCACATAAAAGTAGAGCATAACCTAACTTCCCCTTCATTCATTCATTCATTCATTTATTTATTATTTCCCCTTCTCACCCTACCCGTCCCATGAATGCTGGTGGAATATAAAAATAATATTGCTAAATTATTATTATTATTATTATTTTGAGCTCTAGGAAGAGTTCTTCGTGTTTCTAAACATGCTGATGGCGTCATAATATATTCCTGCCCGCTTGACCCCAACCAGGGTTGTCGTAGGCTCCATTGGACGCATCATGAGTGTGTGAAGCAGAGCTTTGGCTTTCAATGTGTGTAGGAAATACGAATCAGAGACCTGGCGATTAGTATATGTAAAAAAAAAAGGTGTTACTTTTCATTATTTTTACATATAATGTTTTGTTAAATGCACATATTAAATGCAATATTAAGTCTTGTGATATTTATCCACTCTCCATTACATCACTTTTGACATAGACAGTTTTCCTAGTCCTGTTTGAATTTCATACTTTGCAATAATAAAAAGCGAATAATTCTAATAAGTTCGACTCAGTTATTCCGGCTGGAATTTGAACTAGTTTCAGTCGTAATTTAGACCGTAATAATAAGCTATGATGTACATCTCTCATCCGTTTGTATTATTGTTTTCACCGAGACTAGTAATCCCCCGAGCACTAGCGACCTAGCCAATATCACCAAAGATATTTCTCATTTATTATATACAAGATTAACATTGATCTTGGGGCCTTTGTAAACATCCTGGCATTACAGAAAAGGCACTTTGCATGGCGCCCTGGCTAGTCCCCCCTCCCCTGACACACCTCTCATGATATATGATTTGGCACCCTGACAAGACGTCCCCTACCCTACTACATTATTAAGTAGCTTTAGTTCTTCCGTGTTTGTACGTGTACAACATTTGTCATTAAGACACGTATCTAATCGTCTTAATGTTTGACTACCTTTATCAACAAATTGCCTAATCTAAACATGGAAATCTGCTCGTTAATGAAATTTTCTAAATGATTTGCATAGACTTTCATGCTAAATGACTTGAAATAACTTTTCTTATTGGTTAAACATCTGTCTGTATGACCGTATGTCAGTGTAAGTGGACTGACGGACTGTAGTGTTCACTTCGTACTCCGGCTTAGCTGGTACATTATTATTAAACTTCCTTAGGTAAGAAAATTTGTAATGGCCTAAAAATTACCGAGATTAACTCGGAATAAGTCAAATAATCATCCTATTTTTTATAATAATCGGTTGATAATTTAACTTTACAATTTAGAAAAATCCTTTTTAGTTAAATTATTGGTTTCATTCTACAGATTCAGACTAATAATAACATGCACATATTAAATATATTAATAAAGACAAGACACAATTGACCACTGTGTTTTAACGAAATATAATAGTTTTGGATGACCCTGCCAAATATAACCTCACTAATAACATCAATTTGTTAGCTTTGATGGGCCTTGCATAATTTAACATCGCTAATAGCCTCCGATGAACAGTTAGAGGTGATCCTAATATAACCTCGTTAGCATCATCCACTCGTTTAGACAGCCCTCAGTGACCTTGTCTAATAAACCTCGTTAGCATCATCCACTCGTTAAGACAGCCCTGAATGACCCTAATATAACCTCGCTATCTTCAGCCATTCGTTAAGACAGCCCTCAGTGACCTTGTCTAATAAACCTCGTTAGCATCATCCACTCGTTAAGACAGCCCTGAATGACCCTATCTAATACAACCTCGCTATAATCCACACGTTAAGACAGCCAGCCCTGAGTGACAGGCGTAATTTAACCTTACCTATTTTGCCGAGACAAGCGCAGAAGATCCACAGACTGATGATGAAGGGCGTCTGTACCCTGGCGAAGTCTTGAACAGCCACAGGGTATCTTTCATTCCCACTCCCATGGCCACCCCCATGGCCACCCCCATGGCCACCCCCATGGCCAGCCTCAGCCCCATGGCCCGCCTCAGAGAACCCATGGGGGTCCTCCGAGGCGAGGCCATGGAGATCAGTCTTGGCCACTACTCCGGAGTGGTCACTGATGACATTGTGACCAGAAGAGCTGTTGTAAGTGACGTCCACATGGTGGGCCTCGGTGGGTGTATTGGCCAGAACAACGCACCCTGGACACACCACTACACACACATACAATAAAATACACTTCATTGTCATCGTTTCACTCTATGTTCTTGAAAAAAAAATTAAATAGGTAGTCGAGAGCACTCACGGCCGTTCCAGATATCGTGATCTCTCTCTATAACACCGGGATTGACTGTAAAGAATTGTGCAGCTCTTTTCACCGCAAATATGCCGCGGTTATCAACGGGCCTAGAAGGCTGTTGTGTGGAGGGGAAAGCAGTTTTTAGTATTTCCATAAGTTGCAGGTCTAGTCACGACACGTGGGAGGCGCAGAAGGTGGTAGAGTGAAGGAGAGTAGTGAAGGGTTCAGGTGAGAGACAGCTTCATGGTGCTGCTGCTACCTGCCGCGCGGCCAACAGCTGACTGACTGCTGGTGGGTCTGGCTCCATGCTGCCGCTCTCAACAACACACACGCACACACACACATACACACACGCGTGCACACTCTTTCCTCCTTCACCCTCCCTCCTCCCTCCCGCACCTCGCGCGCGCGCGCACGAAATCTCCTTGTTTCCCTGCCCACACGAAGTTTCTCCCACTAAAATCAACTCTTCTTCTCAACCTATTCTTCTTTTCTCCCCCACTTTTCCCTTCACCCATTCGGTAATTTTCCCTCTATGTATATGTGCGCACACCGTCCCCATCCCTGCCCGCACGCACTTACACATATAGGTGACATTATGTCACTTAGTTTAAATTAGATCCAGCCGAAGATATTACCTTCATTTTTGTAAATGACCCATTTTTCGGGATCCGAATATTAGACATTTTGAAAATATAACAAAAATGTGGACTATTTGATGTACAAAAGTACATCAAGTACTTGCCCGAAACGCATTGCGTAATAGTGGCTTTAGGCATTGTATGTACTAGCTCTATCTATATATCAATCCATTAATGTAACATCACTTGTATGTATATACCTTACCTGAATAAACATCTGAATCTGAATCTGAATCTGTACATATTTTATGCATATACTCAACTCTTCTCTCTTAACAGTGGAATGGATTGCAATTACCATGTTATGAATAAATAATGTATAATTCTTATACGATTTGTGTTCATTATATCACATATAAAATGAAAGCCTCTTTATGGGTGACAGACGAGCAATAATTCATTAGCCAAAAATTTAAGTCGTTCTTAATCCCATCACCATATTTACTTAAGGCAATAATAAATATGAAGCAGCTTTACGAAACGCCCACTAACCAAGATTTACTAACATTGAACAAAACAATTAATATTGCAATATCCAGGAGAATAAACCTTAAATCCTGCATAAGTATACACCAACCGGACAAAACTGGGTCGCGTAGCTGTGTGTGAGCATAATTCACAACAAAATCCTTACGTTTGCAAATTGCATATGAATGTTTTCGTTTTGCAACCTTTGATGTATTCCGAGTAGAGTGATGGAATATTTAACCCATCAGTTCTCAGCTTAATTTATGGCACTTGCCGTCATTACGTTCATTGTTTATAATAACTGAATAACGCAGGAGTTTAATAAATATAATTACAAAAATCGATCTGGAGCTATCACTATTTTGCAACGCAAAAATGCCAAATTATTTCATAAATTTTAAAATTTTGTTAGTTTATATTTTAATGAAATTTTAAATTTAATTTTGTCAAGCTGATAGAAAAATACAAATCATTTTGAACTCCTACAGTTCAATGTCATTCCTTTGCAAAACTCCCTATGTGACCCAGTTTGGCAGAGCACTGTAATCCTACAGATTTTGCAACCTATGGTTTAGAAATTATATTCTATTCATTTGTAATTTGTGGAAAAGTGACTAAAAAAAAAATTACAGTGAGTTACATTCAAGTTTAAATTTGTTTTTCTTCTTGGTACAACTAAATTGTTTTAATTAATTTATCTAATGCAAAGGTTTTCGTCAGTTTCCATTATGCACCGCAAAGTGCTCGTGATATTATGTAGGTGTGGGCATGATAAATTAAAATTTTAATTATTTCAAGGTTACACAGAGCTCCTTCGATAACTAACCACGAATGTGTAAAATCAAGAAATCCCTTATTTTTCAGGATACGTAAATTACTCATTATGTAACATTCAGACTGTGGTAAACTCCCTATTTACCCTGTAAATAAGGCTCACTTTAATAGTAACTAAAGTGTCTTGTAATTAACCTGTATCTTGGTTGACCTACAACGTTTCTCGAGATGATTTCGGGGCTTAGAGTCCCCGCGGCCCGGTCCTCGACCAGGCGTCCTTTTTGTTACACACCCCCGGGAAGCAGCCCGTAGCAGCTGTCTAACTCCCAAGTACCTATTTACTGCTAGGTGAACAGGGGGCATCAGCGTGAAAGAAACTCTGCATATTTGTTTTCACCTCCACTGAGGATCGAACCCGGAGCCTTAGAACTACGAATCCCGAGTGCTGTCCACTCAGCTATCAGGCCCCCTTCTGGTTGTGGGTGAAATATTTTACCTGTAACTTTATTCGTTACCTTCTACTGTTTATAACCCTTGAACTGTAAGTCACGCTTCCTGTAACCTGCCCTACCTCTAACTAATCTTATATATTATACATACAACTCACCGACCTGTAACCTGTAATTACATATTACGTGATCTGTAATCTGCTCTGCTCATAACATTATACTATAATATATATTTCCTTGAATTCCACTATTCAAAAAAAGTTGTATAAGGTAGGTGTTGACCTCAAGGCCTGTCAACCTGAGGGTCATCAAGACCACTAACTTACCAATCAGGATGTATATTGTAGTCCTAAACATAGTCCAGTACTAATGTTAATTCTTAAGTGTATATACACCAGACAGCAGGTACACCTCTGTGTGTGTGTATAATCTTTTAGAGCAAGGATAGTTCGGTGTTGGGTTTAACGTCCGTCAACCTATAGATGGTTATTAAGGCCACCGCAATTGCTTACTGACCAATCTGAAAGTTTACCTTAGTTCTAACACAGTTTAGACCCCGAAGTAAACTCGGTCAACATAACCCCGGAAAACGGGGCACACGTTACTGTATATACACCTAGAGGTGAGGTATACCTCTTAGTGTACATATCCATATACACAGTACATATATACATGTACTTCAGTACATGATGTCACATTAGCCGTACCGAGCTAATGCTTCAGAAGTTGATTGATTAATTGATGAAGATTAAGCCACTCAAAAGGTAGCACGGGCATGAATAGCCCGTAAGTGGTGGCCCTTTTGAGCCATTACCAGTATCAAGAGCTGATACTGGAGATCTGTGGAGGTGCCACTGCACCCTGCGTGACGGGAGATGTCTCCCGTGCTTCAGAAGTCATTGAAGTACCTTTTTTTATATAAATATAAATGTATATGTCGGTATCAACTATGATCCAAGCCAACACGACATGACCTCTTGCTTACATTATATCTCACAAAAGTCATCAATGTACAACAAGCTGCTTATAGCAATTCATTGTGGGCTGGACGGTAAAGCGACGGTCTTGCTTCATGCAGTTCCGCGTTCAATCTTCGATCGCACAAGTGGTTGGACACCATTCTTCCCCCCCCCCCATCCCATTCCAAATCCTTATCCGGATCCCTTCCCAGTGCCATATAATCGTAATGACTTGGCGCTTTCTCCTGTAGTTCTAGTTCAAGTATGTTTATTGAGACAAGAAAGAAATACATCTCAAAGGGATAGAGTAGCTTAGGCTATTTCTAACCCCCCCCCCGGTGATTCACATCACGCACCGCTCCTGTGCCAGGTAAGTCCACTATGGGCTCACCATAGCCCGTTCTACTTGCCTTGCTCCTGTGCCAGGTAAGTTACGGGCTCACCATAGCCCGTGCTACTTGCCCCGCTCCTGTGCCAGGTAAGTTACGGGCTCACCATAGCCCATGCTACCTGGAGCTTGTTCCGAGTAGCTGACTCTATAACAACAACAACAACCCAGTGATACATTCTGGCAAAGTCTCGCAAACACGCACAGCGTTTCGTGCAGCAAGATGCATTTAGTGCGTGTGGATGAGAGAATGTGGAAGGTTCAAACTGAATCTGACGTGATATGATATGCCGTGATATTACTCAACACATATGTTGAGTAAACAGTAATTCTTTGGAAATATTGAACAAAACTTCATGACGGAACAGACTTTAAATAATATATTTGATAGCCATAGAGTTGACAGCAGATATAAATAGTTCGGGACCAAGGTCAAAATTACTGCATCAAAATGTCATCACCCACACACGTCTTACATAGGTCTTGAGTCTATGCATTTATAATCGCTACATACAATATGTAAAAAGGTCACAAGGCAACTTAAATCTGTGGCATGATCCCCCAAGTCTGTCCTTGTCACTGTCGACAGTTCTTCGGAATTAAAACTTTTGTTTAGTGGCTCATAAGTGATCAAAGCTGGCTTAGAACGTGCCCAGAGGAATATGAAACGAATACTGTCGTACTAATATAAGGTTAGGTTAGGTCTGGCCGTCTACTTTGAAAAGTCATATTTTTTCTTATAAATATACTAGTAGATGTACCCGGCAGTACCCGGGATAGTTTATCTCACCTGCAGCCCTCCATCCCACCTCTCTTCTTTTCCCCTCTCCCACATACCCCTGTCTTCCCTCTCTTTCCCCTATCTCCTCTCATCTCTTCTATTTACTCCCTTCACCCCCCCCCTCTCCCACATACCCGTCTTCCCTCTCCTTCCCCTATCTCCTCTCATCTCTTCTATTTACTCCCTTCACCCCCCCCCCCTCTCTCCTACCCTCACCCCAAACTCCCTACCCTCATCCCTCACTACCTACCCTCCCCCTCCAACCAAGAACAGACATTTTGATTTATATATCTAGTAGGGGTACGCAGCTGCATCCAGTTCTCGTCCCCCCTCTTTTCACCCTTTGTACCCCCCTCTTCACCATGTCTCCCCCTTGACTTCCTCATGCCCACTTGATCCCTCTCCACAATGTCTTAGAAAATTTATTAAAAAGCACTGAAACAACAGAAAGATTTATTAGAAAATACATTATTACGATCTCTAACATTTTTAAAGGAATCACGCCAAACATTTCACACTTGACTACGAAAATTGCAAAGGGGGTCTTTATAAATGTTAATATTTCTTAAAGCATTTAACCTATATCTACCAAGGCCAGCCTATATCCGTCCCGTACCCCAGACCATCCCCCCTGCAAAGTTGGGTGAAGCTAGCCCCAAGAATCTCGCCTCCAACTTTGGACAATCAATTATAGATATTCTATCTTATAGAATATCTTCTACCTTCTGACCATTCCACTGTGGAAGTGTGTCATCCTGTAACCTAGGAACTAAACATGCATAGCAAAACACCAGGAACATCCTGCTGTGTTTTTGCTCATTCGCAATCATTGTCATTTTCTCCGGCAATTGAATTACCACTGAAAAATGCCCTGAAATGCAAACGAATTCGGTCCAGAAAACTATCCCTCTGTAGCCTAATATTCCTGTCATTTTTTAAACGCGCTAAGAATATAGAGCTACAAAAGAGGAGCTTTCTAGGTCGGTTTAGAGATCTTCAAGTTCAAGTTCAAGTATCTTTAGAGATCTTGTTTATCTTGTACAGTTCGGTTGAGGACCTTATTCCGTAAAAGTAAATGCAGATACTTATTGTTACTGTTATTGTTACCCCCATTTGACGAGGGTGACTGAAAAAAAGTGCTGTTTTACGACTCGGTTATTACCCAATTTAAGGAGTACAGCATATGAAATTCGTTTAGAATGAAGGATCTGAATATTTCCAGTCTTGCATTGCAAAGCAAAGAGGTGACAATACTAAATCATCAAAATACATGCTCGTTTTTACTGAAAAATGCTTAAATAATGCTTGAAATAGCATAAAGGGTAAAAGTTGGTTGTATGTAAATAATTTACATACAACCAATTGCTGTATGTAAAAAATAAATATCAAAACGTCTTCAGTAAAGTAGAATGTCATTTCCGTGTTAAGAATAATGCGATCCCCGGGTTCACCATAACCCGTGCTACTTGGAGCTTTTATTCCGAGTAGCTGAATCTAAAACAACAACAACGTATAATTGAGAGCTATACCGTCATGCCTATTTTAGTCTGCCAATAACACCTTGTTATAACCAAAAAGGTCTGCCGTTTTTTCCTACTGTGTGCTCCCAACACACCTAACTCTATACATATCCCTTTCCATCCAGCAATGTAGGGTAACACCCCTCCACTGTGTGCTAATTCAGTAGTAACTGTGCTGTTGGTGATAGTGGATCACGTGACAGTTATTGCAGTGCCTGATGGAACGGTGTTGTCTCCGTGGGAGGACTAACAATTGCATAGTATGTGGACTCATGGCCTGGTAGGTGTAGTGTGTATTTGTGTGCTTTAGAAGGGAAGTATGAGGAGAACTACGGGCTCGCCATAGCCCTTGCTACATGGACATTTCGTGCTGAGTAGATAAATTTAAAACAACAACATATGAGGAGAAGGCGCCAAGCCATTACGACTATATAGGACTGGGAATGGGTCGGGATAAAAGATTTGGGATAGGACGGGGGTAAGGAATGGTGCCCAACCGCTTGGACGGTCGGGGATTAGAACATCCTGGGGAGCCATGAATAGTAGGCATTAGTGTGTGTGTGTGTGTGTGTGTGTGTGTGTGTGTGTGTGTGTGTGTACATATTTCACATATTTACACACAGAAATCACAATAGCATGATACATCAAATGAACAAATCCACAAGGGCCGTGATGAGGGTTCGAACCTACGTCTGGGATGATCCCAGACGCGCCATGATCCCAGACGAATCCCAGGTTCGAACCTTCATCACGGCCTTGTACATTTGTTCACATGTTTCTTTATTATTCACGTAATAATTGTTAAATATATCCGGCATTCTATATAATATGGAGAAATAACACCAGCAATTATCATAAAGTTTATCCGCTCTTGTCACTCCTCACTTTTAGCGTTGCAGTTTGCAATATAATGGCCCTTGAAAACGTGGAAATAATATATAACAACTTGAGCTACTGTTTTTCACCCTGTGAAAATATTGACTCAGTACGAAAAGAAACACAGTGTAGTCATACGAGTCATATATATAATGGTGAAGCAGGTCTACAGGATAGAACAATTAGCAGGGAGATCCCCAGCTGGATATTTGGAATTATGAAGATACTACTGTCGCAGAGAGATGGATTACTGGCAGACATTTTGAGTCCTAATGAATATAGATCAATGTTGAATGAGCTGTGTGTTTTGAGTGATTTTGATCCGGGCTAGCCCCAAAATCTGTTGATGTATAATACTGAGGGTGTGCACTCATAAATGATCGAAGCTCCTGTAACCAAATGGCTTTCAGTCAATAACCAAGGAGACCCTCGGGTTTGTACCAGATTAGGTTAGGTTAGAATAGAAGGTTTGATCAGATTTGTGATTCGGATACCAAGCCGTATTCCCACTGTCAGATCTTCGGTCATAGATTAGAGAGTTAAGACTTACTGCACGGACAGATGTCATTTAACCAGTAATGGCTATATAATGTTTAACAGAACTAACCAGGACTCTGTGTTAATATAAGAAGAAATGAAGCGTAGAGGGAGTAGAGGCAATAAGAACATAGCGGCTCCCTCCCAGATCACCCATACAGCTGCTCCATCAATGGGCACCCAGCTGCCCCATACAGAGGACCCAGCAGTTCCATTCCATCCATCCTTGCAACAGCTCACTCTCTGGGGAAAGGCCCCTTGTGTCGCGACCCTCGCAAGGGACCTTAAGCAGCTTCTCCCTCCCAGGGGGACCTTATGCAGTAACGCCCTCTCGAGGGACTTGTGCAGCAGATCCCTCCTAGCAGACCTTACGCAGTGGCTATCTCTCTCAGGGGACCTTATAAACATCATCTCTCTTCCAGGGGACCTTACACAGCCTCTCCTTTCCAAGGGACCTTACGGAGCGACACCCTCTCAAGGGACCTTAAACAGCCTCTCATTCCCAAGGACCAACACCATGGACTCAACACCAAAGTGTTGGTCTGTAGCTCGTGGTCTGAACTTTTTTTTGCTTTCCTGACGGACAAACGATAATATTATATCCATCTGTGAGTTAACTTCAGTGGCTAGCTCCTCCACGTTGAAATAAAAGAAGCCGTGACATTTTCTTCCTTCGCATGTATTAGGATGTCACCAAAGTACATTAAAAATTAATGGTAATTGCAAGTTTCTCTGTGATATTCAGAGCAGAGATTTTCGTCTTAACGATTCCCCCGTGACTGACTTTAGTTTCCCCAAGGGTAAATTACATTGTTTCCCTGTACCATAGCTGTTAATATGTTTATCAGTACTAACATATATCACGTGATGTTTATACGCGAATATATAATGTGTTTGTTAGTCCTAGAATATATAATGTGTTTGTTAATCCTAGAATATATAATGTGTTTGTTAACCCTAGAATATATAATGTGTTTGTTATTCCCATTCCACGTATATATCAACCAACAAAACAATATTACATTCACGCAGAAATGTTCTGGAAAGCAGCGGATTGTTTTATTTAACTGTAGTTCCCAGCATTACGATTATTGTGGATTGTTTATAAAATTAGGGATAACTTACCTAATTTGCCGATACATGCGTACAAGATCCACAGGCCGATGATGAAGGGCATCTCAACCCTTGCAAAGTTGACGACAGCCACAGGATACCTTTCCAGTTTGGGTTTATGGGCGTGGGTTTCATTGGCTGCTACGATGTTTGAGTGATTGGCAAGCAAGCTGTTGTTACCGAACCCGTTGATGTTCATGGGATTGGTAAGCAAGCCATTTTTATTAGAGGTTCTGTCGACGAAAGGCATGGGGCTGGAGACCTGGAGGTTATTGTTTTCGTTGTTTGCTCTTATTTTTGAGTTATTAGATCTGTTGTCGATAGTAATGGAGGTCTGGGTGGTTGTGTTGGCCAGTGCGCAGCATCCTGGAGATATAATCGCTACTGCGCAGGTCAACAATAATATGCACTTTATTATCTTCATCTTGAAGGCGATGTTCTTGCCGTCCGTGAATACTTTTCTTGTATTGGTAAATATGAAATGATCTAATCGACAATTTTCCGGCGTTCCGGATGTTGTGATTTTTCTGCAAGGCAAACAGTCCGCACCTCTTTATCACCACGAATATCCCAGTTATGTACAAGTTTCAAAGTCTAAGTTAAAAGGCAGTGAGTTTTCAACATTTCCACTAAGCTACAACCCCACAACATGCAAGCAGCGCATGTAGTCGTTGAAGGCGGCCAGCAGGGTATGTTGAGGCCAGGAAGGAGGACTTCGTGGTGCTGCCAACAGGGAACTAACTGCGGGTCTGGTGGGTGCTTGGCGCTCTATGCTGGCACCACATCCCCTCTTTCCCGCGCTTTCGCAACACTCATACATGTTTCTCATAGTAAAATGGTATGCTAATGGCAGCAGTACTGTATCACTAATGGACAATTGTAACCATAGCGATTGTTCTTGTGTAAAGTTTGCCTTTCCAGTCAATAATTACACATCTTTGATCAAGTGCCCATCAAGAAATGGACAAAAATCCTGATTAAATATTATTTTAGTTTCCCATATGCCTGAATAAACTATAAACACATACCTAGTTTAGTTTTCAACACCTGAATAACAAAAACATTTTGATAGGCTACAGATAAACTACTAACACGATTTATTTACACAAAGAAATCTCTTGAGAGATCCTCAACAAGACCATCAACCTAAGAGTTCAAATTAACATCGAGTCGTTGTTATTCCATCCGGGTGGTACATGCATTCAGCACGCTGTGTCCTTTCTGAATGTTCACTTACGATTTGCCAATGCTAACGAAAACAGGCTCTTGCAATACCCCGAGAACATGACCTGAGCCCTACATGGGAGTAACTCAACCAGACAAAACTGGGTCCTCTGCGAGTATATCAGCATACTGCTCTCCAGGGACAAACATTTACGTGACCGAACTGTAAACGAGTATTTTAATTTTGAAATCTTTGATAAATGCCACGTAGGTTGATAATATGATTTAGGATTTTTATGATGAATTCAGAGAACTTAAATTTGCAGCCTTTTGCTAATATGCCTAAAAACGTAAATTGGACCAAATAATAATCGTTTTAGAATTTTGTAATTTGATCTGCCACGCAAGATGGCACAACTTCATTATTTCTCAAATCTAACACGTGGATATGCTCGTTTTCTGAATCTCAATTGAACAGTCAAGACAACATAATTGCTACATATTGATCTACCGTAATACGTAGATTGAAGGAAATATCACCATCTTCTAACACACTACACCTCACGATGTACAAATGAATATTACACGACTAAATCATATAACATTTAATTATAAATTATCGAATTCAGCAGTAGTCTATAAAATATAGAATCACAGGCGCTAATAATCTCATTCTTAGTGAATACACAACTATTAATTTTTAATTTTCCCAAACATTTTTAACTCGTAACTAAGGATATTAACAATATTATTTATTACCATCAACTTTTATAATTACTTATAACTTATTATTTTAATATTTATTAATATGATTTGTTACTTATTATTACTATTAATGGTGTAGATTAGGGTTTACAGGAAATAGAACAACTAGTCAGCAGAGAAAACACGAACACTTCCAGTTGGAAGACTGAAGAAACTTGTAATTATGAAGGAACTACTGACACAATTAAGAGATGGCTTACTGACAAGCATTTCACATCCTACTGAAATCAGATCTATTTCTGTGAGTTCAGAGTGATATTGATCCAAGATAGCCCCAAAATCTATTGCTAGAAAATAGTGAGGGCGAGCAAATTTCCATAACTTTATGGAATAATTGATCTATATTAGTTAACTTTCAAATTATCTTCTTATCGTCCCAATTGAGTCTATCTCTACATTGTTGATATAACTTTTTGACAGCAGTTAAGGTACAAGGGACTGAGACACCAAGACAATTTATCCTTTCAACTGAGAAGGTAAATTACTCACACGTTAGTTACCGATTTTGAGACCTTTAACAGAAAACTGAATTGAGCTCGATGGGAAACTCATGTTTTTGTATTTTTGTAAATTGCGTAGTCTTTTAGTACATGAGTCTGTTTGCTTATTACTCTCTGAGTAAGCTATTTAGTCTATGAATCTGTTACTCTATGAATCAGTCACTTAATTCGTGAATCTGTTACCGGTGAGTTAGTGACTTTTGCAAGAATAAATCACGGACTCTCACAACTTTCTGTACTTTCTTATATACTGTTTATATAAATGAGTCAGTCATTTAGTTTGTGAATCTGTTGTTCTGTAAGTCAGTCGTTTACGGCCCGACCGGAGGGCGTTGATCCCTAAAAAAGTACACAACAGATATACCTTTCCCTAAGCCATGATGACACTCGCTTTTGTGTAACATATGAAGTTCTATACTAACTAGTCAACACTTTTTATAAGCTAACATTCTCATATAAATAAGTCCTATATCACTCCTTAAAAACTAATCCATGCAAGGTGTTGCAACTGGATTAAACCTACTTTTAAACTGGTATTGAACAAGGCTAACGTCACTGGCTGACACTTACTATTAAGCTGATGAATAGAAAAGGTTATTATGACTGGATTATACCTGGTTCTAGCTCAGTATTCTAGAAGTTGATTCAGGTTCGATTAATTGGAACCACAGACGGAATACAACCACACCTTTCACACCCGAGGTCAGGTGTGGCAATAGGGTGGTTGATGGGAACGTTAGATGAAGAGAATGATGGGTAGATAGGGAAGGGGAAGGTGGAAATGCGGAAGAAGAATAGTAGAGGACTGGGATAGAAAAAGATGAGGATATGGGGGTTTTAGTGGTTTATGGCAAGCTCAGTTCAGGTCCCTGTTTAGACTAGCTAATAATCCCTACCACCACTCCCTCCAACCATAAGGCACGAGCCTAGTATTGATCAGGTAACAGGAACATTGAGGCTTATTACCTCCCTTCCTATGTAAGATAAACCGGTTCGACACCACCTGACAATCCACTCACACCATTCTGGGCTTGTGAGCATAGCCCGGGGCTGATCATTACCCAAGCAGGTCATAACATAGTAAGGAAATAAAGTTTCTAGCCCCCGTTCGCTTCCAATAGCTTCAGATCATTCTCCTAGCAGCACCCGCTTGATCTCTCGCTCTCCTACCCTCCTTCCCAGCAGCTCATACTCCCAGCAACACCCAGCGTTCCTTCCTAGCAGCTCTTAGGCACTTGCTGGCCACATCCGCCTGCCGTCTCAGGCTACCCTCTGTCCTCACTAGCCGGGCCAGTCTGCGCGCAACATGTTAATGTTGTTTCAAAACTCTCTCTTGTCGCTTCTGTAGAGTTCCTCCGCCTCCAGGATTGAATGATCTTGCTAATGTTTTAATTTATAGTGAATAAAGTGAAATCTCGCTGATGCTAAGATTCAGTAGTTTAAATGAGCTTTAGTACATCTATTATAAATGACAGATAAATATCCCTGTGAGGGGCAACTCGGTATGGGCCTAAAAGGCTTCTTTTTTTTGTAAGTTTTTGAAAACTTATGAAAATATGAACTTGTTATCTAAATTTCTAATAGTATTTTTTACGATTTTGGAAGCTAAACTCATTAATCATCACTCCCAGTAAAATAAATGCGATTATACAACATCTCAATATCCACATTAATGCTCGAAGTGGTGAAGAGAATGAATTACGGGATATTCCCGTAACATGCGATATAATCAGGAAGAGAACTGACAAATTGAAAGATTCAAAATCCCGAGGTGTGGACGGAATTCAAGTCGTAAAGGAACCGGCAGATGAACTTTGTCTACCACTGAAAGTTATTTAGAAATTCAGTAGACCAAGGGATAGTTCCCCCCCCCCCCCTAGAATGGACATGTACAAATATCACCCTTATTTATAAAGCAAATAAGGTAGAAGAAGCTCAGCAGTCGGATCAGTTTGACCTCGCATGTCTGCAAGCTCATGGAGGGACTCCTAAGGGAGGGAATTACGCACCATCTCACTGTGAACACTTTAGTCAAATCAACTTGACACGGATTTGTTAACAATAAATCCTGCCTTACAGACCGGCTTACATTTTTTTTAGCAATGGTTACCAACTATTCGGACAAAGGACTTCCAGTAGACGTTGTGAACATGGACTTCGCTGAAGTTTTTTATAACTTCAGCACATGAAAGACTGGCAAGGAAATAACAAGCACATATAATAAATGTAGAATTCTAGAATGGTTAAAGCAAACGTTAAAACAAAATAAGCAAAGGGAACGGAAATGAATCTGACCGGAGAAATGTAGTGAGTGAGGTACCACAAGGTTCCATTTTGGGGCCAACCCTTTTTGTCATATACATCAATGTTATAGATGAGAATATCACAAACCACATCGTCAAATTTTGAGATGACAATAAGGTTTATGGACAAGTAGGAAGTTAAAATAATATTGAGGCATTACACAAAAAGATCTACATGAACTTCACAAATGGTCGAAAGACTGACAAATGCTTTTTAATATCGAAAAATGCAAGACCTTTCATGTGGTTATGGACACAGACCGACACAAGCCTACGGAATGTTTACTCCATTTTCCAATTACTAGCCCATGTCATTATGTAAATTGTTCCATAAAAAATATTAATTTATTCGTTGAAAATTGCATTACGTATTAGAGAAATTATACATATTTGGAAAACGAATATATTAAGATTATTAACAAATACACACATACCACTGAGTGTATTCGTGGTATGCTACACTCTGCATACCACGAGTACACCGTGTAGACGTCTTACACTTCACTTGCAAGCTGGAGGTAAGCGGCATCACTCGACACCATCCTGAATCGCCAGGAAATAGTGAAGAACACCACAACAACCACGCGCACCGACGATCGAAGGAGCCTCCATACGCTTGAGGCCGTGTTCATTCAGGAGCCGACACCAGTAATCAACATTTAGACAACAGTACGATGGTCCTCCGTTGATCCAGAGGGTAGAGAGCGGATATCAATCCGACGATCATTCGGAGCTTCCTACGATTAAGGAGGATAAGTGAATCGTAGGGTGAGGTGACCCCCTACGATTCACCTCACCATATAAGGTCTACATGGAAACTTAGTATACCTGTGTCTTTTGGACATAGTGTGACCATCTGGTCACCACTTGGTCCGAGAGACATCTCCCGTCACGCAGGGTGCAGCCGCGCCTCCACAGATCTCCAGTATCAGCTCTTGATACTGGTAATGGCTCAAAAGGGCCACCACTTACGGGCTATTCATGCCCGTGCCACCTCTTGGGTGGCTTAATCTTCATCAATCTTCATCAATCGGACATAGTGTGTGTTCCTGAAGATGCCATTGCTGACGAAACGTCGGAGAAATAAAATGGAAAGATTAAGTGATCTAGTGTATATTCACCTTCTAGTTCAGTGGTTCATTATTGAACCACTCCAAACTCTTTACTGTCATTATCCCTTTATCCATATAACGTCCGTATTAATGGCCCCATACACTCAGTAAAAGGCCCTTCTAGTATCATAACCTCAACTTATGGCCTTTTACATATTGTAAAAAGCCCTCCTCCCCAGTTTGGGAACCAGTGCTCTAGATAGTACAGGGTATTTACGTAGAATGGAAAATATGCATAAGAAAATTAACAAAAGGTTACAATTTCGTTTCAATTCTCAGTTTACCTTGTTTTTAAAAGCAGGTGGAGAGGAGACATCAACCTCGTTTGAGTACATTGCACTCGATAGATTTACAGGGAAAAGGGTTATCTTTATTTTGCATTGCTAAATAGGGTTACCAATGCACTTAGAATGAAATGCAATGTAGAATTACCATTTTGATCAATGTATATGTGAACAGGTTAAAGTTTTTCGTTAATATTAATTAATCTACCTTACGGTAATTCCGTAGATCACTTGCCCGTGATCTACGGAATTACAACGGATTTAATCCGTGATCTACGGATTTAAGTGATCCGTAGATCACTTAAATCTAAGATCACTTAGATTTAACTAAGACCTGGGGAAAGTATGGGACCGTCTACATCATCGTTACTCTTTAAACAAACCTAACCCAACCCTTCCTAACCAAACACAATCTAACCTAATCTAACACAACCAAATGTAACTCAACACAACCTAATCTAACCCAACCTAACCAAACCCAACACAAATAAGAGTTAAAATGTCGAGTTTTATATATATGTTGCGAATGAGGTGTGTAATGTCACTATATCATAATTTTAATGCCGGTTCGGGTTTTGGAGCCCACTGCCGGTGTCCGTGAGGTTGAGCGAGGAGTTCCTGTATTGTTGTGATGGTGGGGTTAGGGGTGGCTACAGCACCAATCCGTATGCACCCCCCGTCGAACCAGACGAAGCTGGATGGAGCCTGGACGCTCAATATGACCCGGACTGGTTATATAAGCTCAGCAAGAGGATCTATAGCATGGGGGGAGACGATGACAGCTGATCTAACTCTCAGGTACAGACGTCATGAAAATACTGGAACCTAAATACAATTAATGCTTGAGCAAGTAAAAAGTTCTGTAAGTTAGACAGCTGCCAGGGGGTTCCATGTTGTGAGATAAATATGTAGATATGATAGGTCCGGAGTCTGTTCATTAGACAAACCACGGTTGAATAGGCGGGATCCAAGAGCTAACAGCTCGATTCTGCAGGCACAAATAGTAAAAACACACACAGAAACTTAACATAAAAGATAACATGATGAAAAGGGAGGAAGGGAAGGGAACTACAAGTAGAGAGTGCTAAGGCATTGCGACTATATAGCACTTGGAAGGGATCTGGACAAGGATTTGGGATGGGACGGGGGAACCTTGTCTACTGGACCCGATTCTCACCCAAAACGAGGAAGATATCTAGAGCTCGGACCATGAAGCTCCACCAGGAGCCTGTGATCAATGTGCTGTTGTGGACTATACGATAGAATTAAAAGTAATAACTACAAATCACAGGAGGATACATAGAAGAGTGTATTACAGAAAATGACAGTAATTGGAAATGTGCAATGGAAGGAAGGAGGAGGAAGACAGTCCAAGAAATGAAGACACATACCAACAATAGCGGATAAATGCCTGAGGTAATATAACAAATGCTTCATCGGAAAATGCCACGAAACAAAGAAAAAGAGCAGATATGAACAAATAAAGACATTACAGCAGAAAACCGACAGAGTTAGGAATACATTACCAAAAGATATCTCATTAACAAAAGATAAACTTTCCTTTAACTCTGCATAAAAACTATAAAAATAACATTGCATCCCAAGATTCAACGAAAGTTATTACACAGATATAAACGAAAATATATATAATGCATGACCAAGCAACTATACTATGCAAGATGGAAGAGGAGCGGGAAATAAATTAAGCTTAAAAGGAACCACGAGCAACGTTAATAGAGTATTAACGACAGAATGCGAACAGCTTCCAGTGCTGGATTTCAACACCAGCAAGTGAAACGTGATGAAAATGGGAACATGTGATGAGAGACCAGGAGGAGAATGAGAGACCAGAAGGGAGGAATAAATGAAGGGGAACTACCTTCTTAAACGACTAGAAAAGATCATATAGGTAGACACAATACCAAGTTTAATTTCGGAGGCCGCTGTAAATAGGATATTTACCTATTTTGCCTATTAATAGGTAAATTAATAGTTTAATACTACACAACGTCTGTAGTATTCACAAAACTGGAGAATATTAGGTTATAAGAACATAAGAACAAATTACAGCAGCAGAATAGTATACATACATACAGTATACAAACCTGTTGTATACTGGCCCATACGAGTATATATATTATATATATATATATATATATATGTCGTACCTAGTAGCCAGAACTCACTTTTCAGCCTACAATGCAAGGCCCGATTTGTCTAATAAGCCAAGTTTTCCCGAATTAATATATTTTCTCAAATTTTTTTCTTATGAAATGATAAAGCTACCCATTTCATTATGTATGAGGTCAATTTTTTTTTATTGGAGTTATAATTAATGTAGATATATGACCGAACCTAACCAACCCTACCTAACCTATCTTTATAGGTTAGGTTAGGTTAGGTAGCCGAAAATGTTAGGTTAGGTTAGGTAGGTTAGGTAGTCGAAAAACAATTAATTCATGAAAACTTGGCTTATTAGGCAAATCGGGCCTTGCATAGTAGGCTGAGAAGTGCGTTCTGGCTACTAGGTACGACATATATATTATATATATATATATATATTACACATATACACACATATGCCCAGTAATTTGTCCCAAAGATCTACAACCTTATTCTCTAACCAGTACTAAACTAAGACCTTCCTGAATCTAAACATTGAGTAAAGATGTCATGAGCTACACAAGACGCTCAGGAAAGGTGTCTTGAGCTGCACAAGGCGCTGAGTAAACAGAAGCTCAGCATAATCAAGCAGCTCGGAGATTTGGGCAGATGTGAACACATAGTTTGGGACGTGTTGTCGATTCTAATTCGACTGCGTTGAGAGTTGAATTGAAAAGTACTGCAGAGTGAGGCAAAGAAGCGCTTACATTAATTACGACACACCCTCTTCCCTCGTCTCTTGCTGTAGCAGTATTGTTTCTACCACAGACGTGGTTATACATTAATGCAATTCTAACCAGCTCATATACATTTCCGTCTGTCCTACATAAGGATGGTTGGAGATCGGGCCAGATTCACGAAGCAGTTACGCCAGCACTTACGAACCTGTTCATTTTTTCTCAATCTTTGGCGGCTTTGTTTACAATTTTTGAACAGTTAATGAGCTCCAAAGCACTAGGAGGCTGTTTATAATAATAACGACAGTTGATTGGCAAGTTTTTATGCTTGTAAACTGTTTAATAGATTTAACCAAAGGCGTCAAAGATTGAGGAATGATGTACACGTTCGTAAGTACTTGCGTAACTGCTTCGTGAATCTGGCCCCTTACAAAAACACATTAAAATTGTAACCGGCATATATATATTTATTTTTCGTCCCACCTACCCTGACAGGGCAAGAACATAGCGAGCAGTTGGGAGTGAAAGTTTCCTAGGAGCAAGTTTTCAATCGTGTTGGTTTAGAGGTCTTTCTAGTAGACAAGAGCTAAGACCACACTATTCCCTATGTAAAATGGTGAAAGCGTTGGTTTAAAAGCTTTCGTAAGATGTGCTTTGCTCAATCGGGGTGTTACTATGGGACCTCGGCTGGCTCCTGACAATGCTGGTTTCAGTTTTATAAACCGCATCCATCTCGGTTAATATGTGTGACGTAAACAAGAGTGTGTGTTGAAAGTTTTAGAGATTCTATCCGTCTTGCTTTACCTCTTCACGGCGTGTGAAGAAGGCAGTCGAAGAGCAAGTAGTTTGTGCTGGAAAGGGGTGGATGGACGAGCGAGGGTAGGTACGGATAGTGGAAAATAGTCGATAGAGCTCCGGCGTCACAAGCGTGGGGTCCACAGTTCGAGACCCCCCATACAGCCCAGGTGAATGTAGCGGATAGTGGACGCTATGGGGCAACAGAATATGTAATCAGCCGGAAACACAGTTTGAGATTCAGTATCTCGCATCATTTGTTTACACAAACACAGGAGTCACAGGTTCGAAGTATGTGATATGCCTTCCTGTTCTTACTCCTAGCTTATGTGTGTTCTTACTCCTAGTTCAAAGTGTGTGATATGCCTTCCTGTTCTGACTCCTAGCTTCCCCCGTACAGGATGTTCGGCTTCGCATTAATTTCGAATATATTATGATTCCCAATTTGAGGTCATGAACTGGGATGATGGCCTTGGTAACTAGCACAATGCTCCCTAGTATGCTCCTAACTGTCGCGTCTGTTTGCTGTGAAACTTATCATGCAGGTTCCAGCTCCAGGCCCTGGCTCGCAACTCCAGAAATAAGCTGTTGCAATAAATCTTACGAAGTGTAGATGTATAAACTGTTAATAGATTTTATTATTATTAAATACTATTATTGTTTTCAAATTCATGTATAATGTGGGATCTTAACATTTTCAAATAAATGGATCCAAAATTTCAATTTAAGCAAATGTATCAACTAAAAAAAATGGAAGACATTTTTTCGAAGGGTATACTCCCAGTCCAGAGCACGACACAGATGACACTGATGAACACAGTAAAGCTCGACTTGTTAATGCTGCACGAACGTGGAGTGAACAGCTAAGGAAGTAGCCTCATGGTTGCCACCTGGCGTTGGAAGACCATCGATGATACGCCCTTATTGTCTCTGAGATATATTTATTTTGTTTTAAAATCTGCTAAAATATTGTTAAAATCGGTCTACCTCGCCTTTCTGAATATCAGTCAGGAATTTGGCCGAATGAATTGAACTATCAGGATAAAACGCCGAGCCATTACGACTATATAGCACTTGGAAGGGATCAGGATAAGGATTTGGGATGGGACGAGGGAAAGGAATGGTGCCCAACCACTTGGACGGTCTGGGATTAAACGCCGAGCTGCAAGAAGCGAGACCGTCCAGTCCAATTGGTTGGGGTCGAAACGAACGCAAAATGATTGGGTTCGTGAGGAAATATCTTCGTTTGTAAAGGATTTGTGAACTCTGAGAGACGCAGACTTAGGCTTATAATGGGTAGAAGGCGAAGGAGTGGGGTCAGGTCAGGGAGGTGAAGGAGTGGGGTCAGGTCAGGTAGGTGGGGTGAGGTCGTCTCGTCCCCGGATGTGGACGAGACGAGGGTGTGCGCCGCTCGCATTAGTATTGAAAAGTTATTTAAATCAATAGACGGTATATTAGGTCAGACCTCGGGACTAGAATGCTAGGCGGGTTTACTTTCTCTCGCTTGAGTTCGTGTGCATTTATGTAGTTAGTATCTGTATGAACCGTTGTTGTAACTATTCACATTACTGCGTCAACGTTATGACATAATGCTAAGACTTTTTATATAAATATATAATAATTATTTTGTGGTTATATAGTTATTTGGAGTCGGAAATATTTCAGGTCTTCTGTAGTAAAATTTACTCATAACAAAAGCTATACGTTTGGGCACGTCTCCTCGTCTCTGATGCCTCTGCTCACCTGGCAGTAAATTGGTACCAGGTAGTAAGACAACAGTTGTGTGTTGTATCATGGTCAGTCGGTATAATCTATCAGGCTTCCTCTCCCCAGCAATGGGAAACCATTATATTTACACACAATTTTGATCAAGATTCACAGTACTTCAGAACTACATCGTTCAACCAACATAACAAGCACCAGTCATTATCCTCGTTCTGGAATATTGTCCTACAAGCAGCCCATCATCATAATATTGCCAAAAAGTTCTTTAATTTAATCACAAAATCCCGTTTATGAATTATTTTTTTGTACAAACGACTTACCTGCCCTTTGATGACGAGGTCGGGCTGGACTCTGCAGACTGCTAGACTTACAACTAATATTACGTTCGAACTCGAACTGTGCTTCTCTTACTTCCTAAGTTCGAAGCTTGGGGCTCCGCGATTACAAACCTAAAGCATATCGAATATTAAAGCGTACCAGGTATTGGTTAAAATAAAGCCAACCCATTCTCATCAACAAAGGCCAATGCTCGTTAATCAAACCACCAACCCCTCTGTTTATGAGTGAAAAAACTTTCCACACGACTCACAACTGATGACTGACAGATGTACTGCTGTTCTCGAACAGCGTTCATGTCCTCTGCTCGAATCGCCTCTCTATAAATGCTTCATCCACATACGGCAAATAGAACCTAACGACCTTTATTCAATTATCCTAATACAAAATTTTCCTATATTAATTTACAATTAATGCATTTCCAAATGCATGATGAGACTACAACCAAATAAAGTATATGTACTTTGTTATTTCTTGTGTAAATTTCTTTATGAAAAAATGCATTTCTCATTTAAATAAATTGGTGTTATATAGTCATCAAGGTAAAGTGGGGCAAATATTGGCAATGTTAAGTGCCATTAACAAGCTTCGATACACAACACTGTGCTCAACAAGCCATAGTAAAGGACAGAAAATGCCTTTTCACTTTAAAATAAAAGGACACAGTTTATGAAACTCACTCACTAATGAATTAAAAAACTGTTTAACCTATGTTTTATTCAAAAGTGAAACGAAAACGTACCTAAGTACATCCTCATAGTTTCCTACATTGCGCTTCAAACTCACACTGTATCTTGTACTACCCACTCACCCAATTTTAGTACTTAAGTCATGCAACTTTACCAGTATAATCAATACTATAAATTTATATTGTAATTATCATGTTGAAATCAAATTCTACTGCAATGTACCTATTAATACTCTTATTTTTACTTTATCAGTTAGATTAAGGACCTCCCTGAAACTTTGTGCGTGTTAGTGGCTTTGCAAGAGGGTAAGAACAGCAATATTATGTACTCTAACAACCCATTATACCTTCTTGTATAAATACATAAGTTCCTAAAGAAGATGGACGAGGAACTCATTAGAAAAACTAAAAACTCAAGAGTGGCCAGTTTTCTGTTCCAGCACGTCTATGTCGCTATCCAGAGAGGAAATGCGTTCTGTATCTTGGACATGTACCCAACCTCCGAAGAGCTGGATGAGGTCTTCGAACAGTGATTGTTATGTGTATATGTGTGTTTTCTGTAAACTGTAGCAATGTAATATTACATATTATATATATATATATATATATATATATATATATATATATATATATATATATATATATATATATATGCCAAAAAATCACTTGACCTATTAGGCAAATCGGGCCTTGCATAGTAGGCCGAGTACTGCATGGCTACTAGGTACAACATATAAACAGACGTTATTGCTACAATGATAATGAAACAACAATTTACATTTCCCTTCTTTATTAACTAGGTAAAGATGCACGTTAGAGCGCTATAAATAGCCGCATTAGTAAGACTGCCCCATAACAAATCTCGAGTCATGTTCCCTTTATTTAAAACAAAGGGATAGCCATTTATGTCCTTAAACAGCCATGCTCATAAATTAAAGAGGATGAGAAATAATGTCTTATTATATATGGAACGGTAATGGGCCAGAATATGGGATAATAGTGTAGTATATAGACGAAGATAAGGTGCGGGGAGACGCTTGCCGCTGCGAGCCTGCTTACTCCCCCCCAACAGTTACGTCAAAGCAATGGCTGCTGCTACCCTCGTTGAAAGGGCTCCGGCAATTTCCCTGTCTAAAATGGAAATAGACACCTCCACACTGAATAATATAGGTAAGGCAGACTGGGCGTGAGGGCTTGGAGGCGGCCGGGGACGTGTGGCACCGGCAGCGCCTCCTACAAGTGGGGAAATATGATGTTTATGTCCGCCTTCCGTCACTTTGCTGATTCATTCTGGTGGCCAGGTTGGCCTCCTGCGGTTACATATGTTCCCGGAGAAGTGTCTTGTGATCCCCTGGCGTTGATTTCTGGCGTCTTTATGGGTCATTAAATTGGCAGGAAGGCGTGGGTGTTACGGGTGACAGCCGGACACGGGGGATATAAGCGGTATTCATTGTGCTACTGTCAGCTGGTGTTGGAGGAGGAAGTGTGTCGTATCCTAGATTGTTGTTTTTGAGAGCTTTCTCGAGGGAGGAATATGGTGTGGTTAAGCTTTCTTTAGTCCTTTCGTGGTTTTACAGTCGTTAGTTACTAAACGTCCTCCCGAAAGGGCACGAGTTAAATGTTGTGTCTGACTATTACACTTTCCCAACGAGTCGCCCTATTTTGATCATGCTGCTAGCCTAAACTAGACAAATAGCTAAATGTAGTGTATTCAGAAAATGAGGCCTTGTACTGCACACACACACACATTTAGAGCTTTGTGTGCCTACCAATCTTAGGATAGGTTTGGAATGATGGATTCATTATACATTTTAACCTCTAAATTATTCTTGGGAACATACAGCACTGTGCAGAACATGTACATTGAATAACATAATTTTCAATATTCCTCAAGCCAGACCCCTGGGGCCTGACAGCTGAGTGGACAGCGCTTGGGATTCGTAGTCCTGAGGTTCGATCCCTGGTAGAGGCGGAAACAAATAGGCAATGTTTCTTTCCCCCCGAGGCCCCTGTTCGCCTAGCAGTAAATATGTACCTGGGAGTTGGACAGCTGCTACGGGCTGCTTCCTGGGGATGTGTAACAAAAAAGGAGGCCTGGTCGAGGACTGGGTCGTGGGGACGATAAGCCCTGAAATTATCTCGAGATAACCCAACCTAGCCAATAAGTGGTAATCAAATGCAGTATTGAAAAATTGTCTTTCAGCTATTTGGTGAAGTTGTCAATCTCTGAACACATTGATGTTATTGGTTTACTTTAAAACTTATGGTTTGAATTGAAAGACATTCTATAATATAATAGTCCCCCCCCCCCCCAAAAAAAAAAAAACTATGCATACAATACCCATGGTACAGTATTAATTGTAAATTAATGGTGTGCAAAGTTTTTGAAGGCAGTGTCCAGACAAATGGATATTTTACTAAATTCCCAGAAAGTTAGTGATATAAACATATTTTGTATGTTTATAATGTAAGGATCTACTGAACATCTTAAAATACTGTATAACAGATCATAAATTGCAAATGAATTTTGCTTAACTATTGTTAAAAAACCTTACATTAATTTACCCAATAATTCAGCATCGGTGGGTAATGGCCAGTATATAGGTTGGCGGTTGTTTGCATTGATTCAGCAGATGAAAATGGACGTGTTAACAGTAAAACCCCATTGATCATGGGGTGGTTGAAGGTCGGTTTATATACATGGCCAGAGGCAGACTTCAAACTCCGTCAATCACCAGTCATGTCCGGAGACCGTGACATATTCCCATGTTCAATGCCGTATGTCATGGGAACTAGTGAGCATTTGAGATCCAGTTTTTCTATTCAATGTAGCATGTTTTTCTATTTAGTTTGGTTTGTTTCTCAGGAGAATGTGGGAGTTAATTTTTCCCATTCAGTGAACAGGTGAGGCATAATATCACATTATGCTTGGTATTACCATTCCTAGGTGTCAACATCTTTAGTTTGACTAAATAATTGTACAATATTTGCCTCTTGATTCTAGTAAGACACGTACCTGGATGTTGAAAAACATTGGTCACAGATATAGCTGAATTTATATAAGGGCCACTATCACCCTCATGGCCTTGATAGGGACAGGAAGCTGATGGCTTGTCAAAGGTCTCTCCATTGTTTCTCGGGATTGTTTTTAATTAGATTTTGAACTTGCATAAGAAATATCTTGGCGTTTGTGGCTTCAGTAGGTGGTTCTGTGGGTGAAAAAACATCTCTTGTTTTCTGTCCTGCATTGTGTTTTGTTGTTTGAAGCTGTTGCCACCTTGTATGCTGAACATTTGACCTTTTAACATGGTATGGGTTAATATACTTCCACTTGTTCGGTATTTTGTGTGTCAAGATGAGCCCTGACATGTCTAGTTTGTAGTGTTGCTTATCCTGTGCCCTCAACTGTTGCTGGTAAATCCATTTATGGATATTTTAATTACATGGTATCTTTAACTTAATAGAAATACAGCTAGAGGCTGTGTTCGTGTTCCATGTCTTCAATCACCCCACAGCCACCACACCGTCTACACCAACAACCACCTAGCCAAAGCTACTTCTGTGATCTCTGTACATCTGTACTATATAGCATTTAATTACCCAGATGCCATAGGTTAGCACATACTGGCTTGTTTGTGCCGCTATTCCATAACTTCTACCCCTGGGTTGAGACCCTGGGTGTTGTAACCCCCCTTTGGTGCCAACTGTCTTATATCACTCTAATCCTCCTGGCCTGACCAGGTCTATAAAAATTTGATGGCCCCTACTTGGTCACCTGTCTTCTCTCTTGGGATTTCTTGTCACTCCCTCTTGTGTTACACTATTGGGTTGAGGCCGCCATTCACACAACACCTGCACAGTTACCAGTACACAGAAGGCTTCTGGTGTTGCCTCCCAGTACCTGGGGTCAGAAGATCGCATTCCTGCAAGCCTCCCCACTTGTAGATTTATTTGCACAGGTAATCTTTCTCTAGATCCCATTGATTGAACAGTACTGTATTTGTACAGTACTGAAATTAGTCTTTTAAATTTTGGGTCACTTACCTAATAATTTTGTATTTTATCCATAATTATGACAAATTGGTAGTACAGTAATAGTAAAACTGTAAAGTGCTTATTTTTTTTACTTCTTTTGCTAACGGTGCAATTCCTTCACAGACTCCGAGGAGGAAGATGATGTGGCCACAAGAGAGGCAGGCATCTTGTCACTGGCTGAGCAGTACAAGAAAGCAGGCCAGGCCCACCAGTTGGCTCAACTCATCAAGGACACTCGACCCTTTCTTGCTCAGATCTCTAAAGCCAAAGCTGCAAAGCTAGTGCGGACAATGGTAGATATGTTCCTTGACATGGAAGCTACAACAGGTTTAGAAGTTGAAGTATGCAGGGACAACATTGAATGGTCTAAAAATTGAACGACGCACATTCTTGCGCCAATCACTGGAGGCCAGATTGGTAGCACTTTTTTATGACACACAACAGTACACAGAAGCCCTTGCCTTAGGTTCTCAGTTATTAAAAGAACTTAAAAAATTAGATGACAAAAACCTCTTGGTGGAAGTTCAACTGTGGGAAAGTAAAACATATCACGCATTGGGTAACTTACCTAAAGCTCGTGCTGCCTTAACTTCAGCACGCACAACAGCAAATGCTATATATTGTCCACCTAAACTTCAAGCGGCTCTTGATTTGCAATCTGGTATTCTTCATGCTGCTGAAGAAAAGGATTTCAAAACTGCTTTTTCATATTTTTATGAAGCATTTGAAGGATATGACAGTATTGATAGCCCTAAGGCACTTACTGCACTAAAATATATGTTGTTGTCAAAAATCATGCTACAACATCCAGAGGATGTCCACAATATTGTAAGTGGGAAATTGGCGCTGCGGCACAGTGGCAGTCATGTGGATGCAATGAAGGGCATTGCTTCTGCTAGTAGTAAGCGCTCTCTGGCTGACTTCAAAACAACACTCAATAATTACAAGGAAGAACTAGAAGGAGACATGATAGTGAAAGCTCACTTAAACACCCTATATGACAATATGTTGGAGCAAAATTTGTCTAGAATCATTGAGCCCTATAGTAAGGTGCAGGTAGCCTACGTCAGCGAAACTATAGGTCTACAGCAGGATGCTGTTGAGCGTAAACTCTCTCAGATGATCTTGGACTCCAAATTGACTGGTATTTTAGATCAAGGAGCTGGGGTGTTGATTGTTTGGGACCCTGTTACCAAGGACAAAACCTATGAGCATGCTCTTGATACTATTAAGGCAATGGAAAAGGTTGTAGATGTCTTGTACCAAAAGGCTAAAAAACTAACGTAAAAAATAGCAAATTTAGCTTTGCACAGTTTCGCTATATAGGATTAGGGCTTGGTTATCATTCTGGTATACTGTATGATCCCATACTGTGTCTGTATTGTGTGTCATTCATGCTGTATGCTGCAGGAATGTTACAACTGTCCAGATCTCCACAACCCTAGGGATTTTATTATTTTCCTTAATTGTGATGCAAAACCAGGAATGTGAGTTGACTGATACTTGTTCAGTTGTGCTACTGTTGACATCCCCACTGTTTTGTATATATAAACTATCATTAAGTGGGGGAGGGGAAAGTAGTGGGTTGTGACATTGGTGAGGATAGTCTGTTAAGCATACTGCTGTTTTCTCTCTAAGTACACTATAATTTGAGAGTAGAAATGTTAAGTTATTTACTACTGTTGTGAAAAGGGGCAGACTTTTTATATGTTTGATAGTAAATAAGGAGCACTATCAATATAATGCTAGTACTGTATTTGTAAATTGAACCATTTTGAATCAAAATTGTATTACTCTACCTGCCAAAACTTTTTTTCAAATAATGTTTACTGTTAATCTCTAATGTTTTTTATTTCTAACAGAGGATAAATATTCCTTAGTTACCTAAATGATCATTGTACAATATTAAACAAATTCATCTTTGTGCTTGTAATTAACAGGCACGTACTTGTAAGTAGCATCAAAATCTTTTTAAGTGCTGCATTAACTGTGCCCTAGAAATATTCAACTACTAACCCATAAAGCGGAGATGATGATCTCTGCTCTATGTTGTGCAGTATCAATAATGACCGTGATAGGGGTAAGGATAGCCACTACATCGCGACTGTTTTGAAGTCCTAATTATAATCGGCTTACCATCAAGATTTAACTTTGAGATATTTTATAAAATAAAAAAAAATGTATCTTCTTTAGAATTTGATTTCACCTTAATTTTTTTGTTAAAAAAAAAAAAAATTCTGGCCAATGTTACCAACTAAATTTGTACAATATAATTTATTTTCCAGGTATCTGAGGCTGCTTTGTTCAGTTGTTTTACTATACTGAAAGTGCTTTGGGTGGCTAAAGATTTTATGATAGACAAAATTCCAACCATTCTAACAATGATGATATTAGATAACCAATTATGGACTCTTTTTGAATGAATACCAGTATACCGTGTAATAAACTAAAGATAATAATAATAAGCATTATTGATATGGGTGTGGACACAATTTTAGCGATTTAAAAACAAAAAAAAAAGGGGGCAAGTTATCCGTTACACTAACCACGAAAAAGCTAATCCATAGCCACACCCCACCATTTTATAAGAACAGGCATGCAGTACAATACAAACTGATGTAACTCAGCTCTGTACCCAGCCATTTCCTGAATGTTTTTTCACATTATCCCTACTTTCTCTTGCAGCAATAATATATTTTGCCATTAGAGTTTACATAGCGAGCAATGTAGTGAATAATGTATTAATGAGGCCACTAAGTGTGCACAGAATTTTTATTAAAGCTAAGTAATAACCTGAGAGGACTGAGATACATTCAGATATGTAGTAAAAATTTGCTAGTTAAAAATACAAGAAAATATGGAAATAAGTTGCAATAGTACAAGGGATCTTCATGCAGTGAACTGTAAAGTAATTGAAAATGTAACATTTTCTGCTGATTATTGATAAATATTAAATTTTAAACTGACAGAAAATAGTAAAGATGCGAGATTATGAAATGACAATACTAGTACAAATTTTGGAACAGCAATGGCAATCATGTTTAAAAATAGTCCTATGAAAATTCACAAATTACATAAAATGGTTACAATTTGTTACCGTGTATTAGTATTACAAGCATTTATTCCTTAAGAGTTTGCAGTTAAAACATATTACAGAAATATTTTTAATTACATTTGTATATTATGGCATATAGACCCATTTAATTGATGTCAACTTAATGTATGCTGTACAGTACCTATTTAATGTGCATTTCTGCCAGCTTGTAAGTGAATGCAGTACTGAAATAGGTTTTAGTGGTGATTCTGGCACAGTGATAAAGATACTGTACACAATTTGATCATTGTTGTGTTGCAAGACAATTGTCTTTAACACTAGAATCTCCAATAGCAGTTTATAAATAATAACACTAAACATTGTGGTTTGGTCAACACTAAACATAAAATAAACAAAGCTCCATTTAGCCTCCAAAGATAAGAGATTTAAGAAATTTTAATACAGTACTGACTATTCTCACTTATCCAGACTATATGGGTAGGAGCCCTCACTGGATAAGCCAGACATCCGAATAAGCAGGAATTCTTACTGGGAAAATTAAAAAATAAATATTGCAAGTGTTTCTACTACAACCAATGTAATTTAAATGTCCACACACTGTAAATCAAAAATATAATTTAAAACAAACTTTAGCTTACCTTGTCTTCTTGGCCAAGTCAGTTTTGACTGCCAGCAGCTGAAGTGTCACTGGGTGATGTAAAGAAGTGTCAAAAGAAGGCACCAGGTTCTTGGCTTCCTGGTGAGGCTACACTTTTCAATGTTGAAATACATTAAAGTGAGGCACAATATTGTGCCTCGCTTTGAACCATGAAATCCAACCATCACTTACCTTGAACATCTGTATTCCACGGTCAACTGCAAACCTGCTTGCAGCATTTCCGATTTCTGCCCCGCAAATTGTCTCAAACTGTACAGTGCTGTGCAAACCACTGATATATATATATATAGCCTCATTCATCTGCATATTCTGTGCAGGCAACAAAGTTTTTCTATTACACCCTCTGCTAGTGCTTGTACCCCTCACTCTCGCTGGTTGGTAGACATTTCAGGTACAGTATTCATCTTTGTGTTCCCTTATATCAGACAGTACTTGTCCCTATACCAAAATCTTTTACAACACTCACAGCTGGCTGGCCATTTTCACTTATTCAATGACACGTAACTTGTCTTTAATGGTCAACACAACCTTCTTTCTCTTAACACCTAACAAATTATGAAATTTCAATACAGTAGTTCGATCATAGTCACCAGTATCAATAAAAATGCAACCTAACACAAATACTTCTGACAATGTCAACCGGGCATCTAAGGATAAAGATACTACAGATTATTACTATTACAATACTTTAATTAAAGTTTCTTATAAATTTCTGATAGTTTGGTTAAACAGATCAAAGATGTATGAACTTACAGTCGTGAAGTACACTAAACACATCAGATACATATTCTTAAAATTGTGTTTGAGTTTAGTAGCCTGAAATGGATAATTTTGGTACTTACCTTCCCATTTTGAAGCAATGTATCCTACTGAGACAAAAATTCAATAAAAAAGTCTAAATGCAAATTCGTAATTATGTGATCTTGTTAGCTATGAGTCAGGAAGATGGAAGCTTGTAGAATTTTTTTAAAACTTTAATTTCAATGACTCAAATGAGCCCCGTAAATCTTTGTAGCTGGTTCAAAACAACAGTTGTTCGTTCGGCCTACATCAAGGTATTAATACACTGTAATTCGTCTAACTGGCCAACAACTCAAAAGTTTACATTCAAAGTGATGGCAAACTCCTGGGCCACAAAAAACCCAACTTCTGCACTAGCCATAAAAGAAAAGGTAGGCAGGTAATTATGAAGAGAAAGTACTAAGCTTGTGTGACTGCACAGCATTTGGATGGGAATATGAAGACATGGATGTGGGGTAGTATGGAAAGAATGGTGCCCAACCACTTAGATCAAGTGGAATTGAATGCCGACCTACCAGAAACAAGGACTCTGCTGTATCAACCTGTTCAGGTGGCTGAGCTAAAAGGAGAAAATAGCAAATCCAGTTATTTTAATTGCAGTATCAATAATTATATATAATTCATATTTTATTCTTATAAATACAATTATAATTGTATATAATTGTGTAATATAATTGTATTTTTATTCTTATAAATACAATTATAATTGTATATAATTATCATAATATATATAAAATTATATATATTATGATAATTTAAATAACAAGGCTCCAAGTTCAAATAAAAGATAATTTCTAATGCATATAATTCAGTTGCTCCTTCAAGTAAGATCTCACCGTGTCCTTGAACATTCCTTGAACAACACATTAGGCAGGGGCGGCACACAGCACGGACCAACAAGAATTTTTAAGCATCTGTACAGAATAATATTGTCTCGAGTCACTATAAATAAATAAATCCAGCCTGGAAATGACCTCGGAGGTCAATCCATAAAATCCAGCCTGGAAATGACCAGATGTCAATCCATAAAATTCGGCTTTTCCAAAGGCTGAGGACTAACAACCAGCTGGTTGTTAAGACATGCCACTAGGTGGCAGCACTGTGCTCGCTCCAGGATACAATGAACTCGGCCAACGCACTCCCCGAGAGCAACATGTAGCTGGTTCATCAGAAATTCAAAGCTATGATCACTGTACTAGAAGTGGCAAAGTAGATCATGTAAATAGCATTAATCCGTTGAGTGCCATAAGGTGTGTATGTGAAAGGCTGATGAAATAAATAACAAAAAAGTAGCCCAGGAAACATAAGGATCACAATAGAGCAGCTATGAACAATACATTACAAAATATTAATTACTGGGAATTGATGAAGAACACAATAAAATGACAAAAAGAATTAAATGAACATGAACTAATGCAACTTTTCAGTTTCCATGGAAGAACAAGACCCCCAAAAAATTACGTATTAAATATCTATAATTTATCATCTCAATCCGAGTTTAAGGTTTTCATAGTGTCATGATAAGAGGCTTCGGTGTACTGTAAGATACCCATTGTATTATACAGTGTATTGAAGGATAATGAGTTGTAAGGTGTGTATGTATTACATGAAAACAAAAGACAATAAAACTCTTTGATAACCTTTCCAATGTTAAAGTAACAAAGCAGAAACTTTAGTGTGGAAAAACTACTTGAGTATTGTACGTATCAAATTTAAGTTTCTATCGAGAGTTTTTCCGAGTGGGTTTTGTGCAATGGTTACAAAAACTATAATAGCTTTCTAGAGTATCATCAATATTACAAATCAACTAAAATATTATAACACAACTAAATATATTAACTACAGTATACAAATGAAAATAAGATATTCAATCACAATATAATCGAAATAAAGCCACAAAATAAAGCAATAAATATTGTTTCAATTCTCTTCGCCATATTATCGAAAAAAAAAAAACTCAATGACCGTATCTCTTGGATAAGATTTTTCATTCCCAGATCTCGGAATATGAATTCACACAAGAAAAGTTTGCACTTTTATTAAAAGTATCAGTTCGTTATTATAATAATACAGTATGTACTACACTTCGTCTTCATTTAGTAGCATATTCGGTATTCCATTGCTGATAGGAAACTTTCTCTGTGTTTCTGGACATTCAAGGCATCCGTTGATGACTTCCACCTGTGAAACGAAAATGCAATTAAACAATAAGCAATTAATTTATAAAAAGAAGGCACCAAGCCAGGAAGACTACTTTGCACCCCTCGTGTCATGGGATATTTAAAAGGTGCTAAATATTGATCAGAATGCCAATACTAGAGCAAAAATACACAAGACAAGACAAGATGAGGCATGTCAAAGAATTGATACTTGGTACTTATTGTTTAAGGAAACAATTCCCTTTTATACAGCATATCGCGCTAAATTTATGAAATCAATTAGTTTGCCTTGGTGTTTATGAAAACAGTACATGAGATGTACTGGAAAGCACTTGCACTTTGGCACCAATTAGTGTTGTGATACACTATCAACCAATACATATTTTCTTTAATAATTTGCCTCTTCTCATTGTGTATTTTTATCCCTATCTAATACCATTGCATTTTTTGCTTCTCTCTATTTTCTCATTTATATATTTCCCAAGGCAATCTTGAGTTTTGTTTACATAATTCTACTTGTGGTTTTAACCAAGTGGCAAAGCCTTCTCGTAACTTACAGCTAAAGCAGAATGCACAACATTTTAGCAATTATTTGACAGCCCAAAGAAGTCTGAAGACATTTTGATGGATGCAATATTTGGGAGAGGTTATACACACAGAGGGTCCCGGTAGTACAGTCGGGTTTATTCTCGACGCACAATCGAGAATTCCGGGTTCGAATCCCAGAACTTGATAAAAGCCAAAATGTGTATGAATACACTCTGGCTTCCTGTCCCCCGACAAATTGAATTATTATTATATACTTTACATATAACATCCATTTAACCCTTCAACTGTGTAACAGGCTGGAGTTGATCACACTCATTATCCGCAAACTGCGTGACACGGCTGGGGCTGTTTTAAAGTACTGTACCATATAAGATTTTAAAGTTGCACATTTACTCAGGGCTTACATCTGCTTCCTCAGGCCTCCAGTAAACAAATAATTATCAAAAGGCAGCACCAAGCTGGGAAGACTATGTAGCACCAAGGCCTCCAGTAAACAAATGCCATCTTGAAAAATAAATTGTGGGCACCCCTCCAGGGTGAGAGCTTCAGTACCGAGAAGGCAACTATGAACAGTGCATGCAGCAGCAGCAGCTGCTCATAGCAGAGCTATGCAGCATGTGACCACAGCATCACTTAATGCAGTAATAATGAAATAAGTAACTGCAATTATTTACCAATGATAAATTCTATGTACAGAGTTTACATATCAATTTACCCAATGCTATTTTATTTATTTGTTTATTTATTTGTATATACAAGAATTCCTATATTCTTGTATAACCCCTAGTACGCATATTATTTTCGGGCAAGACCTTAATCCTAATATTTCCCAGAATACGACCCTCCAAATCATCTAACAATCAGGTACCCATTTTACTGTTGGGTAAACAGAGGCTACAGTTAACCCTTAAGCTGCTAAGGGGTCCTGAGGAGATTTACACCTCTGTGTGCAAGAAAAAAATTCTAAAAAATTATTTCGTCTTCTAAAAATGTTAATTTGTGTTCCCTGAACACATTTTGGTGACATTTTGGGCGCAATAGGCCGAGGAAGTCTGGCAAAAAGTGGGCATTGACAGAGTGGTCGTCAGAGCCGGTCAGCGTCACCCGAGTTGACAGGTGGGAGTTGCCACAAAGATGTAAGTACCTAATTATTTCAATATCTCTGATTTTGTCTTAGTTTTTTTTGCAGCAATATTATTCAATAGTGTGTATTGTGATATATTTATATAATAAAAGGGGTAAATCATCGCTATACTCAAAAGTATGGTGTACATATTAGTGATTCAATTATTATGTTCATAAAACAATAAACAAATAGTTTTGCTGTTATTACACTCAATACACAGGTTATATATAAGTATCTGCATGTTTTGTTCACCATAACGAACCACTAAGTGGGTATTGAGAGTCGAAAAGCAACAAGCAACACACCAGCCAGCCACTCGTTGCCACTCCCTCAACAACGCCTCACTTGCCAACTTTCTCCTCCCACCATCCTGTTTTTTATTTTATTCACTATATACAGACGTTATATATAAGTATCTAGATGTTTTGTTGAACACAACTGTACAACTAAGCTGATATAGTTAGTTCAGGCACTAAGAGTTGTCACTACACACAGTTAGCTGGCGGCTGCCTCCCTCACTCATTCAAGGTCACACGCACTAAACTATCTCCCCCAACAATACTGTTTGCATTGTTATTACACTATATACCCACATTATATATAAATATCTACATGTTGTATGCACTGTAACTGTACACCTAAGCTTGTAGGGTTCCCAAAGAGCATAGTGGCCACCCTCCACACAGCCAAACAAGTCATACAGATGATGCCACCTCCGTCACCGAAATGGCTCCTCCCAACATAATCCTTCTGCTGTTATTACACTTGTAACACGGGTTTGGGTTCCTCTCTCTTTACTTCCTTCTTTCTACTCCCTCTACCCGTATTCTTACTTATTATTCTCTACCAAGGGACTCCAAAACTTTTACCAAAGCCAACTCCACGCCACGTGGTCCTAAGACGATTGACCGACTTAGGATTCTACACCCAGTATGACGTGACCTAAGCTCTGAACAAAACCCTAGAGTCACCTCTGCTGCCACCACCAGACCAGTAATACAAGAGCAATGATCGAGGTCTGGATCGATCACGCTAATTAATCAACCTAGGGGCTTGATCCCCACTATAAACGATGACCTTGAGTGTGGAATAAATTACACGGTAATGATAATTCCGATTCGATGTTAGAATCGGCGCCCAATGCAACTCTGCCTCGTGTGGACCACGTGACCAGGACAAGTATACACATAAAACACATGGAAACAATAAAATGCAAATTAATAACAAATTTAATTTATTAAAAGAAAACTAAAACAAAATCTAAATATGTTCACTCCCTATCACTTTAACACTCCCTACTTGACCTGAATGGCAAATGAGAAGACTATCCCTATAATTTCCAATAGCAACTATACCTTGGGCGACCACAGCTCTAGGTGTTGGGTGGTCTTGGGGAGAGGTAAGATGTTTGACCTCTCCCAGCTGCTCCCGTATCCACACTGCTTTGTCCTCGTCTGGCCTAGCCCAGACTAGAACCTTGTATCCTTCCGCCTAGTCAAAGTTCTACCCAGTTACTTTAGCAAGGTTTAAGTTATAACAATTAACCTCTGTTGTACTTAATTGATCCAGACTGGTTGAATTATTTTACTGAATTAAATTACAAACATCTAACGGCAGAGCTGTTCCCGATCACAAAAATGGTTATTAAAACTTTGAGAAATATTAGACATGTCAACCCTGCTGACCTATGACCGCCGGTCACTCCGCCTCAAAAGTTAGATCTGATTCGTGACGTCACTGATGGTGACTTAAACTCAATAATTAGAATACTCTTGATATTGTATCCAGTACTATTATACAATACAATTTTAATGCAAAATGAATAAAGGCTAATTTTCTCTAAATTCCTGAATACTATAGGATGATTCATTATACGCAGATATGAACAAAGCGTCGGTTATTTCCACCGCGAATTCCCCTGGGGGTCAGGTCACCATGCGGCTCAGCTTCCCATTCTCTTTTGTCGATAAACCACTCTGGATAATTCTTACAACAGCCTAGTTTGTTACACACTAATACACACATTATATACAAGTATCTACATTTGTGTTCATCATAGAGAACCACTGAGCTGGTATGGTGAATGCAGACAATAACAGATGGCCCTTCGGAATTCTTCCCCTTCGGAATGGGAACCCAGCACAGGGGCAAGGAAGGAACAATACGAGGAGTAATATGAGAAAGACGAATGGAAAGGGAGTCCTGTAAGTGAGATAGCCGGACAGAAAGAGGGAGGTGGTGAAGAGGAACAGGTACTACAGGAGAGGTAAGTCAAAGCACGGCAGAGGCGAGAGGAAGGATGATGCAAGGACCCCGCCAAATAGCGAAGACAGTAGTGATCAAGGCGGTCCCAGAGATAGGAATCCAGTGTCAACATACAAGCTGAGGGTGGGAGTCGAACGAAAGGCACCAGAGCTGAGGCGCAACCCAGCATGGTGCAAAGCATCAAGACAGCGAAGAGTAGAAGGAGAAGCGGATGAGTAAGCAGGGCAACCATAATCAAGTTTAGACAGGACAAGTGAGGAATGTAAGGAGAGGAGCGTATGCCTATCCACCCCCAAGAAGTATGGAACAAAACCTTAAGGAGGAAGAGGGCCTTAGAGCATTCAGCGTAAGAGATATGGGTTGACCAAGACAAACGAGTGTTAAAGATTAACCCCAGAAGTGTAGCAGAATCCTTGTACACAAAGGGAGTCCATAAAGTGACAAAGCAATACAAATAATATTAAATTATGACCCAATGCATCATTGCACTTAAAAATCAATAGTAAAACATTAGAAATACATTAGAAATCAGATAATCATTCTATGTTGTTACAATGTCTTGAAAAACATTCATGGCTAGGCTGAAACCTGATAATGGGTTACGAGATTATTACACCCATCAGAAGTGTTTAGTGGCTTGTAATGGTGCAAGAAAATGTAGAAGTTACATATAACGTCTATACACTGTATAATGTAATAACAACAAAAACAGTACGTTTTATTGTTCTATGAATATTATATTGTGCACGAATTAGTGATATGAATATGTTTGAGCATCTCTATGTTCCACACATTATATAAATTTTTCAAATGACACATTACTGAATAATATTGCTGCAAAAAATCAGAGACATTGAAATAAATGTTTAAAAATATCTACAGCAATTCCAGCCCCTACAGTAGGGGTGGGGTGACCGCCACAGAGCAATCGCTTCGTGATTGCTTGTGAACTGGATGTCACCATGATATTTGTGTGTTTCACCATGGCCAAAGGAAAGTATTTTAATAATATTGCAATGATTTTTTGTATTTTTTTCTTGCACACCTGGCAGTTATTATCTATAAACAGTGGCACAGTGCAGGGCTCAAGGTTTTAAATGATGTTCCCCAAAGAAATAAGACACTGAAGAATACATCAAACATTTTATAGTGATTGCAAAAAAGTTAATCACTTACAATTATCTAGTCATTATCCATAAGATGGTGTCTGTTTACCGGCATCCTGAGGAACAGGATGCGAGTCCTGTGCACCCACAGTAGTTATGAATCTTATGATAGATGGATGGATCGATAGACAGATGGGATATAGACAGACCCAGGCAATGCTGGATAACCCCCCCCCCCAATAATTTTATAAAGAAAATCTTACTTCCAGAAGAATGTGATGCAGTTTCTTCAGCAGCTCGTCGTCATCTTCGTATCCTTCAGGTAACTTTTCAGGCAAGTCCTCCTGGTGACCCACCTAAAAATTTATTAGAAATAAAGTCAATATTGTTAATGTCTAATCCTATACTTGAGAATATATACAGTATCATTTAACAGAGATAACCATTCAGCATCCTATTAAAGAACATCATTCTGCACCCTAATGAAGAATATCATTTAGCATCCTACAAGATCAGTAAGCATCCTGTTAAAGAGCATCATTCAATACCCTATTTAAGAATCAAAGCAGAGGTAATTACAGTGCATGCACAGATCAATCAGGTTGATAAAACTGTTGCATAGAAAAGAAATGTAGGTGTTCTTTCAGTACTCTTAAGGCTTTGTCAGTGTGAGAGATTAGTTTTCCACAGCTGACATGTGTGGTATATTGCAGAGCATCCTAATGTATATTGCAGAGCATCCTGAGGTACATTGCAGTGCACCCAGCTCGGAGAAAAGTCTCAAATATTAGCCAATTAAGTCACACACAATTATTAATATAGCAAGGACCTGAGAGAGTCCTTTTGCTTAATTATGCATCAAAGGATTTTCTTAACCAAAATTAATTTTGATCAAGTGAACACCTACCCGAATCAGACCATCCACGGTGAGGGCCAACTCAGCGAGGCATATTCAGGTCTTGCACCCATACTTTGCAGTTACCTTGAGTTGGTTTTGTGGTTCACGTTCCAACAGACCAGTCTTGGGTATGGCCAACCAAACAGTTGGACACAGATGTTCCAGCCTGATGTATGAATCACAGCCTTGTTGATCAGCTATCTTTTGGAGGTGTTTATCAAGTTCTATTTTGAACTTTTGAACACCATGAGAGGTCGGCCAGTTATGCACCTTATGGTTTAGAGGGAGTGTTGAAAAGTCTTGGGCCTTTGATGTTAAAAGAGTTCTCTCTCAGCATACCTATTGCACCTCTGCTTTTCAAAAGGGCTATTTTGCACTTCCTGTCAAGTCTCCTGGTCTAATGTCAACAAGAAGCCGAGCTAAAAATAATCGTCTGTCATATCTTTATACCAGAAGGTAATTTCAAATTGTGAAATGTGTCCCTATACTACAAGAAGGCAAATAAAGACAATTACTCTCACTTCTAGTATGAGTGGAAACAAAAAAATCATAAAATCATTGAGAAAATCATTAGGAGCCTTAAGGAGGATTCTAACCCACTCACTTGGTACTCCCAAAATAGTGCCCTAGACCACTACACCATGACACGGTCCAATTTTCTCATTGATACATCACGTTAAAGTGATTTCATTGGGCATCATAAAGTCAAATTTGGCACAGATAATAACTTACACATTGTGCAGCAAATGTAAGTGCATTCCAGTCCAGTTTAGGAACCATTCTGCATATAAATTCTCGGTCGAAGTCGATGTCCACATTTCTCACTTCATCTGCCTACAAAAATGAAAGAACATTTTGTTATGGGGGTCATTCATCAAAAAAATGAAATACATTAAGCATATTTTGTTTTTACTTAAATATTTACAGGTACTGTACCTGATACTGTACCTGTAAGCAAAATCGATATTTTCACAAGTTTAGTGAGTAAATGTTAAAATGTCACAAAGCCACTAACATACAGTAGATAATTACCATTTCCAATTCCATTCTTAAAAAAAAAAAAAAAAAAAAAAAAAAAAAACACATATATCAAACATCCTTTTAAACACAAAAACCCAGCACTGAATATAATGAAATGCCTCTTTTTTTTATTTTTTTGGTTGAGCTACAGTGGCTCCCTGAAGCTGCAGTACAGTATTTTGCTGAGATTGCTCCATATTAAAAGTCACATTAGTTCTGCTTGGCCTACCTGGGACCAGAGCCAGAACCTGGCCCCCCTCAGAGAGGCACAGGGAATGAGTGACAATTTGTCACCCCACTGGTAAAAGGATACAGAAAGTCACAGAAGCTTTACAGATAACATGAAGGTTCGCAGAAAATGAAGCCATGAAACCATCAAACAATTCCACAAATGATTAATGCAAAACACGGGATTCACTCAAACTAGCTCGAAACTCATTAGTACTTATCACTGCCACTAGGAGGCCCAGCCCCAGGCTGTGGTTGGCTTCCCTGACCAGCCAGTTCTAGAGCTGAAGAACAGCCGACTGATTTGCGAACAGATTTTAAAATGTATCTAACATTATCCATTATGTCATTTAGCTTAACCACATGTAATCTAGGATAATGCAGCCTAACTTAATGAAGTATAGTTTTTACAATTAGAAAACAAGCTTCGTCAAAACACAAGCATACTATTTGACCATACCCATGTCCCTAAGGACATTTGGTCATGTGTATGTGGGGTATGGTCCTTTCGAACACGAGACGATTCAATGAAGCTCGTTTTAAGTTTGCTAACACCGTATACATTGCTATGCTAGGCTGTGTTAACTTAGGTTAGGAAGTATTGGGTTCAGTTCAGTTAGGTTAGGTTGAGATAGGTTAGGTTAAGTAGGTTTCAAAATCCCCTGGCGAATCGTTGTGTTCGATGTGACTTGTATCCATTTATGCTTACCTGATTCCTCTGTTCACCTAGCAGAAAAAAAAAGATACCTAAGAGTTATACAACTGGTGAGGGCTGCATCCTGGTGAAGGACAATCATCGGCCTGGGCTGACCACAATAAACCTAAAAGCTAGGCCTCCTAGCACTACAAAACCATACCATTATGGAACATTAAGGTATTATTAGGGTCCCAGTAGTACACTCGGGTTCGTTCTCTACTCCCAATCGAGAATTCTGGGTTCGAATCCCAGGCGGGACAGAAATGGTTGAGCGCATTTCCTATCACCTAATGCATCTGTTCATCTAACAGTATGTACTCAGGAGTTAAGTCAGCTTGTTATGGGGTTACATTCTATAGGTGGTCAGACCTATCTATACATAAAAGCCTAACATGTATCAATACACTGGCTGCCTATCTGTCCACAATGAATTATTATTATTATTATTATTATTATTATTATAGTAGTTTAGTGACTCTTCTACTTTACCTGAATCTTTAGGGGGAATCCTTCCTTCACATTTTTAATGCCTTTGCTGGTCAGCATATTGTGGGTAATAAGCTTCATCCTTCTAATTAGCGTGATAAAAATCTTGGCGATTGGTACAGCGGCCCCACAATACAAAAGCCTAAAGCAGGTTACAGCAGGTTACAGATGTGTAGAGACGTGTAACGATGTATGCCACAGGATACAGGCAGGTGGCAGCAGAAGACGGCTCGCACACATATTTACCATTTCCAGCACAACATTTGTACGTTTCGTATATAACGTTTCGTATATAATATATATATGATTGGTCAATATTAAAACCAAAATATAATGCTGTTAGCAGTTAAAATCTTCTACTTAATAGGCATATGGTTATTATTAAATAAAGTTGAGTGATATGTAAAGACAAATCCAGGGTTCATAGGAACAGCGGCCGCCGGTGTATATACTTTAGACGTATACATGTAAATACTTAGGAGTATTTAGGAGAGAACCACATCAGATTGCCTTTAGAATTTTTAGATGGTTTTAGATGCTATGCTTCGTGGTTTTAGGCGTTTTTTTTTAACAAATTTAGCTACACAGAGCAATATGCTGCTACCCTATTCTATATGAAAGATTAGTGTACATATTGAAATTGAAATAAGTTTATTGATGTAAAATAAACACAAAAAGTGTAGATAAAAAAAACTAGCTATAAGGTTATTTAATAAACCCCATTTCACAGGATGGTTAGTCATACATGGAATCAAGAGAAAATACCTGCCGCAATGCAACAGATAAATTAAACGTTACTAAATAATAACAGATTTTCATACGAGCTAAGCCTGACTTTAGGCAAAGTATACTAGCTATATCTAGTAATCCAACATTCTGTTTGTAACTCATTTTGTATGTATGTACTTTTACCTGAATAAAAATTATGTGTAAAGAATCATTCAGAACTTTGTACACCACATATGTAAGACCATGCTGCTCCTACACGGCTCACACTGTCAGAATATGCAGCTCCAGCATGGAGCCCGTATCTTGTAAACTACAAGAAGATGGAGAAAGCTCAGAGGTATGCCACTAGACTAGTTCCAGAACTAAGAGGCATGAGTTACTCAGAAATGCTATGTGAATTGCGTCTCACGTCACTGGAACACAAGAGCTCGTTGAGACATGATCACCACATACAAAATGTCTCTGGAATGACAGAGAAGATATGGACGTATTGTTTAACACGGTATTTTATGGGCTATTCATGTCCGTGCAACCTCTTGGTAAGATTTAATCTTCAACAATCAACACGGTACTCGCACAAGGGGACATAGGTGGAAGCTGATTGCCCAAATGAGCCAGAGACATTATAATGAACTTTTTCAGTATCAGAGAAATTAATAAAAAAAGGAATGCATTAGGAAGTGATGTGGTGGAGGCAAACTCAGTTTCAAATGTAGATATCAAAGAGCTCAATGACATCAGGAACCTGTACACTGGTAGATTGAGTCAAGAGGCGGGGCCAAAGAGCTGAAGCTTAACTAGGCGAGTTCATCGAAATTCCTACAAACAAGTTTGAAATTGTGGCAAGTTTTTGGGTAAACTCCAATTACAAATTCCATTTATTGTGTTATAGTTATACCTGTATACAATATTTATTAAAGGTAAATGCCTAATATGTAATATTAATGAATAAAAACTTCAGAAACCACACATCTGTCTCCCCATGTCTTGTGTTTGGGTATAAACCCAACAATGGGTTTAGTTCATTTATTATGCACCCCATACACATTCTGTGGGCAGTAATGGAAAAGGTTACAGAGGCATATAATGGGCTCAGGGAATGAAACCTCACAATTCATTTAGCTTAGTCTTAGAGATAGTTACAAAATTCAATGCACATTAGTCACATCAATAATGGGTTCAATACCGATCACAAGTACAGTTTCAAAATTAAGCAACTGACATATGTGGAGAACTAGTGTCACAATTGATATAGTAAAAAGTACCTAAAAGTATACTAAAAAGTACCTAATTTCATCTTCATAGTTTTTCACCTTCTGCCTTAAAATTGCACTGTATCTATTGCTACCCAATCTCCCAACCTTTATGTTCCCAATTTGAACATCTTTACCATTGTGATCATTGCTGTCTTCTTATATGTACTGCCAATCTGCTGTATGGTGTTTATTAATCTTGTTTATCTGTATCTATTGCTACCCAGTCTCCCAATCTTTATGCACCCAATCTGAGCATCTTTACCATTGTGATCATTGCTGCCAGTGGGCAACAGTAGATAAGTTACAAAAAAGTGAATTATTATTAAGTATTTTGGGCGCTCTTGTCCGCTAGCTGGCGTTCACAAATCGCTTATCGCTTTTGAGGACTAGAATTACCTGAATTTACCCCGGGGCCACTAACACTCCAGTGGTTCGATAACAGGAAGCTGGGAGTTTTTCAAAGGCCCTCCCCCCTCCCATTTGCCCTGATGATTATTTCCAGATGGATTAAACAATTTAAAAGTTTTTGGCATGTACTGCTTCGGTGGGTAGGCGGTTCCATGGGTTTATAGCCCTATGGGCGTAAAAGCATCTCCCATTTTCAGTCGTACATTGTGGCTTGTCGAGCTTGAAACTGTTGCTCCTTGTTTGTATTACATCTGACCTGAAGAAATCGTCTGGACCAATATCCTCCAAATTGAATGTTTCAAAACATAGTAATTAAAATAATAATAATGTTTATTTATGGAAAAGTACACAAATACAAAAGTTACAATATGAATGTTGGATTTCCAAATACTGTAGAGTAAGTATATATGACTGTATGCCTAGAGCCGCTAATAGCCACAGCGCTTCGTGCTTGATGTGGAAAAAAACTTATGAACAGACTTAAAACTAATTCAGCTCAAAAGCAAAAATTGAACTAATGTAGAAAAACGAAAAAGAATGACTAATTACATTTTTAAATGAACAGCAGATAGTAATTTTAATTAAATAAACAGAAGGAATAAATTTGTTAAAAGTTTTTATATGGCAGATATCAGCAGTTTTTCAAGTTCAGGCATTGATCATTAATATCCAATAACAGCACAACATAGATTGACATTTAGAAGGTAAGGTACATCGAGTTGATTAGGTAGTAGTTTCTCTCTTAAACTGGCTGAGAGGGACAGTATTTGACATGATTGGGAAGGTCATTCCATATTTTGGGACCCTTAATTTGCAGAGCATTTCTACTTTGGTTAAGTCGCACTCTTGGAACATCAAATACTGTAGATATTAGTTTGGTGCCCGTGGGTTCTGTTACAACCGTCTAGGAAGTGTTTCAGGTCAGGATTAGCATTGAAGTTCAGAGGTTTATATATATAGAGTACACTTGAGAGGATGTGCAGTGACTTAATATCTAACATTCAAAGATTTTTATACAAAAGTTTGTGAATGTTAATAATTTATAGGCAGAATGACAATCAGTTCTGAACATGTCAATTCATAAGTACCAAGATCAGAAGAAAATATATATATATTGAACATAAGTTAATAAATTACTACCGTATTTAGAATCCAGAGGCAAAATTCAATAACATGTTCAGAAACTTTGAAATATATGTTAACAGTATTTTACTTTAAGAATACTTCAGTAAATTTAATATTTGGATTTATATTAAATTTACTTTAATCTTAAATAAATATACAGCTCACCTTGTCATCCATATGCTTGAAAGTAAAGAATGATGTCGCATGTTGGCCATGGAATAGCATTCATGCTATTCCACGTTCACCAGCTCACCACGGTGAGGTCTGCGAATACGAGCTGGACCAGGGCTAATCGTCCGAGAGAATCCTACAAGGAAATCCTTCATGAAAGACTTCCCTGAAGGAACTCTCTCGTTGCGTTGAACCCTAAACAACGCACCAAGGGTTACTTCGGGATATCTAATGATAGCTAGACTAACTATCACTAGACATCGCTCACCAATAGCAAGCTAATGGTGATGTTTATGAAGACCACCCACAAGGAGTGGCGAAAAAAAAGGGGAAAAGGAAATGGGAAAAGGAAATGGGAAAATAAGGATAAAGGAAGTTATGTGGACGGCCTCGTGAATAGAGGGCTCGTCACTTGAACTGCTCAGGTACATTTCTTGCATTGTTCAGTCCACCCACAGGAATGGTCCATGGACAATATTTACTATAACGTCCTGGATAGGACTTCTTGACAATTGGGACAAAGTCCTCACAAGAGAGTACCTGCAGTCATCTTGAGAATCTAATATTTTGGCAGAGCATATTCTTTGTGAAACATGGACTAAGTCCATAAAAAGAATCCAGATGAGTTATCTTCAGAAATATACAGGAATCCAATGATACTGTAGTTTGGTTGAGTTAAATCCTTGGGAAACACAGAGTCCACAACAGGAAGTTAAATGAGTTGTCTTGGGAAATATACAGGAATCCAGTGATAGTTTTGCTATTCTTGTCCAATCCTTGAAAAATATAGGAGTCCACATAAGGAATCCAATGAAGAGTTTGCCTGGAAACTCAATAAAAATTTTGCAGTTTAATCCTTGGGAAACATGGACAGAGTCCACAAGTTGAAGTCAGATGAGTTATCTTGAGAAATATACAGGAATCCAGTGAGTTTCATAAACCTTGTCCAATCCTTGAAAAACATGAAATAAGTCCACATAAAGAATCCAGTGAAGTGTTCTAAAACTATAATGATAGTTTTTCCGTCAAATCCTTGGAAAATATGGAGAGTCCACATATTAAAGCCAGACGAGTTATCTTGAGAAATATATAGTAATCCAGTGATAGTTTTGCTATCCTTGTCCAATCCTTGAAAAACATGAAATAAGTCCACATAAAGAATCCAGTGAAGTGTTCTAAAACTATAATGATAGTTTTTCCGTCAAATCCTTGGAAAATATGGAGAGTCCACATATTAAAGCCAGACGAGTTATCTTGAGAAATATATAGGAATCCAGTGATAGTTTTGCTATCCTTGTCCAATCCTTGAAAAACATGAAATGATTCCAAATAAGGAATCCAATGAAGAATTCTCCTGTGAATTCAATGTATATTTTGCAGTCTAATCCTTGGGAAACATGGACAGAGTCCACAAGTTGAAGCCAGATGAGTTATCTTGAGAAATATACTGTACAGGAATCCAGTGAGTTTCATAATCCTTGTCCAATCCTTGAAAAACATGAAATAAGTCCACATAAAGAATCCAGTGAAGTGTTCTAAAACTATAATGATAGTTTTTCCGTCAAATCCTTGGAAAATATGGAGAGTCCACATATTAAAGCCAGACGAGTTATCTTGAGAAATATATAGGAATGTAGTGATAGTTTGACCATCACTTTCTAATTCCTAAAATAGTCCAATCCTTGAAAAACATGAAATGATTCCACATAAGGAATCCAATGAAGAATTCTCCTGTGAATTCAATGTATATTTTGCAGTTTAATCCTTGGAAAACATGGACAGAGTCCACAAGTTGAAGCCAGATGAGTTATCTTAAGAAATATACAGGATTCCAGTGAGTTTCATAGTCCTTGTCCAATCCTTGAAAAACATGAAATAAGTCCACATAAAGAATCCAGTGAAGTGTTCTAAAACTATAATGATAGTTTTTCCGTCAAATCCTTGGAAAATATGGAGAGTCCACATATTAAAGCCAGACGAGTTATCTTGAGAAATATGCAGGAATCCAATGATAGTTATGGTAATCCTTGGGAAACATGAAAAGAATCCACATTATTCCTATACAGTATTCTTATTCTCTTGAGAATGAAAGATGAAACTCTTGAAATACATTAGAGTCCATTCTTCTGTAAACAATTTGGACAGCCTCTTCAAGAAAGCACCAATACTTTCGACAGCAATCTCAGAATCCGTATTATTCGTATTATTCCGTAATCCGTATTATTGTTGGTGAACTTCATTGACTGAATAGGAATTCGGATTCGAAATAGGAATTCGTATTATTCCGTATTATCCGTAATCCGTATTATTGTTGGTGAACTTCATTGACTGAATAGGAATTCGGACACAAGTCCACCATCAGCATTAAGAAACCTACCGTTATGCTGAGGATGAAGCAATAAAGACTTGAACCTCTTGTCATATTTATATGACAGAGGTTAAGTATGACTACTCTAATTTAACGTGACAATAAAGAACATGGAAAACTATATAACTTACCGGATTTTGTAGGAATTGTGTAGTTACTGAAGGGTAAAGTTACTGTTCTATAGGATCATGTTTGTGTTTATAACACCATTATTAAGATAACTGCCAGAATTCATTTATTACTGCACTCTTAATTTTGTTTGCAAATATTTAACAATAGAAAATATTTTCTACACTTATGATTTTTCTACTATCAGATCTTTGTATCTTTACACACATTTCACATTACACACATATAGCACTTTCACTCGTCACCTGATTATTGGCATTTATTTTTTACTTCAGAGCCACCTATATGGTTCTGCCATTTTCTGAACTGCCAATGGTACGTTGGTACAATGGTACCTCAACCACCAGTTATTACAGCAAATCTGCAAACATGAAATGCGTTCAAACATTTTCATGCAACTGACTTAAATTATGTGTAGTTTTATAAACGTTTAGCAAACATGTATATTTGACTAATATTTAAAAATAGATAATTACTAAAAGTTGATAAAATTTAAAAAATTTACAAGAAGCTTGCTGCACGTAAGCTTTAAATGTAAAAATAAATGCATAAAAATTAAAAAAATCCAGAGCTATATTAAGTTAAATAGAAAATCATATGTACTAGAATATTATACTGTATAGTGAACTATTATCAAACTTACTTGTTTGAGAAAGACCAATCATTGATGAGAGAAAGACCGATCATTGATGAGAGAAAGACCGATCATTGATGAAAATACTTTCAGCTGGTTGACCAGACGATCAACGGGAGGCCTGGTCAGAGACCGGGCCATGGGGCCATTGATCCCTGAAAGCTACACAAGGTAGCCACACAGTAACACAAACAATTTAAACAGGAAACGTTGTAATAAATAATTATTACCTGGGGTAGATAAGTTATATGGAAAAAATATTTGGTTGCAAAAACAAACCATATAAAACTTGTTAAACTGCAAGGAACAAAACACAGGTTTAAGAAAAATAGTACAGTATAGTCATTATAAACAGAGTATACACAAATTAAATACACAGAAAAGCAATTAAGATACGCAAAAAATATTCAATGCGATTAGCAGATTTATTTTCTAAAAAAAAAAAAAAAATCTGTAAAGTAAGTAATTGTACAATTAAGCTGTAAAGAGAAAAATATCATACATACGTAAAATATGTTAGTTGTTTAGAAACCCCAATTTAGATGTAGATAACAATGTCAAAAATAATTTGAGCAAGCAAAAAAATACTCTTGCTTAAGAAAAACAGTACAGTCATTATAAATATCAACAGTTACTGAAAATGACATAATTAGGCTGTAAACTTTAAAGCAATTACACAAAAATTATTAATAATTTTTAAGTAATTAAGCCAAAACATGATAAATAGGTTGTAAGATATAATTAACCTGTAAATAAAGCACTTAAACTGGCTGTAAGGAAAACACTAAATATATACACAAGAAAATCTATTTGAATAGGTTGTAAGAAAAATTATCTGTAAGGAAAGTATTCATATAAATGGGGTGAAGTTATATTAATAATCTGCAAAGGAAAACACTTATTGAATTATGCTGTAAATTAAATAATTATATGCATAATCTACTTAAAATGCAATGTATAGTCAATAAATTTAAATTTATAAATAGGCTGTAAGATATAATTAACCTGTAAATAAAGCACTTAAACTGGCTGTAAGGGAAAACACTAAATATATACACAAGAAAATCTATTTGAATAGGTTGTAAGAAAAGTTATTTATCTGTAAAGAAAGTATTCATATAAACGGGTTGAAGAAGTTATATTAATAATCTTAAAATTAAAATTAATTAACTTAAACTTAAAATTACTTACTAAGGTATTATTACTGTACTTACTAAATTACTTACTTACTACTTAGTAGTAATTATTACTTACTAAACTTAAAATTACTTACTAAGGTGTTTATTACTTACTAAATTACTTACTACTTAGTAGTAATTATTACTTACTAAACTTAAAATTACTTACTAAGGTGTTTATTACTTACTAAATTACTTACTTACTACTTAGTAATAATTATTACTTACTAAACTTAAAATTACTTACTAAAACTTACTTACTTACTAATACAGTACTAAAATTAATTACTAAGGACTTAAAATTATCTAGTATATTAAGGATCTGCCCGAAACGCTGCGCATATTAGTGGCTTTACAGGATTGTAAATACCATGCTATGTATTCTCACAAACCCAATGTACCTTCTTGTATATACAGAAATAAATAAATACATAAATAATCTGAAAGGAAAACACTTATAGAATTAGGTTGTAAATTAAATAATTATATACATAATATATTTAGAAAGCAATGTATAGTCAATAATGGAAAATCAATATACCACTAAAATAATAAAGTCACCAAGGAAAAACATTGGAATGCAAGGAAATATTAAAAACATATATAGGCTGTAAAAGGAACAAATTATGCTGCTAGGAAAATACTTTACACAGTATAATTATTAGGGTGTAAAAAAATGGGAAAGCCATTTAGTACAAATCTGATATAAAAATGATTAGATGTTAAAACTCAATTAGTACAAATCTGATATAAAATGATAAAAGTAAAAAAATTAATTACTGTACAAGAAAATAATATAAACTCTTAGGACTACCTAGGGCATAGACGTGGCCCCAGGACTACCTAGGGCATAGACGTGGCCCCAGGACTACCTAGGGCGTAGACGTGCCCCAGGACTACCTAGGGCGTAGACGTGCCCCAGGACTACCTAGGGCGTAGACGTGCCCCAGGACTACCTAGGGCGTAGACGTGCCCCAGGACTACCTAGGGCGTAGACGTGCCCCAGGACTACCTAGGGCATAGACGTGGCCCCAGGACTACCTAGGGCATAGACGTGGCCCCAGGACTACCTAGGGCATAGATGTGGCCTCAGGACTACCTAGGGCATAGACGTGGCCCCAGGACTACCTAGGGCATAGACGTGGCCCCAGGACTACCTAGGGCATAGACGTGGCCCCAGGACTACCTAGGGCGTAGACGTGCCCCAGGACTACCTAGGGCGTAGACGTGCCCCAGGACTACCTAGGGCGTAGACGTGCCCCAGGACTACCAAGGGCATAGGTGCCCCAGGACTACCAAGGGCATAGGTGTGCCCCAGGACTACCCTGGGGAAAGACATGCCCCAGGACAACTACCCGAGGTAAAGGCCTTCCTCCAGGACTTCCCAGGGCGAATAAATGTACAAGAAAGACCAGGAAACCCCAGTTACTACACGACTACTTTTGTTAAATATATAACATATCAAATTTCGGTAAAGGTGGATCATAGGACTAACCCTGGGGAAAAGCATTCTTCAGAAGCCAACAGGAAATATGCAGGATATATTAGGAGTTTCAGCAAAAATAATTTGTTACAAATTATTATAAACCTACCAAACGAATTTTAAAGATTTCCACATATAAAATAAATCAAGCAGCTTTATTTAATACTGTATATCCACTACCCACTCTAAAAAACAAACTAAAGAGCTAAAAAAAAAATGATTTGAAATACAAAAAACTTTAATATAAAATATTTATCATACCCAAAATCTTGTCATAATTTCATTGGTCTCAGACCTACAAGATGTTGATCGTGTACTCACCTATACCAACTATTTTGCAGGAATTGAGCGCCAGCTCCAGGGCCCGCCTCATATTGACCTCTCTCATACCTCTTTTTGAATCCTTCCATTGTCGGTCTCCATCTTCTTAAATTTGTACTCCATTATCTTCAAAAGTTGAGCAGATTTGACAAGGACGAGTCAGTCTGGAAAGAAAATTTGAAGAATCAAAATACAGTATATTACTTTGGCTACCAAATTTCGTAATGACAAATTTAATGCATTTTCTTGAAAATATTTAATATCAAATACGCATTTATTTAATTAAAATATTTTAAAATTTTTATACTGAACGTAAATTTTTGCCTAAAACAAATAAATTTTTAAGAAGAGGCAATACTTTAACAATGAAGATAACATGGTATTAACACCTTCCTGGCTTTCGGTCATTTTAAAGGTTGTTCCAGCTTCCAATACTTTACCTCTACTTAGTCTAAAGATCATTAACTATCTACAGCAAGGGCGTGGAAGCCAACAGCTGGGTTACCCAGGTACTCTGAGAGAGAACTCTATCACCATCAGAGGCCCGAGACTGTTCAACACGCTTCCGCTACACATAAGGGGCATAACTGGCCGACCCCTCACAGTGTTCAAGAGAGAACTGGATAAGCACCTCCAAAGGATACCTGATCAACCAGGCTGTGACTCATACGTCAGGCTGCGAGCAGCCGCGTCCAACAGCCTGGTTGATCAGTCCAGGCCGCGGGGACGCTAAGCCCAGGAAGCACCTCAATGTAACCTCAAGGTAACCCTATCTTATAGAATTAAAGCATCAGCTACTATAAATGGTTAAGAGTCTTAAGCAGCATCTTTTATCTTAATCAAATTCCTCTATCCTCCAACATCAGTTCTCCAATTACTGCTGGGTGAACAGTAAAGGGGTAAACAGTAGCATAACGGTAATGTGAGTGGAGTGAGGGAGGGGGGGGTATAACAGGAGGGCTGAGGGGGGGGTATTACGGGAGGGCTGAGGGGGGGTATTACGGGAGGGCTGAGGGGGGGTATAACGGGAGGGCTGAGGAGGGGGGGTAATTACGGGAGGGCTGAGGGGGGGTATAACGGGAGGGCTGAGGGGGGGTATAACGGGAGGGCTGAGGGGGGGGTTACGGGAGGGCTGAGGGGGGGGGTATTACGGGAGGGCTGAGGGGGGGGTATAACGGGAGGGCGGAGGGGGGGGGGGTATTACGGGAGGGCTGAGGGGGGTATAACGGGAGGGCTGAGGGGGGGGGGTTATAACGGGAGGGCTGAGGGGGGGGGAAATGCAAGTGGGGTGGAGATAATACTTATAAAATATATATCTTACCCAAAATCGTGTCATAATGTCATTGCTCTCAGACCTACAAGTTGCTGATCGTATACAAGATTATATACGAGTTTTTAAAATTGTGTACAGTATATAAATAAAAAAATAAATAATGCACGTCAGCAATTGGGAGATGAAGGCATGGAAAGAATTGTTCGGATGGGACGGAAAGGGGGTGATGCGGAAGGGGGGGGGGTTGCAGGCAGGAAACCGGGGGGGGGGGGTGATGCAGGCGGGAAACCGGGGGGGGGGGGGGGTGATGCAGGCGGGAAACCGGGGGGGGGGGTGATGCAGGCGGGAAACCGGGGGGGGGGGTTGATGCAGGCGGGAAACCGGGGGGGGGGGTGATGCAGGCGGGAAAGGGGGGTGTGATGCAGGCGGGAAAGGGGGGGGTGTGATGCAGGCGGGAAAGGGGGGGGTGTGATGCAGGCGGGAAAGGGGGGGGGTGATGCAGGCGGGAAAGGGGGGGTGATGCAGGCGGGAAAGGGGGGGGGTGATGCAGGCGGGAAACCGGGGGGGGGGGGAGTGAAGGCGGGAAAGGCGGGAAAGGCGGGGGGGGGGGGGTGCAGGCGGGGGGGTGGTGCAGGGGGGGATGCTGGCGGGGGGGAGGGTGATGCAGGCGGGAACGGGGGGGGGGGTGATGCAGGCGGGAAAGGGGGGGGGGTGATGCAGGCGGGAAAGGGGGGAGTGATGCAGGCGGAAAAGGGGGGGGGGTGATGCAGGCGGGAAAGGGGGGGTGATGCAGGCGGGAAAGGGGGGGGGGTGTGATGCAAGTGGAACAGAACATTAGACACACAATATACCTGAAATAAACCATATTTAAAAACTTATAGGCCTCCGCGACCACCCACAGGATAGCAATATGCGCCTAGGGGGGTGGGCGCATAATTACGGCACTAATCTTACTAAATCAGATCAACCTGCCGTTGCTTCCGGCTCCCGAATTTACCTGAGACTTCTTGGCATGATTACACTTCATAACAACACATATTAACACGTAAGTTTTAAATAAAGAATGACAAAATGTTCAGAGGTGCCGGCAGCACAACTTACCCCTTCGGAAGATTCACGTGGACTGCCGCCGGGCGCCCCCGCACCGCCTTTTATACTTCCCGCCCATTTTCCCGCCCGCGGCAGTGTCCTGACACACACACACACACACAGGCGGGAAAGGCGGGGGGGGGGGGCGAAGGCGGGAAAGGCGGGGGGGGGGGGTGATGCAGGCGGGAAACCGGGGGGGGGGGGTGATGCAGGCGGGAAACCGGGGGGGGGGGGGTTGATGCAGGCGGGAAACCGGGGGGGGGGGTGATGCAGGCGGGAAAGGGGGGTGTGATGCAGGCGGGAAAGGGGGGGGGTGTGATGCAGGCGGGAAAGGGGGGGTGATGCAGGCGGGAAAGGGGGGGTGATGCAGGCGGGAAAGGGGGGGGGGTGATGCAGGCGGGAAAGGGGGGGGTGATGCAGGCGGGAAAGGGGGGGGGTGATGCAGGCGGGAAAAGGAAGGGGGGGGTGCAGGCGAGAAAGGGGGGTGATGCAGGCGGGAAAGGGGGGAGTGATGCAGGCGGGAAAGGGGTGGTGGTGGGGCAGGCGGGAAAGGCGGGGGGTGGTGGAGCAGGCGGGAAAGGCGGGGGGGGGGGGAAGGCGGGAAAGGCGGGAAAGGCGGGGGGGTGCAGGCGGGGGGGGGGTGCAGGCGGGGGGGTGGTGCAGGGGGGGATGCTGGCGGGGGGGAGGGTGATGCAGGCGGGAACGGGGGGGGGGGTGATGCAGGCGGGAAAGGGGGGGGGTGATGCAGGCGGGAAAGGGGGGAGTGATGCAGGCGGAAAAGGGGGGGTGATGCAGGCGGGAAAGGGGGGGGGGTGATGCAGGCGGGAAAGGGGGGGGGTGTGATGCAAGTGGAACAGAACATTAGACACACAATATACCTGAAATAAACCATATTTAAAAACTTATAGGCCTCCGCGACCACCCACAGGATAGCAATATGCGCCTAGGGGGGTGGGCGCATAATTACGGCACTAATCTTACTAAATCAGATCAACCTGCCGTTGCTTCCGGCTCCCGAATTTACCTGAGACTTCTTGGCATGATTACACTTCATAACAACACATATTAACACGTAAGTTTTAAATAAAGAATGACAAAATGTTCAGAGGTGCCGGCAGCACAACTTACCCCTTCGGAAGATTCACGTGGACTGCCGCCGGGCGCCCCCGCACCGCCTTTTATACTTCCCGCCCATTTTCCCGCCCGCGGCAGTGTCCTGACACACACACACACACACACAGGCGGGAAAGGCGGGGGGGAGGGGGGGCGAAGGCGGGAAAGGCGGGGGGGGGGGGGGTGAAGGCGGGAAAGGCAGGAGGGGGGGGATGCAGGCGGGAAAGGCGGGGGGGGGGGGAAGCAGGCGGGAAAGGCGGGGGGGGGGGGGGGGGAAGCAGGCGGGAAAGGCGGGGGGGGGGGGGGAAGCAGGCGGGAAAGGCGGGGGGGGGGGGGGGGGGAAGCAGGCGGGAAAGGGGGAAGTGATGCAGGCGGGAAAGGGGGAAGTGATGCAGGCGGGAAAGGGGGGATGATGCAGGCGGGAAAGGGGGGGTGATGCAGGCGGGAAAAGGGGGGGGGGGGTGATGCAGGCGGGAAAAGGGGGGGGGGTGATGCAGGCGGGAAACCGGGGGGGGGGAGGGTGATGCAGGCGGGAAACCGGGGGGGGGGGAGGGTGATGCAGGCGGGAAAGGAAGTGAGTGATGCAGGCGGGAAAGGTGGGGGGGGGGGGGGTTTGGTGCAGGCGGGAAAGGGGGGGAGTGATGCAGGCGGGAAAGGGGGGGAGTGATGCAGGCGGGAAAGGGGGGAGTGATGCAGGCGGGAAAAGGGGGGGTTTGGTGCAGGCGGGAAAGGGGGGAGTGATGCAGGCGGGAAAGGGGGGAGTGATGCAGGCGGGAAAGGGGGGGTGATGCAGGCGGGAAAGGGGGGAGTGATGCAGGCGGGAAAGGGGGGGTGATGCAGGCGGGAAAGGAAGGGAGTGATGCAGGCGGGAAAGGGGGGGGAGTGATGCAGGCGGGAAAAGGGGGGGTGATGCAGGCGGGAAAGGGGGGGGGGGTGATGCAGGCGGGAAAGGGGGGGTGATGCAAGTGGAACAGAACATTAGACACAATATACCTGAAATAAACCATATTTAAAAACTTATAGGCCTCCGCGCCGCCCACAGGATAGGAATATGCGCCTAGGGGGGTGGGCGCATAATTACGGCACTAATCTTACTAAATCAGATCAACCTGCCGTTGCTTCCGGCTCCCGAATTTACCTGAGACTTCTTGGCATGATTACACTTCATAACAACACATATTAACACGTAAGTTTTAAATAAAGAATGACAAAATGTTCAGAGGTGCCGGCAGCACAACTTACCCCTTCGGAAGATTCACGTGGACTGCCGCCGGGCGCCCCCGCACCGTCTTTTATACTTCCCGCCCATTTTCCCGCCCGCGGCAGTGTCCTGACACACACACACATTATCTTCCCCTCATATATCTTTATAAACAATTATCTACAAAAAAAACTCAGTTGCCTGAATAGATAACTAGAAAATGAATTTTGTAGCAAAGGAAAAAAGGTTCAGATACTGAAATATTTGTTTAGCTAAGCCAGGTGCAATAATGCTCAACAATGTTGCCGTCACAATTTTCATGACTACTTCATTTTACGGGCGTTGTTTATTACTATGACAAAGAAATACCATTTATTTATTTTTATTTTATTTTATTTATAAATTTATATACAAGAATGTACATTAGGTTTTTGAGAGTACATAAGACTGATATCCTCACATTCTTGCAAAGCCTAACACCCATAGCCTTGCTATCATGACTTAGTTGCTACCTTTTTTTCTGAATAGGCGCAGGTTACATCTATTTTTTACAATATAACTGAGCCAAATCTTGCCCTTATATTTTTGTAATGATTTTGCCACATCAAGTGGGAAGCAAGCCATGTTACGGGTTAAGCATGGTGCAGCACGTAGAAGGGATGCCACAGCATGAAAAGGAAGCATCAAGAGAAATGTATGCCATGACGCGTTTAAGAAATTTCATGGCAGGAAAAGGCATACCGCAGGCATTTACCTGAGGGTCACTATCACTAGTAGCCTCAACGAGGACAGGACGCTGACGGCTTGTCAAAGGGCCCCCCATTTGTTCTGACGATTTTTTCTAGTTGTATTTTAAAATTTAACGGAGTTTTGACATTTACGCCATCGGCGGGTAGGCGGTTCCATAGGTTTATAACTCTGTGGGTGAAAAAATATCTCCTGTTCTCATTCCTACATTGTGGCTTCTTGAACTTGAAACTGGTGCTCCTTGTTTGTGTTACATCTGGTCTTTTGAAGAAATTGTCTGGATCAACGTCCATATTGTTCAGTATTTTTAAGTTTCAATGACATCCGTCGTCATGCCTGGTTTGCGGTGTTGTTAGCCCTGATGTGGCCCTCGGCCCTTTTTGATACGAGAGATGACTTAGCTCTGGAATGATTTTCTTGCGCATTATTGAACTTTCTCCAGAGCAGCTATATCCTACTGAAGATGAGGTCTCCATGCTTGGATACAGTAATCCAAATGGGGGACGCGCCAGTGATTTATATAATTGAATCACTACCTTGAAGTCAAAGGTACGCCTGATTATTCCTAGGATTAGGTAAACTTTTTTTTACTGCTGCTCCTACCTGTTGTTCAACTTTCAGTGAATGGTGAATTTTGATTCCAAGGGGCCACGAAGCAGTTACGCAAGTACTTACGAACGTGTGCATCTTTCCTCAATCTTTGACGGCTTTGGTTACATTTATTAAACAGTTTACAAGCATGACAACTTCCCAATCAAATGTTGTTATTGTTATGAACAGCCTCCTGGTGCTTCGGAGCCTATTAACTGTTTAATAATTGTAAACATAGCCGTCAAAGATTGAGGAAAAATGTTCACATTCGTAAGTACTTGCGAAACTGCTTCGCGAATCTAGCTCAAGGTCCTTTTCTTTATCAATCTGCTGCAATTTAATGCTATTAATTTGGTTGTTGTGTTCACAGCTGGCATTGGGTATATGTAATTAAGTTTCCTGACTATAGGTAATGCATGCAGGTGATTGTACCTTTCTTTAACCGTTCACTGGATAGATGCGGGGGTACAATGATAGGCTAGTTAACATTGGATGTAACTGGCTCCACGAATAAACTCATGCTTTGTGTTAATCCAGGAAAGTGTTAATAATTATCACTTTCCTGGATTTTCGACTTGGACTTACGGGCGGTTTGCTTAACCGCTTGTCTGATCACGACGTAAATTTACGGACCGTGTTATATTGGGTATTTACTACTCGATCGACTTGGGGTTTGTATGAATATGTTTGCCATTAAATTTTTGTTTTCTCTAATAGGCACTGTGCCTATTAGAGAAAACGGCAAAGTATTGTAATTTAGAGGAGAGACTATTGAATTGGTGACACAACGAGGGTAATCGCGCACTCCACACTCTCTTGTGTTGGCCGTGATCATGATTCTACATTTATATGCATATGTCTGTGTAGAGAATTTTATTCCGAACACTATACAAAAAAAAAAACGGAGTGAATCAAGTATAAACTTGAAAAAACATGAGCAAAGTAAAAACTTTTTACGCTCACGGGTACAAACACGCGTAAGATTTTATTCGCCGCAAATTTATTTGACGCTCTGTTGGCCAATTCTACCCATGTTCTTATAGAACTTTCTATTGCGAACACATTGCTATAAAAATGAAATACGTAGCTTGAGAAATAATGTCATGACAGTGAAATAAGTATAAACTTTCAAAGCGATGCATCACAACAGTGTCGTTGCTGCTGAAATCATGGCTAACGCTTCGCCCAGTTCCCACACTCGTGCGGAACATAATTAGACATTGATAGGCATATGTCTGGGTGGGGAATTTTATTGCGAGTTCAGTGATATCAAAATAAGCGCTGTAGGATGACTGTGAAGCTGGCAACAAACGAAAGAGTATGAACATTTACTTCCTGTTTGGGTGTCACGGCGAGTCATCTTCGTGTTTATTTACTTCGTGGTGGGATAGTAAATGCTTGGGTGACATTTTATGCATATGATCTTGTAGAGAATTTTATTGCCAACGCATTGATACTAAAATGAAAAACGTAGCTTGAGAATTGATGTTAGGAGCGTGAAAAGATTATAAACTTTTTTGTGTTTACGCTTGAGCGCCCAGAACGCCGCGCGCACAACCCGCTTTTTTTTTCAGGGAGTGCCGCGCGCACTAAAGTGTTTTTAAGTAAAGCCTATTGCGGTCACGGCGATGTTAGTTTGATGAACTAATGATACTATTTATTTATTTTATTTATTTATATACACAAGAAGTTACATTGGGTTTATGAGAGTACATAGCAAGATGTGTTTATATTCTTGTAAAGCCACTAGTACGCACAGCGTTGATTTATTTATGTTAACAAGTGTAACTAATCCATCGGTGCTGTAATTTGTTTGGTTAAATAAATTTTAGATTTCAGTCCCTGAACTCATTATGTGTCCTTAACATTTGCCACCTACGATAGCAGGATGGGAATGTGGTGCATTATAAATTAATTGAAATAAACTAAACTAAAAACCTGTCTGAGGATAGAAACCGAATACAATCGGCTGAGAGCCAACAGCAGGTAAAATATTGTAAAAGACCATTACAATAGTCTAAAAATTAATATTAGTGACGGGTGCATCAGAAAATAAGAGAAATAAAGGAAATCACAATCACTATATTTTTAAATTAGTTACCCTTTCAAAACATAACTTTCTGTTATGCTCCTATGAAAGAAAATGATTTTAACCCGTATATAAGGGCAAACTATTGAAATAGTTTTTGTTCGACATAGGTATGTCGAATTATTATATATAATGACCTGAGGGTCACTATATCTTTCTAATGGCCTTGACGATGACAGAAAACCGGTGGCTTGTCAAAAGTCTCCCCAAGTGCTGATGAGTTTTTCAATCTGGATTATAATATTAAGCATAGTTATGGCATTTACGTCTTCGGCGGGTAAGTAGTTCCATAGGTTTATAACCTTATTTTATCTGAATTCACCTGAGAGCCCCGAACACTAGTGACCTCAACGAGGAGAGGAAGCCGGAAACTGGTGGCTTGTCGAAGGTTCCCCCATTTGCGTTGAAAAAGCATCTCCTGTTTTCAGTTTTACATTTTAGTTTGTTGAGCTTGAAACAGTTGCTCAAGGTCAGAGGCACATAATGGGTTCACCCTACGTAACATTTCCACTGATACTTATAGGGTAGGTATTATTTAAAGTAACAACAGTTGACGATAATGATTATTTTAGAGATAATCACGATAATTACGCTACACGAACACTATGCTTAAACTGATGGCTCTGTGCAACTGTCAACAGGACACATTACAAAGAAATCACAATAGCGTGATATATCAAATGAACACATCCACAAGGGCGCACCTGGGAACATCCCATGAGTAGGTTCGAACCCTCATCAGGGCCCTTATGGATTTGTTCAGCTTGTATACGTTCTACAGAAATAAAAGGTGAACATAGTACAGCTGTCATAAAACTAAATTCCTAACTTAATTCCACATGCACAGAGCTGCACTACAGTCACTAATACATTGTCAGAATTCGGCTCAAAAATCACACTCAGGAGTCAAATTTCGGACATTTACGATATTTTGAAAACTGCAGGGGGGTTTGGGCAAAATATGAGCCATCACCGTTTTCAGCAATTAGCATATTTTCGGTGTAAAAAGTCGTAATTTGAAAGTGAAAATAGGTGCAGAGAGTCAGAATTCGGCTCAAAAATCACGCTCAGGAGTCAAATTTCCGACATTTCAGATATTTTGAAAACTGCAGGGGGGGTTTGGGCAAAATATGACCCATCGCCGTTTTCAGTAATTGGCATATTTTCGGTGTAAAAAGTAGTAATTTGAAAATGAAAATAGGTGCAGAGAGTCAGAATTCGGCTCAAAAATCACGCTCAGGAGTCAAATTTCCGACATTTCAGATGTTTTGAAAACTGCAGGGGGGGTTTGGGCAAAATATGACCCATCACCGTTTTCAGTAATTGGCATATTTTCGGTATAAAAAGTCGTAATTTGAAAATAAAAATAGGTGCAGAGAGTCAGAATTCGGCTCAAAAATCACGCTCAGGAATCAAATTTCCGACATTTCAGATATTTTGAAAACTGCAGGGGGGTTTGGGCAAAATATGACCCATCGCTGTTTTCAGTAATTGGTATATTTTCGGTATAAAAAGTCGTAATTTGAAAATGAAAATAGGTGCAGAGAGTCAGAATTCAGCTCAAAAATCACGCTCAGGAGTCAAATTTCGGACATTTACGATATTTTGAAAACTGCAGGGGGGTTTGGGCAAAATATGACCCATCGCCGTTTTCAGTAATTGGCATATTTTCGGTGTAAAAAGTAGTAATTTGAAAATGAAGATAGGTGCAGAGAGTCAGAATTCGGCTCGAAAATCACGCTCAGGAGTCAAATTTCCGACATTTACGATATTTTGAAAATTGCAGGGGGGTTTGGCCAAAATATGACCCTTCGCCGTTTTCAGTAATAGCATATTTTCGGTGTAAAAAGTAGTAATTTGAAAATGAAAATAGGTGCAGAGAGTCAGAATTCGGCTCAAAAATTACGCTCAGGAGTCAAATTTCCAACATTTCAGATATTTTGAAAACTGCAGGGGGGTTTGGGCAAAATATGACCCATCACCGTTTTCAGTAATTGGCATATTTTCGGTTTAAAAAGTAGTAATTTGAAAATGAAAATAGGTGCAGAGAGTCAGAATTCGGCTCAAAAATCACGCTCAGGAGTCAAATTTCGGACATTTACGATATTTTGAAAACCGCAGTGGGGTTTGGGCAAAATATGACCCATCGCCGTTTTCAGTAATTGGCATATTTTCGGTGTAAAAAGTTGTAATTTGAAAATGAAAATAGATGCAGAGAGTCAGAAATCCCGCTCAGGAGTCAAATTTCCGACATTTCAGATATTTTGAAAACTGCAGGGGGGGGGGGGGGGGGGCAAAATATGACCCATCGCCGTTTTCAGTAATTGGCATATTTTCGGTGTAAAAAGTAGTAATTTGAAAATTAAAATAGGTGCAGAGAGTCAGAACAGGATTGCCAGGTTGGGCTACAAGTAGCGAATTGGGCTACTTTTGAGAGCCCCACGCTCCCAAATTTTTAATTTCGCTACTTGCTACTTTTTGGGGTAGTTTAAACGCAAGTTGGGCTACTTTGGGCTATTAATATTAAAAAACTCAATGATGATTATTTATGCTATAATAATATAATCTGTACAAATCACAGCCAAGTCCAACAGCCTGATTGACTAGACCACTTACCGCAGGAGAGCCCTGGTCAGAGACCGGCCCCTGGGGACGTTGATCCTAGGAACTTTTGAAAGAAAAAGTAACCGCAAGGCAAGGTAATCCTCCCCAGGGGATTTCCCAACCTTAATTGTTAATAATACTTCATCCCAAAAGCTACACCTGGTTCCACAGATCTTCATTAAGGGGAGAAAGTTATCTAGAAATTTACAGATTGATAAATGATGGGAAAGATCCCTTACAGTTAATACCTTTGTCAGGAAGACGATGGTTGGCAAGGAGCGGTAGTGTAAAGCGGCCGTTTGATCAGTTGGGTTCTCTAACAACTCATTACCAAATAGTTTTTTCCTCTTGTGATAGATATGTTGCAAGGCAACTATTTTCAATGTACGCTGATCCCTCCAATAAGCTATATTTCACATGTCTCAAACCAATCCTAAATGATTTTGAAAGGATGAATTTACTTTATCAAAAGATGAAGCAGATCAGTATAGCCTTCACACTGTCTTAGAAAACTTCTCTCTTGGAATACTCAGAAGAATCTTTCGTCCTCATCATGCAAAGCTTCATGTTAATTTGGACTACAATTCTATGTATCTGCCCCTGGAGAAAGTTGACTTTGTTTACGAAACCATTTTTGGCCACCATTTTCGGAACTTCCGTTAGTATTAGCTGACCAATCTAAGCTTAGTGAAATTGAAAGTCAGTGGCGCCTACTGTTAACCATTGACTAGTCCAACATTTGTAAGGGACAAATTCCGACATCTGAATCGTCATTTTAGACCAAGACAATAACTGTCAAGAACACTGCTGGCGATCCCATACTGATTGACCTCGCTGAGTTTGTGTTGAAAATATACAGCTTGCCAATCAGTAATGCCCTGGTTGAACGGATATTTTTGAGAGTAACGTCTGTGAAAACTAAACTGAGAAATCTTGAATGGGAATGGGACTTGGGCTTTTGACATCAGTCTTGAGAATCAAAACATATCTTGAAGAAAATGTAACTTGTTGCTCGTCATTTGAACCACTCATGTCAATGCTTAAATATGAGTCTGCAATATACAAGAACGAGGTTGTGGATGCAGATCAAGATCTTGGTAATCTTCAACTGTAAAAACGTGGAAGGACTTCACACCCATTAAGCTTCAAACGGTAAATATTGGTAAGTTTTCCTATTATCATATTGGTTAAATATTCGTGTTAGAAATTATTAATCTTACTTTTTCGGTCATATTTAATAATATATATATATATATATATATATATATATATATATATATATATATATATATATATATATATATATATATATATATATATATATATATATATATATATATATATATGTGCAGAGATAATGTTAATAAAACAATTAAAATCGTTTAATGTACTTTATATATCATAATAGATTACTTTGAAACTCGTATCAGTCACTAAACAAAAAATTGGGCTACTCTTATTACCAGTTCGCTACTTTTAGACCGTCAGCTCGCTACTTTTAGCAATTTGAATCTGGCAACCCTGTAATACACTAATAAATACTAGGGAAGAAGCAGTAACTTTCTGTGATTCAGAGTCAGTTCTTCAATTACAGTAATTGAAGAAAACAAAATGGAAATTATATACTACAAATATTATAATAACAATCATTAATAATGTAAATGATGTACAGGACAATTTTCAGAATATCCATGTATAGACACCGTCTCTACATATGTATTATGCAACATGACTATACATACAAGGCAGCTAAAGATGCATGTAACAAACATGAAATTGAACTGGACCTAGGTATCCCAGTCACTATTACAATAACAATATTCTAATCTAAGAGTTTATAGCTGCCAGAAGAGCAGTGACTGGTCAAAGGGCATAAATAACTAGTATAAAGAGTATTTAGAACTGAGAACTATATGCTCAGTTTAGAATTACGGGTTATTCATGCCCGTGCCCGTGCCACCTCTTGGGTGGCTTCATCACTCAATCGATCGAGAACTGTACGTACGAAAAGCACAATATATTCACCATTCAGTGAATAGGGAAGGGAGAGTTGTATTCACCTCTTTGTGCCTACAAGATCGAGCTGTTAGCTCTTGGGCTCCGCCTTTCTAACCATTAACCGTTTAAAGTTCTGACTCGAACTCTCTCTCACGCACTCAAACAATTATCCTCAGGATGATGTCCACAAAAGTTGTCCACCTCCCAGGTTTTTATGTTTCACAGACGATGCCTAATAGTCTTCCGGGATTGGCGTTTCCTCTGGATAATAACTTACTCGCTAAACCGTAACTCATTGCATGTTTACATAGCAAACTTTACTTTACAAACCGGCCGCTACACTTTACTCGAAAGCGTTTCGAATCCGCTACACTCTAGCCAAAAACAAAAACAAAAAAGTCTCGAATCCGCTACACTATACCTGAAAGTGTTTCGAAATTCGCTTCACTCTACCTGAAAAGCGTTTCGAATTTGCAACATTCTAGCTAAAAAGAATCCCGAATCCACTACACTCTAGCTGAAAAAGAATCTCGAATCTGCTACACTCTAGCTGAAAAAGAGTCTCGAATCTGCTACACTCAGGCTAAAAGCGTCCCGGAACTATTTCCAGCGACTACGAGCTAATGTTTACACCTGCCCTTGAGTGAGAAGTGGACCAAGCACTGTTAGAGAGTTTTACCCTTCCTCGTTTCCCCTTTACCTCCTCCATATCAATCATAGAAGAGGGGAAATGGGAGCATGGAGAGATGGTGGGAGCATAAGAGAGATGGAGGGAGCATGGGAGAGAGGATAGAAGCAGATCCAGCGCTGCGATAAAAGGCTTTAGTTGTTTTAGCCATTAATGAATTTCATTAGAACGCTTTCACAGGAGTTTGGCGTGTGTACTTTAGGAATGAATAGGGCCTGTATCTATCACTGAGATGAACCCTCCTATTAACATATACACACAATGCCTCTTCTTTCTCTGCCTCTTCCTTATTTTCCTCTTTCTCCTCCTCCTCATTCTCTTCCAACACTCTCTTCTTCCTCTTTCTCAAATTTATATTTGATTTTTCTTACCTATTCGTTCGGTGTCTCTTCTTCCCTTCAAGCATAAATAGGTTGAAGTAGTTATCACAATCTCTTAGTCAACGACATCATCCTTCCTGCCCTACGACCTATACCTACCTCCTTCCGAGACTTGCTCCTTCTTCCTCTCTCCTCCTTCACCGTCTGGCGTAGTATTTTTGGAGAGAAATTAAGATGCTCTTCGGGGACCTCTTAAGTGTCCCTTTTTTCTTGTGTGTAAGACCATTATTTCTCTCTCTCTTTCTCTCCTTCTCTCAAAAAGGCAAAATTCGAAGCCTAATACTATCACGAAACAATCTCTCAGAGAGTACACCTCATAACTCCCAACATTAGTGATGTGAAAAGCACAACCAAGCACACAACTGTATGAAAAAGTTCATAAATTCTACAAAAAAATCATCAAACATAAAAGAAAAGCGGTCACCAGCTCTCCGGTCTTTTATGGAATGGACCAATCTGTTAAACACGCTCCGTACAGTGTGAGAACAAATTAAAGGGGCGAAATATTTTCGTCTCCTCTGCGCCGCCCTCTGTTCCCACCCTTGCACAACCTGTTCTCCTACAAAGAACGTCGCTTTTCGCTCGTAAGCGTTACATACGACCAAAAATTGATGTACTAGAATGTGAAAGCGGTTGGCGAAAGTAACGTACTGTCCCGTTTTCTGTTATGAGACCTCTGGTAGGTTATGAAGACACTTTAAATTGACCGCTTTCTTGACGTTGGAAAACATTAGGAGGAAAAGGGGGGGGGGCTGTCCTGTGAGCTGTCAGACACTATCTTCACCTAGTTGTGCTTGCGGGGGTTGAGCTCTGCTCTTTCGGCCCGCCTCTCAACTGTCAATCAATCAACTGTTACTAACTAATTTAAATTTTTTTGTGTGTGCCAACCCTTGTGAGCTGTAGGGCCCTATAAGAATATTTCAAAGCCAAAATATTCCTCAGAAGAATATTATACCCAGTATATGCATACTTACAAAATAATCAACGCCGGTTCTTTGAAAGAGAGAAAGAAAACTTTTTCCTGAAAGAATGCATTTTTTGTATTAACATTTGTACCTTCAAACTTGCACGTATAATCGAAATAGCAGAATATAATAATTAATGCCAAACTAATGAGCTAACAATGAGAAAAAAACAATACATACGACCATTTAACCACACCGGCATACATCAGAGACAGACGCCATAAAATAGAGCCTTAATAAAACAGAAAAGCCTCCACCACCCTCCATTAAAAAAAAAAAAAGAGAAAAGCCTAATACAGTCCTCTAGCCACAGCTGGCATCGATAATGAAGGACTATTATTATATCAACAGCTCTCCAGCGCTTCTCCTGGGGAATTCCGTAAACACTCGATGCAAAATAAAAATTGGCGAAATTTATAAGGAGTCTGGATTTGAAGTTTTGGAATGATTTGGCAGTGGCGAGGCACTTTATGGCCTTGATAATGACTCCGGTAAAGAACGTCCGCGGGAAACGCCGAGGTTGCCGGGGCTCGCCGGCTGGCGATCCCTGCCAACCTAAAATGCTAAAACACAATGTTAAGATTAACTGAAATACTTATCTTGATGTTATCAAATATCATTCAAGCTGTGTAGTAAGGATGATCTAAAGAGGTAAACCGATAAGATAAACCACGATGGATATCCTAAGATGAAAAAAATAAGCTAAATTTATATTGGTGCTTTGTTTCACCTAAATTTCGTAAATGGAGGCACAGATCTTTATCACCCACCTCCGCCGCGATATTTCGAATAGTACGTCGCATTTTGACGAACAAATCCCCTAATAGTACGTCGCGTTTTGACGAACAAATCCCCTAATAGTACGTCGCATTTTAAGGTATAAATCCCCTAAGCCCAAAAACTGATGTACTGAAAACCACAACGGATCGCAAAATTAACATGATGTCCCTATGTCTATTAGTTGGTCCTCGGTTTTGGGCAATTAGTACATCAGGTTTCGGGCAATTAGTACATCAGTTTAATGAAGTTGTGAGGGCTCGAGAGGATAGGCTGCTTTCTCATATGGGAAAGTAAGGCTACTAGCCAGGATAGGAAGGTAGGCAGGCTGATTTAATTGAATTTAGGCCTGAGGCTAAGCACTGCTTTGGAAGGAAAAGCAGGATATTTCCGCCGTCGGTTGATCCCTTTTATGTTGCATTCAACACCACATCACGTCAACATTACGAGTCTCAAGCCTTGCCTTATGGGCCCCTGACACCACTTGTGCCCTCGAGGGCATGGATCTGGCCTCTGTGACATAGATCGAGCACCTTAAATCTGTCTCGTATTGGCATCATGTTCAGGAATATTCGCATACTCTGCATCACTATGTGATGGAATGTGAAAAACTTTAAGAATTTATTGTACAATACATGCGTAAGAAGCTAATTAAAGAATATATATTACCATAAATCTGAGCCGAATATCCCCCAAATTTGATTACTGTAGGTAGTGCATGCGAGTAATTAATTGTAAACTTTGCTTCGCCGCCCAGTGGATGGGCGTGGATGCATGAAATGCAAATTAAATTATGTGTAACCAGCCTACCATAAATGTAAATTGGTTAGCTGAAATAACATTGGGGGTCCAGTACCTGAACCCATTATGTGACACTGAAACCTTTTTACCACTCACCCATAGCATGGGTTTGGTGGTTTATAATAAACTAATTAAACTAACACAAAACTCTCACTCTTAGAGGTCATGATGATGCAAGTGGGACAACCTTTGATTAGGCTTTTGATGTGAATATTAACAAACTACGTAACTAACTCATTACTGCTGTGCTTTGCTTAGCTAAACGAATTTGTTGGAGTTCAGTTCCTGAGCTCATTATGTGCCTCTGTGACCTTTTCCACTAAGACTCACAGGTTAGATATGGAGCCTCATCTGTGACACGTACAGTGACATGGAGCCTCATCTGTGACACGTACAGTGACATGGAGCCTCATCTGTGACACGTACAGTGACATGGAGCCTCATCTGTGACACGTACAGTGACATGGAGCCTCATCTGTGACACGTACAGTGACATGGAGCCTCATCTGTGACACGTACAGTGACATGGAGCCTCATCTGTGACACGTACAGTGACTTGGAGCCTCACCTGTGACATATTATAATTCATTTTACATAATTAAGTATTATATAGCCATACGGGCAATTAGCTGAGCGCTTTCGTTTTGATAAGCACTTATTTCCTTAGATTGTCCAGCTCTTGGGCTCCAGTTCTCGAGCTTTGACGAGCGTCTCAGGGCAGTGCTTCTCGCCCAAGCAGGCGGTCGGACGAGGGCGATTCAGCGCCTTCGTGAGAGACACTCTGCCCGTATAACTTATTATCGGGGGTCTTGCTGTGCTGGGAAGTCGTCGTAAAGGAGGCCTCTTGCCTCCACAAACTCCCTTGGCCCACCAGGTACACACATTCCTCTTCGGAGACTTGCACGCTTTAAGTATTTCAACGCTATATGGGGCCCATGTGGTTTTCAGACCACTCATCCAACAAGATTCAATTGCTTGTGTTGTCTGCCCACTGTTGTAAGTGGGGAAGTTGTGTGTACTGGTGCCCACTGTTGTTGATGGGGAAGTGGGGTGTGTGGTTTACCCACTTACCCAAATTTGCAGGGGAAATGGTCTGGGGTATGGGACGGACATAGGCTGGTCGAGGTAGGTCTAAGTTAAATGCATTAAGAAAAAATTGCAATTATAGACATCCCTCCCTCCCACCCCCGTGAGATTTTCATGGAATCAAGTGTGAAAAATTTGGTGTGACATCCATGGAGTTTTCAGAGATCATAATAAATTTTCCGAGAAAAGGGAAAAGGGGAGAAGAGGCTGAAAGAGGAGAGAGGGGAAGGGTGTGAGACAGAGCACCCCGGGCACCGCTGGGTACCTCTCCTAGTAACAATACTATATGATAACTACTATTTTCTTCCCTTTAATCGTACAGTATTTAATACGTTGTCCTCCCTGAAAACAAATCAAATTAAAATCATAGATAAACACGTAATTAACACAACAAATTATCCCAAAATATTTAATAAATAGTAAAACGAATATAAAATCAATAATGCATAACATAGTTGTTTATATATATATTTTTTGTGTTCAATCCACACACAAAACAGAGGAGAGAAAGTTACTTTTTATTCCACATGGAACTGAATGCAGCTGAATGTAAACATGTGCTGTAATGTGGGCAAACTTCGCGTGCTGAATAGCAATATTGAGAGGGAAAATAGGAGAAACCGAAAAATTTCCCCCCTCACAGTGACGTCTGTGCCAGAAGCATATATATATGTTGTCACCCTTGTTCGCAGGGAAAAAATGAAGAGTCGAGGAGGGAATTTCTCTACTTTCTAGGGAGAAACTGGAGCACATTTCCCTACCTACCCCCACCCTTCAGCATAAAAAAACACAAAAAAACACGAGTCATTGAGGGGTGGTCACCCCAGCTGCATTAGGGATGTGTAGAGAGGAGGGAATAGTTGACCTCAGTGGCAGGGAAAGATTTTTGGAATTTCCCTACTTTCCAGGGAATGGGGGGATGGGGGAAACTTTGAAGGTGTGTGGGGGGGGGGTGAAGGGGGGTTAATTGCAAGGCTGAGAGGCTATTGGAAGTTAATGGGGGTCGATGGAAAAGGGGTCGAGTGAGGGGTGGGTGGCATAGAGGAGATATAATTCTCAGGTTAGTTAACTTACAGGTTAAAATAGAGATAAGACCAGGAGACCCACCAGGGCAGTGTTGGGGGTCCCAGCAGTGAGGGACCGATGCATCAATGACCTGGAGACCCACCAGGGCAGTGTTGGAGGTCCCAGCAGTGAGGGACCGATGCATCAATGACCTGGAGACCCACCAGGGCAGTGTTGCGGGTCCCAGCAGTGAGGGACCGATGCATCAATGACCTGGAGACCCACCAGGGCAGTGTTGGGGGTCCCAGCAGTGAAGGACCGATGCATCAATGACCTGGAGACCCACCAGGGCAGTGTTGGGGGTCCCAGCAGTGAAGGACCGATGCATCAATGACCTGGAGACCCACCAGGGCAGTGTTGGAGGTCCCAGCAGTGAAGGATCGATGTATCAATTCACGGGCTACAATATCGGGAGAACAATTTGATAGTGTTTGGGGTATAATTGTGAGAATTGGTTGGGTGGGTTGAGGGGGGGAATGGGAGAGAAGCCATTTTGAAAACCCAGGAACCCGATAATATGGATTAAAGATTTCAGGGGCCCCATTTGGAGGAATTGGGAGCCTTAGATTGGAGAGATGGGGGCCCCTAGTGAGCCCAAGAGTGGAGAGCTGGAGTCCCGATGGAGATTGAGAAGGGAGAGCTCGGGGGCCCAAGATGAGAGATGTTGGGGCCCCGAGAGCGAATAACTTTGGGTCCGAGAGAGAGAGAGAGAGAGAGAGAGAGAGAGAGAGAGAGAGAGAGAGAGAGAGAGAGAGAGAGAGAGAGAGAGAGAGAGAGAGAGAGAGAGAGAGAGAGAGAGGAAGGGGGCAAAAGAAGAGAGCTGGGGGCCCAAGAGGGAAGAGGTGGGGGGCCCTGGGGCTCATAAACAGAGCGCCATCACTCCCCCCTCCCCCACAACCCAGTCCCGACACCTACTACCTTACGACCATTTGACTTGCTAATGACCAGACGCTGACGACAGCACGGGGAGTGGGGAGGGAAGCAGGGGAGTGGGGAGGGAAGCAGGGGAGTGGGGAGGGAAGCAGGGGAGTGGGGAGGGAATCAGGGGAGTGGGGAGGGAATCAGGGGAGTGGGGAGGGAATCAGGGGAGTGGTGAGGAAGGCAGGGGAGTGAGGTGACATGAGAAATGGGGAAGAAGGTACGCGGAATGGGGAGAGAAGCACAGGAAATGGAGAATGTGTGTATCTGTTCTATTTATTGCCTCAGTTGTGTGCAATATAATGTGTCTCCCTTGACAGGTCTATTAAGATGTATTATACAAGACATTATTCAATATTCTCTCTGTTGAAGGGGATGACATTTTATCAATAAGTTGGAGCTACGTGTTTGCTCAGGTACTTTACCTCAAGATCTATCAGTGATATAACATATACTTCATGGTCGCTGGTGGATGTAACACATACTTCAAGGTCTCTGGTGGATGTAAAATATACTTTAAGGTCTGTCATGGGTAACAACGTCCTTGACCTAGAGAAAACCTTGACCAAGAGGAAGCCTTGACCTAGAGGAAGCCATGACCAAGAGGAAGCCTTGACCTAGAGGAAGCCTTGACCTAGAGAAAGCCTTGACCAAGAGGTAGCCTTGACCAAGAGGAAGCTTTGACCAAGAGGAAGCTTTGACCAAGAGGAAGCTTTGACCACGAGGAAGCCTTGACCCCGAGGAAGCCTTGACCAAGAGGAAGCCTTGACCTAGAGGAACCCTTGACCAAGAGGAACCCTTTACGACGAGGAAGCCTTGACCTAGACCTATTCCCATTAGCTAATGACGACAATAGAAACTATTCCCATTAGCTAATGACGACAATAGAAACTTCCCATTAGCTAATAAAGACAATAGAAACTATTCCCATTAGCTAATAACAATAGAAACTATTCCCATTAGCTAATAACAATAGAAACTATTCCCATTAGCTAATAACGACAATAGAAACTATTCCCATTAACTAATAACGACAATAGAAACTATTCCCATTAGCTAATAACGAGAATAAAAGTCTGGTTCACTTGCTAATAGCATCAACAGAAATCTAACCCGACTAGCTAATAACGAAGACGACATCTATCCCTTCTCGATAATAACGAACACCCACCCATCTCGCTAATAGCAACAACGAACAACCACCCATCTCGCTAATACCTGACTGTGATAAGAACTATGACGGCACTGCCAAAAATATGGAGGCAGATGCCGCAGTATTGTTGTGGGGTCGATCTGAAGACCTCAAACTCAGGTATACGACCTTGGGCAGTGATGGGGATTCTTCAGCCTTCAATAAAGTTTGTGCAATGAATAATGGTGCTGGTCCATATCGAGATGTAACCGTGGAAAAGGCTGAGTGTATAAATCACTTCAGCAAGAGACTTGCAGCACAGCTCCGGAACTTTCAGAAAACAGCTGTGGAATTGAAAGAGACAAAAGGGAATGTCAAAAAACCCAGACGAATGTCACTGGTGAAAGGAAAAGGTAAATTAACTGATGTCACCATTATAAAGTTGGCAAGTTACTTTACAAAAGCCATCAGGGATAACGTCAACACAGACTGGAAACGAATGAGGGATGACTGTCTGTCCGGACATGCACTGCCCTAAAGGGAAAGAATCTTGGTGTTTTTACCAGCAAGACATTGCAAATGAAACGACCCCAAGATCACACAAGACGATGAGGGTACATTTCCAGCTACCCAGTATTCACATGACTGAAGTCCTGAAGATATACTACAATCTTGTATCAGAGGACAACATGACCAAGTGTCTGAAGGGGAAGACTCAGAATCCAAAGGAGTCTCTACGCCACCGAGTTTGGAAACTCGCCCCCAAAGACAGGTATGTCAGTCGTGTAATGGTAGACTTCGCCATGGCAATGACAACTATCAACTACAATGCCGGATATATGATGGGATCTCTGACCAACCTCCTTGGTGTACCATAGAGTGACATACGGGACTGGTACTTTAGTAAGAAGGACAAGGAGATGCAGAAACCAACGAGACGCACCACCAAGCCAAGAAGGGCCCCTGAGGGAGCTGACCCCAGCTCTGGGGCAGGTGCCTACTAGTGCCACCTTGAGGACCCATATTTCTGACCAATTATATTAGGTTAGTATGTTTTAGTGTTATATTGTGATATTACTTCATAAATATTTGTACATATAAAACTGGTGGCAAATATATAATTTTTTTGTATTTGTTTAATTTTTTTTCTTTTATTAATCAGGCGATCTTCATGGAACTTGCTCACCTTATTGAACCCATGCCTATCTACAAGGGTGCAAATTTTGAATGATATTGGTCAACATCAACCTCACCCAAAGGTGGCTGAACTTTGACCTTCGTTTGTGCAGGTAAATATTTTACAACTATATCTGATTTCATAGCCTTTATTTATTATTCAATTTACATGAAACTTGCACATTATATGTAGAGTTTATGCCTCTAAAAACACACGTAGCTTTTCTTTTCTACGTAGATTTATTGATTTTATAAATGTTGATAAACATCATTTTGTTGCATACGTTTTTGGGAAACTTTAAAAATCTGTATTATTGCTGCACTAAATACATCTGGGATAAAAATCCTATGTCGAAATCTTTATTATATAGTAAGGTCATAGCTAAGTGTCATAGAAATGATTTCGGTTCACAATTGTGGGCTGTGAAATTATTTGAACATTGTTGAAAAATTATCTAAAATTTTTTTTTCTCCCTTTCTATTTAGGCTGCGATGCTGAAACTTGGCCCAGTTGCAGCACCTTTCACATGTATCAGGATAATAAATTTTGAATGCTCTACAACAACTCTCTTATTTCCAAACTAATGCCCCCTTAGCTAATAACGAAAATAAAAGTCTGGTTCACTTGCTAATAGCATCAACAGAAACCTAAACCGACTAGCTAATAACGAAGGCGACATCCATCCCTTCTCGATAATAACGAACACCCACCCATCTCGCTAATAGCAACAACGAACACCCACCCATCTCGCTAATAGCAACAACGAAATCCCAACTTTAATACCTGCAAATATTCTCACCTTCCTAAAAAAAAGATACTGAGTAATAATAATACAAAAAAGCGTGTTTGTGGTCTTTTTTAAATTAAGGTTGAAGCGGGTGCCGTCCACAATGGCAGAGCCCAGAAAAAAGTTTTTATTACGTAATTAAATCTTTAAGCCGCGTAGACCAGCATGGCTGATTATTTTATATTTAAACCAGAGTGAGTGAGGGAGGTGGGGGGTGTGGGGGTGATGGAGGAGGTGTAGAGGGGGAAGAGGAGTTAATTCACTATTTGTTAATGTGGAGGGACTTATATATTTTTTTTGGTGGGGAGAGGGGGAGAGGGGGGGGATATCTTCTGTTGCTGGGTTAGACGTTGAAGGGTGGGGGGTGGGGGGGGGGGAGGTAGAGAGGGAATTGTTGTGAATTAATGGTGGTGAGGGAGTGGTGGTGGTGGGGGGGGGGGGGTGAGGTACTAGAGCGAACAAGGACAATAACAGTGGAGGTAATTGCGGTAATCTTAGCTGTAGAAATGTGGAGGTTCTCATCTGAATAATATTAATAGAATTTTTATTGAAATCTCGTAGTAGTAGTAGTAATAGTAGTAGTAGTAGTAGAAGAAGTCCGAGAATAATCACACTGTCGTGATTGCATCATTGAGATAATCCGTAGGAGCAGTGATAAGGGTTCGAACCCATGCGTGAGTGTTTCCCACACATACACGTTCTAGCCACTAGACCACATGGCACCATGTATTGGTCTAGTCACTAGAAGCGTCGCTAACGATAATGTGAAATATGGAATTCAAAATAATTTGAGTATGCCTTCAAATTCCATTTACAGAAAACCAAATTTTCGAAAGAAAACTGCATATTCCGCATATACTTTTTAACATTTTAAACCAACTATTTATATTATATTAAAGTTATAACTTGAGAATAATCTCTGTTTACGACAAAAATTCATTTGTCAATTTACATGTAGACTATTACTGGAACCGTAACATGCTTTCAGACCAACACAGACATCTAGATAACTATCCAGGTGGTTTGAGGGAGCAGGAGGAGGTTTCTCATAGTAATGGATGTGCTCCGAGGATGGGCTCCTAAAATAAAACATTCATTAAAATATAATATTCGCCAAGTATTATTTAGATCCTAAGCAAGTAATAATTTGCAATGGGATCTGAGAAACACCTGTGATATGATAATTACAAGAGCTCAGAATTTTCTTTGACTGTCACACAGATAACTGGAGACTGGAGGCCTGTCAACAGTCATCAGACAACTGGAGCCCGGAGGCCTGTCAACAGTCATCTGGGAACGAAGCAAATCTAACTTTTAAGTTCTAAGTCTCATATTTGCATATCGAAGTCCTCTGTTCTCCCTCGAGACATTTGTATGCATGAAAAGGTGTGCGATTGAACGAATAGGAGATAGGTGAAGGTAGGAATGAAGTAGGTAGGCCTAGGAGGGGTGATAGACACAATAATATATATTATCTATTGGAACTTCCTTCTCTAGAAAGCTAAGGCGGCTGAAAATTCCTTCAGCGATTCATTTCTTGGTTAGGTAATGGAAAATGCTTTGAGCTCTAAGGCAGTGTGGTGGTTCACCTAGCAGTAATATCGACCTTGACTCTTGTAGGTCGGCGTTCGAATCCCGATGGTTCAAGTGGCTTAAGACACCATTCCTTCTCTCCTTCCTCATATTTTAGATCCTTGGCTCTCACATTCATCCTTCCAAGTGTTATAGAGTCTTATTGGCTTAGTGTATTCTCATAATCTTTATTCTATTCACCACTATTCTCTTCACCAAAATCGTCACCATCATCACCATCACCAACGCCACTATTATCATCATCACGCCCCTCATCATCACCACCACTACCACCATTACCACCAGCAACATCATCACCATCACCACCATCGTTACAACCACCAACATCGTCATCACTCGAATGATAATATGGTCCCATATGCAAATTAGCCTTCCTACCGTCAAGTACAAGGGAAGTAGCACCTAACAACCTCGTTAGAGGCGAGAAGGGGCATTTAAAGTACTCCTCTTTTGAGTTTCTCGATAATCTTACAAAAGACAAGACTTTTTTGGTGAATGTAATCCGGACACAAAAGCCTGGACAATATCGCTTCACACACACACACACTCACACACACACACACACACACACACACACACACACACACACACACACACACACACACACACACACACACACATTTTTCAAAGGAATTGATAGGGCTTATAAAAACAGGCTATTTAACACAAGGGGCACACGCACTAGGGAACACAGGTGGAAATTGAGTACCCAAATGAGCCACAGAGATTTAAGAAAGAAGTTTTCAGTGTCAGAGTAGTTAACAAGTGGAATGCATTAGGCAGTGATGTGGTGGAGGCTGACTCCATGCACAGTTTCAAATGTAGATATGATAGAGCCCAGTAGGCTCAGGAATCTGTACACAAGTTGATTGCCGGTTGAGAGGCGGGACCAAAGAGCCAGAGCTCAACCTCCGCAAGCAAAACTAGGTGAGTACACATTCACAGTCAGGATTTTCCCTTAGCAGCTCAAACTCAGGAAATGTTACCACCAGTTACAAAATATCGCAACTGTAATGTCGTCCGACAACATTACAATATCGTTCCACAACACAACAATATCGCCTCACAACGCAACATCACCCCAGAACAACAGTAACGCCTCACAATATAACAACATTACCCCAATCACAACAACATCACCCCAAAACACAACAATAACACCTCAAAACACAACATCACCCCAAACACGACAACATCACCCCAAAACACAACAATAACACCTCACAACACAACAACATCACACCAAACACGACAACATCACCCCAAAACACAACAATAACACCTCATAACACTACAACATCACCCCAAACACGACAACATCACCCCATAACACAACAATAACACCTCACAACACAACAACATCACCCCAAACACGACAAAATCACCCCATAACACAACAATAACTCCTCACAACACAACAACATCACCCAAACACGACAACATCACCCCATAACACAACAATAACACCTCACAACACAACAACATTACCCCAAACACGACAACATCACCCCATAACACAACAATAACACCTCACAACACAACATTACCCCAGAACAGGACAGTATCGCCCCCAACCTGTCACCATCGCCTCACTTCAGTACCGGCCGCCCGGCCCACATTACCCCGCCGAGCGACAGCGCGCTAGCCAGCACCCCGCCGCGCGATGTCACATTGGGGGCGAGGGGTGGCCACAGCCCAAGGCGATGAGGGGTGATGAGGGAAAGGAGGAGGGGCAGAAGGAAGGGGGTCCCAGGGGAAAGAGGAGGGGTGGAAGGAAGGGGGATCCTAGAGGAAGGCAATGGGGGAGGCCCGGGGAGCTCGGCGCCGCCCGTCACCGCAGGCAATGGGCGCGCAATTACCATCAATTCAAATTTTGGCGGGCGCGGGAACGCCTCTAATTGGCTGACAATGCCAAGGCGCCGCAGGGAATCTACCAATGATCACCCTTCGCGGTTCATTACGTCACATGATTCAAGTTCAATTTGAGGACTTTTTTGAGGGGTTGAGAGTTGGGGGGGGGGTAGGGGGTGGGGTGGGCGATAAAAGATGGCTCAATTCAGCAACTATATACCTTCGAAACGTTGAGTAATCACTGAAAGTTGTTATTGTTAAAAGAAGAGCTGATAAAGACTGTAAGATGTGGATTCAAGCTAAAAAATTAATGGAACATTAAAATATTAACTAATAATGATAATAATAATTGCAATGACAATAATAATAAATAACGCTAACAATAGTAATAATTAAATATCACTAAAATACTAATAAAAACAATAACATATTATTATTGTTATTATTATTAATACGATTATTATTATTTTATTTAAAATTGACATTTCAATTTAAAAAAAGACAGAAGAACAAAAGTGTGTCTGAAAGAAGGGAATTAAAGCCAGGAAGGAGGAGGAAAAATACATTGAGGTCAAGAGTAGAGGTGAGGATGAAGATAGAGGAGAGGAATATAATCAAATCAAATAAACAATTGTGTGAGAGCTTTGCCGACAGAATTTGAGTTGTATCTCAATTATATTCCTTATCCCGGCTTCTTGCAGGGTCGGCGTTCGATTCCCGAAGTGGTCGGTCACCATACTTTCTCCTCATATCCTTTATAATTATCTTATTCCTTTTTCTGATTAAAAACAGTGAACTAAATGAGGTTCAGAAGTGCTAGGAAGTCTTCCTTTTTTTAACAAACAAGAAAAACAAACATTAAAAAGCTTGTCACACCTTCACACACGAGTCGCAGATGAAACCAATTTTAGAAAAAAAAGAGATTTCTCCGCTGTGAAGTCATGGGTTCGAACCCGTCAACGCCAATTCCCCTTTGGGCCAGCGAATCGGGGGAAGCTAATGCGAAAATAGCTCAAATTGGCCGTCTTGCCTGTCATTCAATAGCTAATTTGGACAGTAATAGCAGCCTACGTCATAACAGTCCCCTCTCTCATGCTGAAGGGGGTAGGGGAGCAGAGCTGATATATTGGGTAGTGGCGCCACCACGTACAGTGGCGCCACTGCGAACAGTGGGTAGTCACACTACCTCGTACAGTATGGCTACCTTTTACAGTGGGTACTGCGGCCACTCTTTACGGTAGCTAGGTCACTCTACTTGGCTACCTTGTGTTACTATTTTCTAGTAGTCTTATTTAATGCTACGAGTCGTCTTTGGAACAGATGGTAGGGGAAGTACCATGTAGAATCAGACGAAGAGGAAGCATTTGGGATCTTCAGTGGGACACCCAAAGAAGAGGAGGAACCTTGCGACGGGACGACCAAAGAGAGATCTACATCAACCAGACGACCAGAGAGGGACCTAGAGACGAGACGACCAGAGAGGGACTAATAGAGACGAGACGACCAGAGAGGGACCTAGAGACGAGATGACCAGAGAGGGACCTAGAGACCAAACGACCAGAAAGGGACCAATAGAGACCAGACGATCAGAGAGAGACCCATAGAGACCAGACGACTAGACAGGGACTTTTAGAGATCAGACGACCAGAGAGGGACATATAGAGACCAGACGACCCACGAACGGCAGTCAGCTAAAAGGCTGGTGGGCTGGGAGGCGACTTGGCTCGCTCGACGGCAAGAGAGTAAACAACATTTGCAATCTTATAAGCCTCCTCACTCCTGGGATATGAACCTCGGCCTGTCATCTCTCACCCAGAAACACCCAGGAAAGAAGCAACAGAATAACACACGACGGCTTCTCAAGGCTATGTCCTTAGGAGCTTGCTTTATACCATAGAATTTTAGTCTGGCAGGCGCCACCAGGAAGTTAGTTATTGATACAAAGAAAGAGAGAGAGAGAGAGAGAGAGAGAGAGAGAGAGAGAGAGAGAGAGAGAGAGAGAGAGAGAGAGAGAGAGAGAGAGAGAGAGAGAGAGAGAATGGTGCCCAACCGTGCAAGTGGTTGGGCACCATACGTTTCCCCCGTCCCATCCCAAATCCTTATCCTGACCCCCTTCCAAGAGCTATATAGTCATAATGATGGCGCTTTTTCCTGATATTTTTTTCCCCTTCCATGCTGGGGATGCACATTCAAGAGTGGGTATACAGAGTGTGCCTTCGAGTATATATAGGGCCCGAAAATCCCCTTTGTCCATTTGTCTGTAGGAATCAGGGACGTTGGCCAGTATGCTATATGCTTTTGTTATTCTGCTTATGTGGTCTTCTGGTATTAGATTTGGGGTTATGTTCACTCCCAGGTCTTTCTCGTTTTCTGGTTCAAGAATCTGTCTTCCTGTCATTCCATACTACATAGTCTCTCCACCTTGGTGCCTTCTTTTGATAATTACTTCATTTTGAACTGCTATGCTGGTCTTCCCACTTCCCATTTTCAGATCCCTTCTGGAGTGTGTCCAAATCCGTTTGCAATTATCCCTGTCCTGTGTGTGTGTGTGTGTGTGTGTGTGTGTGTGTACGAGGTATAGAACGGGCGGGCGTCCCAAAGAGACAGAGGATGAGCAAGCTGCGCCCAAAATGACTGAGAGCGGCACTCCGCCAGCCCGTGTTGACTCTTGCTGGATATTGGTCCCTTGTAGCCGCCGACCTCCCAATAAAACTCCCTTTTCCACCTTTTACCTTCAGATGCACCCGACTCGTATGTCGACCCGAGGACCGCGGGACCTGGAAGCTTGTGGACCTAGAAATCCATTGACCTGGAAGCTTGTGGACCCAAAAACTTGTTGGCCTGGCAGCGTGTGGACCAAAACATTCACCCCATAAGACTTGGGGACCTTGGGAACTGTATATTTGGTGCCCTGGGGTCCTATGAATGTGTGAGCCAATAGACCTGGGGCTCCTGGATGACCTGTGGTCCTCTCCTGCTACGGATTTTTATTCCTCTATCGACAATGTAAATACTGAATATGGAATACATTTAACCGGACGAAATCCTGTATCATAAGTCTTCAGCAAATATGGAATGCATTTAGCTACAGAAATCTGAATAGTTATTGTCTTCTTTATTGATGTAGTTGAACGAATAAAGAAATGATCATTTGACTTTAGTAAATTGACTCAAGACTGAAATAATAAACACCTAGCAAGCCAGCCAGAGGCTTAGAGCCCCCCACAGGAATAGTGTAAAAGAATAATAATCATTCCACGAGCAGTTGTGAAATCGAGAATTGCATGAATCTTTTATAGATGCATACTGGACTCTTAGAGGACTACTCTTAAGAGTCCATTTACGAAGACAGTCCTTTATTTGTTGTAAAATGGAGCCTGACATTCCGAGTGATTGAAACTTTGCTAGTAATCAGTGCTAGACCCAATCAAAGGCGTCTGCAATGTTAATGTCCAGTGCAACATTTTAACTGGTCATGGACTCATTCAATGACATTACCGCTTAATGGGGAGATTTAGCAAGAAATCAGCATCAGAGTGTCCTTTTCTAAGACCACATTGTCGCCCATATAGTAGCTGATGATGGTTCAAATATAATGCCATTTGTTGAAGGATTGATGTCTCGAGAAGTTTGTCTGTAATTGAAAACAGTGACATTGACCTGTAAATGCTGACCACTGAACTACTCTTCCTTTTGCGAACTGGAACACCATCTGCTTTCTTCCATACGGAGGGCAAAATTCCTTGAGCTAGGCAGAGGCGTGTGTGAGAAGTAAAGCTGGCAAGACTGCACGATTGCGTAGAAGTCTGTGGCTGGCCTTATCCGGCCCGACTGCCTTTGCTATGTTGGGTGTTTTAAGACGGTGAAGTTCACCCTAATGACTATAACCTCTCCAGACAAGCTGGATCCAGTCATTGGATAAAGATGTGGAGGTCGTCGTTCAGGATCAGAGACTTGCATCCAAGCAACAAAATGATTTGCCATTAGTTCAGCCGTTTCCTGGTTTTTGGTTGCAGCAGTTCCATCTTCCCTGTCTAGTGGCAGGATTATGTCATCAGATGAATAGCTCTGCTGATCTTTAACCAGAAACCATCAGACTATAGAACCAAGTCTTCCTGATGCAGATTTTGTTCTAGTTTCTGATTCCCATCTGGATATTGCTCACTTGTGGCCTTTTTAATCTCCAGGCCTTTGTTTTAGCCTCAACTGCCCACCGGGCAACGATAACCAGACCATGGGGTAATCGGAAGGCTTGGTTAGATACTGCCAATTAGGAATATACATTTGCTGTAGGTCCAGTATGCGACTGTTAAGGCATTTGCTTGCCTATTTACGTCCCTCTGGAGCAAGAAATTATATTCAGTTGGTCATAAAACTGAGCAGAGGGTTTGCGAGCTAACCTTGTCAGTCAGCCAGGTTGTGTGAGCGGATTCTTCACCCCCTTCTGTTGGGAGAGCCAGTGTAGTGAAGGCAACTTGGTAGTCTGATGAACCAACATATCTTAAGGGTCGAAAATGAACTATGCTTGCAGGTAGGTTAGTTATGACAGGGTCAAGGTAAGAATGTGAAACATGAATTGGGAAGGGCCATTACGACTATATAGTTTTTGGAAGGGATAAGGATTTGGGATGGGACGGAAGAAAGGAATGGCGCCCAAATACTTGGACGTTGTTGTTTTAGATGCAGCTACTCAGAGCAAAACGTTCCAAGTAGCACGCGCTATGATGAGCCCGTAGTCGACTTAGCTGGCACAGGAGCGGGGTTGTACATAGGGAGGCTGATTATTTGCACTTGGACGGTCGAGGATTGAACGCCGACCTGCATGAAGCGAGACTGTCGCTCTACCATCCAGACCACAATGTTTTCAAGGTTGAAAACTTCTAAGATTTCACCAAAGTCCCTCTGTATGAGATACTGGTTGAGGTCACCCACAGTTATAATGTGGTAACCGATAGTTATATAGGACAGGTAGGCAGTACAGATTGTCTATCAAAGAGTTGATAGTGCGAGTGTGGGAATTATGAATATTTTGAAGATCAGAATTTTCAGATAAACAGATATGACCAAATCAACAGGTTGGGCACATAAAAGATTTGCTGAAGTAAACTGCATCTCTTCCACCCTCTAGCTCTTGGCCCCGACTGTCTCGACCCTTCCATGAGGTATACCATCTTAGGAAAGAGTTCTCAGGAGTAGTGTCATTAAGAAATGCTTCCAGCACAACAATGGACGATGCTGCGTGATCACGAAGTTGTGTGTGGGAGATTTCCAACACTGGAAACGAAGCGCCTGATATTGGCAGATATTATGTTTATGGCTTATCTCTCTCTCTCTCTCTCTCTCTCTCTCTCTCTCTCTCTCTCTCTCTCTCTCTCTCTCTCTCTCTCTCTCTCTCTCTCTCTCTCATCCTCAGGAAGAAAGTAAGATGTAACGCTGAAACAACATTTTGTCAAGCAGGAGTTCTTAATAGAAATTCTTTAGAAAGGGAAAGAAGTGAGCAGGAGGAGGAGGAGGAGGAGGAGGAGGAGGAGGAAGAGGAGGAAGAAGAAGAAGAGGAGGAGGAGAAGAGGGAGGAAAAAAGGAGCAACAATGACGATGGGGAATAATCACATCTGAGAACACCAGGAAGATGGGCAAACCTTCCCAAAAAATCAACAGACATAGAGAGGAAATGAAAGAGAAAAGAGAGAGGACAGGTATAGGAGGAAAAAGAGAAAAAAGAGCAGGAGAGAAGGACAAAGCATGTAGATAGGGAGAGGAGGAAGAAAATAGATAATGATACGGAGATATGTAGGTAGGTAAATAGGCAGCCAAGTAGGTGGGTTGGTATTGATATAAGAGGGTAGGTACAGTATTTAGATACGTAGGTAAGCAGATATGTATAGGTACTGAGGGAAAATGGAAGGTGCAAATTAAAATAGGTAGACCTGAATTAAAATAGGTAGGCACGAATTAAAATAGGTAAGTACAGATTTAGAATAGGTAAATTCGGATTTAAAATAGGCAAACACTGATATAAAATCGTAGATAAGGAAATAAAAAAGGTTGATACTGAAGTAAAGAGGTTGGTAGGATGTATAGAAGAGGGTGTGGGAAGATAGGTAAGGAAGACAAGTAGGCAGAAAGATAGGCAGGACCGTGGGTATGGGGAAGGAGGAGGGGAAAAGAGGATAGAGGCACCACCACAAACAAAGGGGAAAAAGTATTCAAATTAAAGTTTTTCTATTAGTTCAACGCGACTAGGGTCACCCCGGGATCAAGGCCCACGCGGCATACCATGGGTGACATCATTTGAATATCAAATTAAAACTCGATTCTTGTTTCATCAGAGGAAAGAGATGGCACGAGAATGTGTGTGTGTGTACTTACCTAATTGTGCTTGCGGGGGTTGAGCTCTGGCTCTTTGGTCCCGCCTCTCAACCGTCAATCAACTGGTGTACAGATTCCTGAGCCTATTGGGCTCTATCATATCTACATTTGAAACTGTGAATGGAGTCAGCCTCCACCACATCACTTCCTAATGCATTCCATTTGCTAACTACTCTGACACTGAAAAAGTTCTTTCTAACGTCTCTGTGGCTCATTTGGGTACTCAGCTGTGTGTATGTGTGTGTGTGTGTGTGTGTGTGTGTGTGTGTGTGTGTGTGTGTGTGTGTGTGTGTGTGTGTGTGTGTGTGTGTGTATGTGTGTGTGTGTGTGTGTGTGTGTGTGTACTCACCTAGTTGTGCTTGCGGGGGTTGAGCTCTGGCTCTTTGGTCCCGCCTCTCAACCGTCAATCAACTGGTGTACAGATTCCTGAGCCTATTGGGCTCTATCATATCTACATTTGAAACTGTGAATGGAGTCAGCCTCCACCACATCACTTCCTAATGCATTCCATTTGCTAACTACTCTGACACTGAAAAAGTTCTTTCTAACGTCTCTGTGGCTCATTTGGGTACTCAGCTGTGTGTATGTGTGTGTGTGTGTGTGTGTGTGTGTGTGTGTGTGTGTGTGTGTGTGTGTGTGTGTGTGTGTGTGTGTGTCTCGCCTCTCAACTGTCAATCAACTGGCGTACTGATTCCTGAGCCTACTGGGCTCTATCACATCTACATTTGAAACTGTGTATGGAGCCAGCCCCATTTGTTTCTGCCTCGGCCGGGAATCAAACCCGGGTCCTTAGGACTACGATCCCTGAGCGCTATCCACTCAGCCGCGAAGCCCATTGTATGTGTGCGCGTGAATGTTCACCAATTTGTCTGCAGGATCGAGCATTAGATCTTGGGCCCCGCTTTTCTAGCCACCGGTTGTCTAAAGCAATTGCTCCTTATCTACCCAACTATATCCATCTACTCTTAAATTTATGAATCTCGTTTGCTTCTACAACCTGCTCCTTAATTTCATTCAATTTCCCCATTACCTTTACGTTTAACGAATATTCTTTAACATCTCTATGACTCTAATGAGCCTTTGGAGTTAGGTTTGGTATTATGTCCACTCTCAGGTCTTTTTCTCTGGTCGTTACAATGTTAATTGTACAATGTGCAACGGTAGTTCCCATTCGTCGTGTAATGGGCTTTTGATCTCCTGACGCCTACTCTTATTTCCATCACCTTACACTTGATGGCGTTGAACTCCAGTAGCCATTTCGCGGACCAGCTCTGCAGCACCTTTAAGCAGTCCTGAAGAATCTTACAACTTAATCTCACCTGGCGTTCCGCGAGCGCTTTGTCATGGGTTCGTATCCTGGCCGGGGAGGATTTACTGGGCGCAAATCCTTAACTGTAGCCTCTGTTTAACTCAACAGTAAAATGGGTACTTGGTTGTAAAAACGATTCTTCGCGGCGGGGATCGTATTCCAGGGACCTGCCCGAAACACTACGCGTACTAGTGGCTGTACAAGAATGTAACAGCTCTTGTATATATCTAAAAAAAAAAAACTATTCTCGTTAGTTCTGCATCGTCTGCAAGCATTGACATAATACTCAACTCCTGCAGATTGGTCAATTACAAAAATTAAAAATAATATGGGTCGCAGAACCGATCCTTGAGGTACTCTTCTTGTCACTCATCGCCATTCCGATTTTTCGCCACTCACTGTTACTCTCTGAGTCCTGTCTGTTAGGTAATTCTTTACCATATTAGCGCTTTTCCGTTTACTCCCGCCAGCCTCTCCAGTTTGTGTAGTAATATCTTGTGAGGTACTGTATCAAAGGCTTTTTGGCAGTCCAGAAATATGCAGTCTGTCTAACCTTCTCTGTCCCACCTTATTTTAGTTACTTTGTCATAGAACTTCAGTAGGTTCGTCAGGCAAGATGTACCTTCCCTAAAGCCACATTGATGTTTGTTTACATGCCTAATTCTCTCTAGATATGTATTTAGACTTATCCTTATTCTTTCGAGTATTTTGCAGAGGATGCTCGTCAGTGACACTGTCTTGTAAGGTGGTACCTCTTTTGCCTTCTTCTAGCAGCCGGACATTTCGCCCTTTGTAAGTACAGTAGTCATCCATCAGTCTCAGGAGACTATGCTGTTGCGTTCTGGTTGTCTGGAGTGGCCTCTCCAGGGCGCAAAGCTAGGGTAGGTTGATACGGGGGAGAAGCTGTTACCCATGCAGCAGGTTCCACCTCTCCACGGCGCCGAAAGTCTCGAAATGGAAAGGCAAACGCCAATACGATTGGTTCCAGCACCGTCGCGGGAACTGTCAGAACGAGGCTGAAGGCAACAACGAACTGCCCTAAAGGCTCCAGCTCCAGGGTCGACCTCGAAATTGGTGAAAGAAGGCACAGGGACTCCAAACCCGGAGACCACTTTATATATATATATATATATTATATATATATATATATATATATATATATATATATATATATATATATATATATATATATATATATATATATATATTCCTACATTTATCTCTACAATTCTAAAAATATTGTGCACACACACAGGACAGCAGGTAGCAAAATTCACAAGGTATGTAACCATTTTTCCAATTCTAAAGCACATAAAACCATTTTTATCTTTTGAGGGGAACCACACTTTTGTGTCGGAAATGTGCAATAAATATACAAATTCCAAAGAGGCGAAAAAATGTTGAAATAATGGAATATACGCCATCAAAAACTATTGAAGACTGAGGTTAGTTAACGCCATTGAGAGGGGGAGGAGCAGTGGTGGGCCCAGGACTGGTTCGCGACCCACTGTTTATTGGCAAAAATGTTATGCCTCTGGTCCACCTTTTTTGCTTATAAGTGTTCTTGTAATATGCAAGAGGGGGAGTTGCAGGAGGGGTTGTTGCAGGAGGGGGAGTTACAGGAGAGAAAGTTACAGGAGGGAAAGTTGCAGGAAGGATAATTATATCAAGGACTTCAAAGTCTCCTCCTCAGAAAGACCCACATTGGTTGTAGTCCCAAACTTCAGAGGACCATTTGCATCCAGTCCTCCACCCACTCGACTATCCATCCTTCCATCCGTCCACCCAACCTGGTGGTGTGCCCTGGCCTACCCACCACAGCCACCGAGGCACTGCTCCGACGATGTAGCGTCCAAATGCCAGACATTTTAGGTCGAACGGTCTAGGCTGTCTCGCTGTTCCATTTTCATTGCTCCTTGCCTTGATGTCGGGGGCCACCCAGATAAAAATGGTAATGACAGAAATTGGATTTTCCACGTCGGACGGCTGTTCAGGGATGATCCAAGCTTTGGTACTTTTGATGTCTTAATTGGACATCACGGGGACATCATTGGCTCACTGGCTTTTTCCACCAGCTGGGGCTCTCTGACTTATTTTCTCTCTTCTGTCTGTCTGTCTCTCACTCTGTATCTCTGTATTTTTCTCTCTCTTCTCTCTCTGTATCTCTGTCTTTCGTAATTGCTGCATTTTATATTTTGGTGCTCAAAGAAGATGGTTAGTGGTTAGTGCGTCTTGCCTTCTTGGGTGCTTGTTGGAAGCAGAGGTAGAGGGGGAGGAGGAGGAAGAGGAGGAGGAGGAGGAGGAGGAGGAGGAGGAGGAGGAAGAAAAGGGAAGTTATCAGAAGAAAGCGCTAAGCCATTACGACTATATAACACTTGAAGGGGATCGGGATAAGGATTTGGGATAGGACGGGGGAAGGAATAGTGCCCAACCACTTATGGATGGTCGGGGATTGCACGCCGACGTGCATGAAGCGAGGCCGTCGCTCTACCGTCCAGCCCAAGTTGGCTCGCTTTTCATGTACCTTCAAGACATCTGACTTCCTTAATTAAGCTGTACTAAGGCGAGATCAAAGCAAAGTTTAAGGGGAACAATGCCCGTTTTCTATACTTCGGAGGCCGTATACTTTTCTATACTTGTTGACCAGACCACACACTAGAAGGTGAAGGGACGACGAAGTTTCGGTCGCCGAATCGACTTGAGAATGGTCCAGGACGGACCGAAACGTCGTCGTCCCTTCGCCTTCTAGTGTGTGGTCAACATACTTCAGTCACGTTATTGTGACTCATCGCCTGCATATTTTCTATACTTCTACACAATTAGGAAATGACACTATCCAGGACAAACAACAGGTTACATTATGTTATTATTGTTATAGAAAACTTCGTAGTGCTTCAATCACATACCGCTTCACAAATATAAAACTAAGCCACCATGGTTGAGGAAAGGACGTACAGGATTCGTAAATGAATGAATGAATCTTGGCCGAGGATCAAGAACTGGGGTGAACAGAAGAAGAAGAAAAAGAGGCGGTCGGAAACAGATGTAGTCTAATCTGGGGGCCAGATTCACGAAGAAGTTACTCAAGTACTTACGAACATGTACATCTTTCCTCAATCTTTGACGCCTTTGCTTACAATTATTAAACAGTTTACAAGCATGAAAACTTGCCAATCAACTGTTGTTATTATTATAAACAGCCTCCTGGTGCTTCGAAGCTCATTAACTGTTTAATAATTGTAAACAAAGTCTCCAAAAACTGAGACCCAACCACTTGGGTTGGACGGTAGAGCGACGGTCTCGCTTCATGCAGGTCGGCGTGCAATCCCCGACCATCGATAAGTGGTTGGGCACCATTCCTTCCCCCGTCCCATCCCAAATCCTTATCCTGACCCCTTCCCAATGCTATATAAGTCGTAATGGCTTGGCGATTTCTCCTAACAGTTCCCTCCCCTTCCAAAGACTGAGAAAAGATGTACGCCTGCGTATGCTTGCGTAACTACTTCGTGAATCAGGCCCCTGGAATATACAAAAAAGTAGAGAATTCATGGAAGCGGCCTTGTGTCTGGCCCCAGTGTCCCCCTCCTCTCATAAATATTCACAAGAACACAAGCAGCTGTACACACCTGTGTACAGCAGCTGTACACACCTGTACCGAGGCCACAACTACACGTACATACATCCTCACCACCCTCCCTCCCTTCCCTTCCTCCCTGGGGGTGTGTACACAGGGATTCAGAGAGGGGTTGCACACACACACACACACACCTATTGTATTGCACACATACACACACAAGGAGACGATCCTTGACGTACATGACGCACAATATCACATTGAACGTATCGCATACACAATGCCACGTACATGGGACGTACATAATGCCACGCACATGGTGCTACGTACACAGACCTGAGCCGCGGAGACCTGAACACAAGCAAGTAATATAGGCCTACACGCACACACACACGCTTGGAACCACTGAGACACGACAAGACACGGCTGGACTAGGATAAAGTAGGCTGCCTAGGCAAGGACACGCACGGCTAAACACCTCGAGAAGCAATTGGAGAAGACTAGACACGTATGGACACGGCTCAGTACATCGATACACGGCTAAAATCGAAGAGACGCAGCTGGGCACAGATTAAACACGACAGGACACGAAAGGATACAACAGGCTATGATATCAGAATACGAATGGGCATGACCGGACACGGTATAGGGTATGCCAGAACACGACAACAGGGCATAGACACGGATAGACATGGATCCCCCGTTCTCTTCCCTCAAACTCCCCATTTCCTTCCCTAAAAGGCCCCCGCACCTCCCTTCTCTCCCTCAATTCCCCCCCCCCCCGATTCATTATGTTGCATCTCCCCAGCTTTATTGACTTTTCGCCACCTACCTCTTCCATCCTATACACACATTCTCACACCATCCCTCACTTTATCTTCCCCTCATTCCATCCCCCTCTCTCACTCTACCAATTCCCCTCTCCTTACCCACTCCCTCTATTTTTTTTCTCTCTCTTCTCTTCTCCCCTCTATGGCCCTTTCAAAGCCATGGTACCTTTCTACAACTTTCCTATCTCCCTGTTCGTTGTTTTTACCCTGTCTAAAGTTTTTTTGTCTTTCTAAAAGTTTTTCTTTCTAAAAGTCTTCTTTTCTCCACTTTCTCACTTTCACTATTGTTTACTTCCTCTTTTTTTCCACTTCTCTCCTGCACCGTTTCTTTCCCTACTCCTTAATCCCCCTCTTACCCCTTCCTTTTCCCCCTCCTTTGCTCCCTATATTCTCTCCTTTTCTCACATCATTCATCATGTTTCCCTTTTATTTGCATATAATCTTTGTGTTTTCTTAATTTTTCCATTTCACCTCTTATGTATCATCAATTCCCACTCCTCCACCCTTTGCAATTGCTGTGTTGTATTTATATAGGCAATAGTTAAGAAATTCCTTGGTCAGCATTAACTATTAAATTTTAATTATTTGCGAAACCTGAATATTTTTCTTTAATAATAGCGGTTTTGTTTATATTTATTAAGTGTTGAGCTTTGAAGCTCTATGAGGTTGTTTGTAATAATAATAATAATAACAATAATAACCTTGGGTTGTGAGGTTTTCAAAGCACATAAACTGTTAAAATTAATATAAAAAAAATTAACATAGCTGCCCTATTTAAGGAAAGATGTACTGGTTTCGTAAGTGGTTGTGTTTTCCAGGAACTTCCTTAAGTACTTTCGTATTCAATAATACATCTTCAGAAGGATCATGATGAAGATGTGGTATTAAATATGAAAGTATTTAAGGAAATTCCTGTTTCAATCCTTCCTTCGAGGTCTGACACTGTCACATTGTTCATCGTGTGTTAAATTTCCTGATTTACACGCACACACATTATATATATATATATATATATATATATATATATATATATATATATATATATATATATATATATATATGTATATATTATATATATATATTATATATATATATATATATATATATATATATATATATATATATATATATATATATATATATATATATTACATTTTCAAAGACTTCACAAATACACAACTGATTAGAACTTGCGTTTCCCTGATTTTATATCTACATTTGAGTGAGGTGGGATATATATATATATATATATATATATGAGTTGGACATAAATAGGAGCTGCCCCATATAGGCCAATAATCCTTCTGCAGTTTCTTTAACGCATATATTCCCAAGCATTATATAAATGTATAATAACACTTCACTTCTGTTTCCAAAATCTTTGACAAAGCTTCTCGAGTGACTGAAATCTCTTACAAAAATAACTCTTGTTTATATTGGCTTTAGAAATAACTTTAAATGTGCTGGTGATGTTTACATCTGATGAGCATCATCATCATATGATGAGCAGCATCGTTGTTTACATCATGGTAATCTCTGACCCAAACAATGAGGAACCCAAAGGAAGGGCACTTTCAGGGGGAAAAGTGCCAAGCCTTTGGAAGGGATCCGGATAAGGATTTGGGATGGGAAAGGGGGAAAGGAATGGTGCCCAACCACTTGGACGATCGGAGATCGAACGCCGACCTGCATGAAGCAAAACCGTAGCTCTATACCTCCCACTCCCCAAGAGGTACAAAATAAAGTTGTCGATAAAGGTGCTTTAATTAATAATAATAACTTCCCTTCCCTTTCTCCACCCAGTTTTCTTCTCCTACATTTCTCTCCCTATATTCCCTTTCCATTTCACCCCCTCTTCCTCTCTCTCTCCCCTCCCCCCCCTCCTCCCTTCACCCCCTCTTCCCTTCACCCCCCCATCCTGAAAACTGTGACTGGCCCGGGCCATTAAGAACCGATGATACGCTAGGCAGAGTTTACCTAGAGGATCCCGGCGCCCTCCCGCGGCCAATAAATTAACTATGACGGGGGTGATATTGTTAGCATTGAGGGAGAGTATAGGGGAGTGGGGGAAGGAGAGAAGAGAGGGAGGGATAGGGAGAGAGAGGGGGGTAAGGGATGGACGGAAGTTCCATTCATTCCATCTCTTCAATCCCCCCTTCTTGCTTGAGTCGCTCCATCACTCTCATCTATCAAACAATAAGATGTAAACTCACATTTCTAAATTGACAGATAACTAAGAAAACACATGGAAGTATACACAAGTATACTCAGAGATATACTAAGAGGTATATACTTAGTAAGTGTCGTGGAGTCAGCTGTATATCGATCGTTCCCTCGGAACAGTTCAATTATGTCCAACTGAGCCGGGTGATTGATTGTTAAAACGCTTCCTCTTCATAGGCCTTTCTTTGTTGTCCCAGAATGTCCCAGGGGTGTCCCACGGTATCCCAGAGTATACTGGGGTGTTACAGGGTGTCCAATGATGTCCCACGGTATCCCAGAGTATACTGGGATGTTACAGGGTGTCCAATAATGTTCCACGGTATCCCAGAGTATACTGGGGTACTACAGGGTGTCCAATGATATCCCAAGTCGTATGTTGGGAGCTAATGAGTGGAGGGTGTCGTCCCTGGGGTGTTTTTGTGTCCCAGAGTTGCAGGTTGCAGAGTTGCAGGAGGCGGTGGTACCCAAGGACGGTGCAGAGCGATACAAGGAGACGGTACAACTAGCGATACAAGGGGGACGGTACAGCAAGTGTTACAGACGAGTGGTATAGCAGATGGAGACATCAGAGGGAGGCGTCTAGCCATGACGTACCATCCACTCGACTAGCCGGGCCGGTAATATGTTAAAATCAATGTTGTCTCACGTCTGGATGGGTACTTGCTATTAAACTCTCCCTCCTACTATTAAACTGTATTGTGTACTGTATCTTTCCCCATTCAATTTAACAGTTCACTGAGGAGCAATGGGGAGGTGAGGAAAGAAATGGGTGAGGGGTGGATGTTGAGGGAGGTAGGGAAAGGGAGGGAGGGAGTGAGGTAGAAGGGGTATAGGTATAGTGTCTAAATCCCGGTACTCGTAGAGGTAAGGAACTGATCCTTCCCCCCTCATTCTTTTCATTCGTTCCATCTTTCCCCCTTCGCTCCCTCGTCTTGCTTCTTTCTCTTGCTTTCCTTACGATCTCTGCCATATCTCCCCCTCCCTTCGTTCTCCCCTCGCCCTCCCTGCCAGGGACGCTACTGGTGCTGGGAGCACTTCACTACGGTCGGTGGCAGTATATCTATGGGGGAGATTCCAGTGTTTACTGTGTGTAATGAGATGGTGTTGGTAGTGGGGTGGTGTAGGTGGTGGTAGTGGTGGTGGTGGTGGTAGTGGTGGAGGCTGTGGTTGTGGTGGAGGTGTTGGTGGTGGTGATAGTGGTTAGTAAGAGTTATTCAGTATGCCATATAATATTTGGAATAGGGATCAAAACCTTGGAGAAATAATAACATTCGAGAGAATCATGTAGGCCCCAACCATGTAGGTTTGTATTATTTTCTCCTTACCTTCCTCTCTCCTTTCTACATTTTTGTTATTTTCGTCCTGCTTAATTTGACAGTGAATGGTTACAGGTTGCTGATTACAGTGAATGGCGAATCTCTTCAAGTTCTTCAGATTTCGAGCATGGACCCAGGCTACATGCTGCTGTATCCCCTCTAGATCACCACACTGAAGCGCAAAAACAGGAAAATAGTAGCTTTTGGGTCCCTGGTAGTGTTAACGAGCCTAGAACCCAACTCTTTTAAGACAGTTCATGGAATGCTTGACCCAGGGGGCAAGGGTCTCAGATGCTATAAAGACAAATGCTTCTTAATGGCCAAGTTCTTTATACTTGAATTGTTTCCCACACTATGGTTCTCAGAGTCATCTGCGTAACCCACACCGAAGGAGATATATGTGTTATCCACTGAGGATACACATGTGTAGTCCCCCCACCAGCTATCTACCATTCCTCTAAGGGTATATTGTGATCCAATCTGGATAATGCGAAGGGCTGTCAGGGATTTGGGTCTGCAAAAAAATCGATGTTGTAGCTCCTAGGCTGTGGTACGCCTCCTCTTAATGATATCTTAAACTTAATTGTAAATATATAGCAGGTACAAGAGCTGTCACGTGAGTCTTGTTTTCAGACTAAGAGCTCTCAATCCCTCAGTTTATGTGATGCCTTGACATACATGCTCTCCCCAAAACACATTTTGCTAATCACATTACAACCAGATCCCCAGTTAATGCTGGGTGCACAGACGCGAACAGTACAAGAACGGTGCCCATATCTTCCCTTCCTGCCCAAGAATCGAACCTGGATCTTCTGGCTTATGGGGCGAGTGAACGAGGGTGCTAACCACTACCAGATGGCCCAGGAGAAGCATGGCCTTCACCTTCACTACACACAATCACCATTGTTGTAACACCTTCACTACTGTTCCTGAACCTCCTTGGCCCTTCAGGGGGGGGGGGTTCCCTAAGAATCATAATTTCGTGGCATAAGTCGCCACACACACGGTCACTAACAGTGTATTTCAAAATATAAACATAAATTCGTTCAGTTTACATCTTCAATGGATGGTATTTCCATCAGCGATACCTCGTTACTAATATGGCCGACCCGGGATCCCCTAGGGTCCCCCCAGACTTCTAGATTCTAAATTTATGCGAGTCCCCCCGAAAGGTTTGCCAGGGCCAGTCGCCAGTAACAACCCAGACCATATTCTCTCACCTAATAGGTCGTATATTTGTATGTTATGGTAACCAGCGTACCAAATACAACCAACTATGACTAGTGGCAGTTCACAAATATCCACGTTTTGTATGCATAGGCTTGATTGGTTAGGTTAGGTTAGGTGGGTTGGGTTCGTATGTTTCTGGTTAGGAGGATGGATTTTGAACGAGGTGACAAATCAAGAGAACGTGTTGACCTTTGACCTTCTTCAGATCAAATGGAAAATGCCATTCGAAGTTTGATTGAACTGACTCAAGAACCTGTACACCAGTTAATTGACAGTTGAGAGGCGGGACCAAAGAGCCGAAGCTCAAACCCCCGTAAGCATAACTAGGTGAGTATACACACACTCACCCCTCACACATTTATATATTAATCCAAATACATATAACTAGGGTTTCACATATTGCATATATATTCATGTTTGTATTGCGGTTGGTGTTTTGGGAAGAATTCATATTTGTCATGAATGAATGCAGAATAAATATATAAATGAATGTATAAAATATGGCAGCTGTGCCGCCCCACATAAATATAACAACACAATAACATATAATGTCACAACTTTCAATAATAAAGTCCAATACTGTATATCATTTTGACCTCTGTTTGTCTGTCTCTCTCTCTCATAATTCATCAACATTCCATTCTGTGCAATGATAAAACATTATTTCCTTTCCAATATTATAAACTATTCAATACAACGTATAATAACAATAACAACAGCAACAATAGCATGAATAATTATAATTATAATTATAATAATACTAATATACATAGAAATCACAATTACGTGATATATCAAATGAACAAATCCACAAGGGTCCTGATGAGGGATCGAACCTGTGCGTGTGATGTATAGTAGACTAGAGTGCGTCTGGGAACATTGATCACATTGGTTCGAATCCATCAAGGCCCTTGTGGATTTGTTCATATAATAATAATAATAATAATAATAATAATAATAATAATAATAATAATAATAATAATAATAATAATATTAGAGCATTCTAGCACGATCATATATACACATATATATCTTATATATATACAAGTGGCACAACTTCCCACTACGTACAGAATCCAGCCTACTAACCTAACCAGAAACGTACATACCGAAGCCACCCACTGAACCTATCATTGCTTTGAAAACGTAGATATTTGTGATCCTATACTTCTCACAATAGGTTGTATTTTAAACGTTGGTTGCCACAACGTCGGAAAGGTGACCTATTAGTTGAGAGGTAGCGTTGACTAGACAGACCTGATGCCTCCTGTGGAATGGAAATGGCTCAGTTGCTTGGTTATCATCCTGAGCCATCAACGAAACCTGTTGATGGCTATCTTTCCTCAGTCATAATGACTAAGGAAAAGGAAACTGTTTACATTAAACCGTTTAATAAATGTAAACAACGCCAACAGGATTGCGGAAAGATGCCCAGGTTTCGTAAGTGGTTGCGTAAAGGCATTGATGAATACCTTTATGAATTGATGAATTGTCCTGAGCAATGTAAAAGAGAAAACTGTAAAGCTTCTACTGGAGACTATTGTAAGTCTCTACATCCGCGCAGGGTCAATTTCAACTGCTTTGTAGCCGCCTCTCGCAGCCCCACTTGCAGCCGTTCTTGCAACCGCCTCTTGCAGCTGCCTCTACCAAGATTGCACTGACCAGCAAACCTGGTCACTACCGGAGAAAGACCACAGTTGCAGATGTCCAGAAGAAAATAATTAAAACATCAGTTGAAAAACTATAGGCCCTAAGTACCCTTGTTTTGAGACAGTGGGAAGATCATTGAACAGAATCATTGTTGTGAGATTAGAAAACTACGAGAAGAATTAACAAGCAATTGAATTTATAGTGATAAAAGAAATACATTAGATTTGCCACTTCAGTTGACAGCAGAACTTATCAACTGGGTGCCAAGTCATGTGGGAATAATAGGAAATAACATTGCAGACGAAGCTGCAAAGTTTCAACCGATTAGATGATGCATGTATCAGGAAACCAAGTCATTGACCACCAAGAAAACATTGAAATTCAATCCATCACTTTTTATTAAGAGTGGAAATTGACCGAAAATCTAGCACTCTGAAGCTATATGAGAAATGCTGCAACTGAGTGACCTATGAAACCATCTTTATTTACATAAGGTAGAGCATGACCTAGGTGCTAAGTGGCATCTAATGCTCTTCCAACTACCAAATCAGATCAATACTTGGAGCACTCCCCACTAATTTACCATTAGTCTCTAGAGTATTTAGACACAATTGAAGACAGTGCGGCGCTTCTAGCTTGAAGCCGCCTCATTATTCCTAAACTAACGCTGTACATGCAGCCTCTCCAGCCCACAAGAGATATGGCCGGTCTGTATGAATTCCTTGTTGAACTTTATTGAATTCAAACTCCCTCCCACAGGAAGAAACTACCAAACTCGTAGAAATTGACGTGACAACTATATAGATATTTCCTTACCACAAACAGAGAAATTTAGACACATATCTCGCGAAATAGAAAATTATGGAACGAATTTTGGCAATAGGCTTGGACCAAGACATACTGACATACTTGCCAATGAATAGTTAATAACAAAGATTGACATTCAGTACCAGCTTAGAATCACAGCATTGCAATAAATAACTACAGAAAAAGTACTGCATTAACTTTCAAACTTTGAAGTAAAGATTTACAAGTGACGTAAATATATATATATATATAAAATAAACTAGTGAATAAAAATACTACTCCTAAAAACGAAAAAGAATCCTATATTAATAAAAAATCACAGAAAATAACAATAACAAAAGGAAATAAAACCATTTAATAACATTAATAATTAGACCGCTTCTCCACACGCGGTACTGAACCTGTCATTCCCTTAATGCCAAACATGCCCACCGCAAGTCCTTATGACCGCCGGCTTAGTCTATAATAGGCTTTTTTTTCCACGTTTATTTTGTTGAAAAATAACAAACTGACAGAGAGTGGGATTAAGACTGTCAAGACGTGAATTAGTAGTATTAGAAACCTCTCTAGGTAATCGTCACTTGTTTGATTAATACAATGCTTGGATTTGGATCTTATAAAAGGAGTGTTAATTTGTTCATTAAGATCGAATAATCAAAAATATAAATGATTGACGAGCACGTACGAACAATCCTTAAGAATAACTTAGAGTTGATTACTGTATACCAATGAAATGAATATATTAGAGTTCTTACAACCTAAGAATAGTAAAAGAATAACGAGATCATCTGCGCTATGTAACATCGCTTCAACACAGGAAAACAGAGAGTAAGAGAAAAAAGCAAAGAATTCTATTACGCTGTTGGTGTAATCATTGGACACAGAGATGAGGAACGCTCCGCCATGTTTGTTTACACTCGCGCTGATTAGCTGACTGTGTTGACAAAATGCAGACGCTGGGCTCCTCCCCTTTTTTCTTCCCCCTCTCTCACTTTCTCCCCTCCTACGACCCCTCTCACTTTCTCCCCTCCCACGACCCCTCTCTTACAGACAGACGCAAGCGTCAAAATCGGTAAACGAAAAACGAAATCAACGTTCTATCACAACACCTCAAGATTAGGAATTTTCCCAGCAACGGAAAAGAAACAGCACACTCATTGAGAGAGAGAGAGAGAGAGAGAGAGAGAGAGAGAGAGAGAGAGAGAGAGAGAGAGAGAGAGAGAGAGAGAGAGAGAGAGAGAGAGAGAGAGAGAGGGGGGGAGAGAGAGAGGAGGGGGGGGGGGAGGGTTTCTGACTAGTAGTGGACGACCATAATTAAGTTGAAGCCAGGGGTGAGTGACAGTCAGTCTTATCTCGTGACACATCTGCCAGGGGGCGGCGAAAGGGGGGGGGGGGACCTGTCTCTATGCATTTGCACTGTCTCTGCCACAGTCTCTCTGCCTGGTTTCGTCTCTGTCAACATCCTAGCTGTCAACAGCGCTGCTGTCAGCAACAGAGATGCTGATTTGTCAGTTATACATAAACAACCTCTTGGCTCCCCATAGCAAGCAATTATACAGCACCATGTTTGATCAAACATATATAAGAAAATACATATCAGAAATGTATCAGCGCATGGCCATGCGTTGGTCCACATCTGTTTTCAGACCAGGGTGAATAATCCTCGTTATTAAAATGGTGCTGGCGACTAAGGATAGTTCCCAGGAAGGACATAAACACCTAATTATAATCGAGTAACAAAGATTGAGAAGACCCCCATCGACTTGTCCTCTCAACTAATTCGTCACGTTTTCTACGGATATGGTCCCTCAACGCCCAAAACAATAGGGGTACTATGAAATGTAGCGACCCACAAATATCTACTACTAGGTGGCTTGGGTTCGTGCGGATGTATTACCCCTTATTTTGTACGTTGTGGCAAATCAAGAGGAGTTAGGCGAGTTGGGCTAGATTTTGACGCTTTTAGTTAGGCTAAACCACTGCATTTTGTACGTCGGCGAACTCGAGACCTGACAGGTTTCTCATTATTACCTTGCGATGATTTTGGGGCTTAGCGTCCCTGCGGCCCGGTCGTCGACTAGACCTTCCAGGTTGCTGGACTGGTTAACCAGGCTGTTGGACACGGCTGCTCGCAGCGTGACAGTATGAATCACAGCCTGGTTGCTCAGTTACTATAACAATTACATTAATGATAATATTACTAATTCTGGCTACTCTTTAAATACAAAAGATTATTAGACAAGTCCAGCGAGCTTACCGTCCATTCCTATCCTCTCCCGTGGTGTGGGGCTACCTAGTCCGTCCAACATTCACAGCTACTGGGAACACAAAGTTCCAAATAACATGGGCTATGGTGAGCCCGTAGTGGACTTTCCTGGCACCGGAGCGGGGCTGTAACTTGTGGTCACAACCGTAACTACAATCATAACTGTCCCTCCTTCCACCTCACCTTGACTCGTTGTTTTTGTTGTCATAGATTCAGCTACTCGGAACAAGTTCCAAGTAGCACGGGCTATGGTGAGTCCGTAACTTACCCGGCACAGGAGCGGGGCAAATAGCACAGGCTATAGTGAGCCCGTGGTGGACTTACCTGGCACAGGAGCGGTGCTGGGCACCTTGACTCTTTTTCATTTGTTTATGTACGGCGACAGGGAGCATAAGGCGAAGTGGTTATCGCTAATGGTCGTTATCCCTAATTGCTCTCGGTGTGGTTATTCGACCTCCAGGCCAGAATTGACACATTGTTATTTTTAGCCATATAGAATATAATATGGCAAATGCATATTATTTGCTTATGATAATACTGGATTATCTTAACCCATGGGCAAAAATATGAATAGAATCTTACTAAATATGTGTGTGTGTGTGTTCACCTAGTTGTGCTTGCGGGGGTTGATCTCTGGCTATTTCGGCCCGCCTCTCAACTGCTAATCAACCAATTTTTTTTCTTCACACACCCCAGGAAGCAGCCCGTACCAGCTGTCTAACTCCCAGATACTGCTAGGTGAACAGTTGCATCAGGGTACGAGAGGAAGAGAGAGAGAGAGAGAAACAAAATACGCCTTATACATCACAAAAACACGAATAATTACACTCAATGAACCTAAAACTAACCTATCATAATACCTTTCCTTTAAAGTCCTATTAAACAGTTTATAAGTCGATTTTGCAAAACTCTTTTGTTACAGCGCTCTACACGCGAGTACATTGTGTAAAACCACATAACAAAAGCCACTATACGGCCTACACCGATGTTATCACACCGGGAGAAGAGAGAGAGAGAGACACACACACCCCGTCCCCCACCAGAGCGGCTTCCAGTAGCAAATAGAGTCCTGTCAGAAGTAGCCGTGGTTCATCGTTGTCCCCAGTACTGTCCGCGCCTTGGGTGCTCCGGGGTGTCAGGGGGGCGCGCAAACTGTCTGCTGACACACACACACACATACACACACACATACACACACCCTCTTTCCCCAATCCCTCACACCAACAGTTGCAGGGGCTTGTTTGGTGGTGGTGGTGGATGGTGTGTATATGCCTCCCTGCGTCCTGTGGCTGTCTCCATGCTCTCGTTATCGTCTCAGGGAGATCAGTCCATTATATTTTTTAGGCGCAATGTGAGATTCGAATTCTAGCTCCTGCGCTAGTCATTCTTAATAGGACCTAGGGCATCTGGGTAACAATTTCTACAGGACCCAGAGGATCTGTAATTGTTTCTACTGGACCTATGGGATCTAGAAGATAAGTTTCTATGCGATATAGGGGATCTAGGATAAGGAAAAGTACTGTACAAAACTGTGTCCAGAGCCTTGTGCTGTCAGAAGCGGGAGTAAGACTGCAGGAGTATGGCGAGGAACGTCTCCATCCACTTTGGACTTGGGAAAGAAGGAATTCTGATTTGTCGAGGAGTCCGAGGATGGAGAGGATAGCGAAGGATGTGTTGAGAAGTCCGGGCAGGTCTTCCTCGGCAGAGATGTCGCCACATCTCACCGAAGGGAGCCGTAATTGCGTCTTTCAGCACTGTGAAGCTCTCTCCCGATCACTGATTCCCCGCCCAATACCTCACGCCGCCACAAGTCTCCCCGCCTTTGTCCGCTCGTTCCCGCCATCACCCGCCGGAGGGAATACTAAGCATAGACCTTAAGAAAGAGGCAGTTCTTCGCGCCTTTTGACTCACGCAAACACCTCTGGAGACGCGCTGCCAAAAACACTCGCGGGACTCTATACTGAATGACAGGACGAGCTATTTTTGTCCTCTTTGCTGTTTCACACAACGGCGGCATCCAGCTTCTTGAGGCGGATTTCTGTTGCTATAAAGCGTTATTAAATTCACATTTTCACACAAACGGGGCTCGTTGGGACGGGGGTTTGTCCCAGAATTACGTGTTGGGGTACGAAGAAAGATTTGTGAATTATACCTGATTATTTGAGAAAACAGAAGAGAGGAAGTGATAGAGATATATAAAATACATATGGTAAATAGACATGGTAGTAAACATGGAAATAGTTACATTGAATACCCACAGAGACCGTGAGTGAAAGTTAGACACACATGTGCTATAGAGAGAGGTGATAAAGTATGTTTTTACCGCAAGTCTAATATGAAACTGGAATGAACTAAACAAGCAGGTTGTACAAGATTACCTCCTTCACAATTTGAGAAGTAAATATAATAGCAAAAATTTAAGTCGTCTGGTAAAGCCGGGGTCAAAGAGCTGAATCTTAATCCAAAAAGTGTAAAAAGATTAGAACAAATAGGTGAGTTCATACACTAGAGACAGAGCATAGGGATGCATCAGGAAGCTGAAGTAAATGCTCATAATATGAAAGAATATGTACTAGTTATGGGGACTTGAATTATTGAAAGGAGGAGAGGATACATGGTGGATAAAGCTTGCAGTGACAACATAGAGTAACTTCCATATTGTCGATTAGAAAATGAAACATAGTGAGAGAGAATTCAAGAATAGTTCCCCATAGTTCAGCCAAGGCCCAGGAACTGACTCCCACCCCGTGAACACACATACCTCTCTCTATAGCAGTAGTTTCAAAGCGTTATATGACAAAAAGTGCTGGGAAGACGGGACACCATGAGCGTAGCTCTCATCTCGTAACTACACTTAGGTAATTACACTTAGGTAATTACACACACACATTCTTGTTATGTGGGCTTCAGGAGACAGGTTTGGTGTGACATCAACTCCTAGATCTTTCTCTCTGTCCGTTTCATGAAGGACTTCATCTCCCATTTGGTATCTTGTGTCTGGCCTCCTGTTTCCACCGCCTAGTTTCATTACTTTACATTTACTCGGTTGAACTTTAGTAGCCATTTATTGGATCATTCATTCAGTTTGTATAGGTCATGTTATAGCCTCATAAGATGACCTAGACAAAGATACAGAATGTGAGAAGAAGTATTTCATGAAACGGACAGAAAGTTCTAGGAGTTGATATCACATCAAACCTGTCTCCTGAAGCCTACATATCAAGAATAACATCGGTGGCGTATGCAAGGCTGGCTAACATCAGAACTGCCTTCAGGAATCTGTGTAAGGAATCATTCAGAACCTTGTACACCACATATGTAAGACCAATCCTGGAGTATGCAGCCCCAGCATGGAGCCCGTACCTTGTCAAGCATAAGAAAAAGCTGGAGAAAGTTCAGAGTTATGCCACTAGACTAGTCCCAGAACTAAGAGGCATGAGTTGGAGGAAAGGCTGCGTGAAAAACCTCTCACGACATTGGAAGACAAGAGTAAGGGAAGACATAATCAGTATCTACAAAATTCTCAGAGGAATTGACAGGGTAGATAAGGATAAACTGTTTAAAACGGGTGGAACGCGAACAAGGGGACACAGGTGGAAGCTGAGTACCCAAATGAGCCACAAGGACGATAGAAAGAACTTTTTCAGTGTCAGAGTAGTTAACAGATGGAATGCATTAGGCAGTGATGTGGTGGAGGCTGACTCCATACACAGTTTTAAAAGTAGATATGATAGAGCCCAGTAGGCTCAGGAATCTGTACACCAGTTGATTGACGGTTGAGAGGCGGGACCAAAGAGCCAGAGCTCAACCCCCGCAAGCACAATTAGGTAAGTACACATTATTAGGTAAGCACATACTTTAAATTACAAATTGCCAAACTATGAGTGATTTAATTCTTTTCGGAGCAGCAACGTAATTTTTCTATTTAAATCCTATTAATCCAGTCTGTCAGTAAGTACACAAACGACGAAGCGCAGATAGAGGGGATTGTCAGAGGGATTTTTATATATTATATTTTCTACATTAATTAATTCTGTTCCAGAAGATTTTGTTAAGCAGAGTATTAAAATTATATCTGAGCGTACACACACACACACACACACACACACACCAGAGGTGTGTGTGTGTGTGTGTGTGTGTGTGTGTGTGTGTGTGTGTGTGTGTGTGTGTGTGTGTGTGTGTGTGTGTGTGTGTGTGTGTGTGTGTGTGTGCGCGCGCGCGTGTGTGTGTGTGCGTGCGCTCCCCTGGTGGCGGTTCACGGGCATATGGTGTCAGTATCAAAGCTGTTTCTTTGTGTAGCCAATAATTTGTTTTATTTGACACAACAATGGTCTCCCTGCTACGGTGACGCTGCCATTGTGTACTGCTGTCGGGGAGGGAGGGAGGGAGGGAGGGTGAGAGAGAGAGGGAGGGTGAGAGAGAGAGGGAGGGTGAGAGAGAGGGAGGGTGAGAGAGAGAGGGAGGGTGAGAGAGATGGAGGGTGAGAGAGAGGGAGGGAGGATGAGAGAGAGAAAAGGAGGGAGGAAGGGTGAGAGAGAAGGAGGGATTGAGGGTGAGAGAAAGGAAGGGAGGGAAGGTGAGAAAGATGGAGGGAGGGAGGGAGGGAGGGATGGAGGGTGAGAGAGAGAGGGAGGGAGGAAGGGTGAGAGAGGGAGGGAGGGAGGGAGGGAGGGAGGGAGGGAGGGAGGGAGGGAGGGAGGGAGGGAGGAAGGGTGAGAGAGGGAAGGGAGGGAGTGAGGGAGGAAGGGAGTGAATAGGGTAAGGGAGGGAGAGATGAATAGAATGAAGCAGTGTAGAAGGGTTAGATGGATAGACACAGAAGGAATGTATGAGAATGGGAAGCGAAGGAAGAGTCATTAAGATGGAAAGGAAGTAGGGAGGCTAGCATAGGGGACAAAGGAACGGAGAAAAGAGGTAAAGAAAGAAGAGGAAGAGAAGAAAGTGGAAAAGGGAGACAGAGAACAAAGTGGAAGAGGGAGACAGAGGGGCTAGAGGAGAAAATGCCACGAATGACAGGCTTAGGAATCAAAGAATTGATGGAAAAGACAAAACAGTAAAGGGAGAGGAATCCGTCATCATCCACCACCATCACCCGTCATCATCCACCACCATCACTCGTCATCATCCACCACCATCACACATCGTTTCATTCCCTGTTATACCTATTTGTATTATTTGTATATTTTTAATCCAATTCCGTTTTCCTCCCTATTTATATATATTAAATAGGTGTGAATACGCGACTGGTGAGAATATTCCCTATTTATCAATATGTTGTATTTTCTCTTTATTTGTCGTTGTATTATTATATCTTTTTGCAGTTTTTTTATTTGTTATCTACATACTTGAACGTATACATAAATAAAATATGTATCATGTATATATGTATCCAGAAAATATATTTTTTTATTTTTATTTTAGTGTCTGTCGTGTATGTTTGTTTTCCATTTCCTTCATTTTTTCCCACCATTTCTTTCATTATCTTATTTTCTTTCACCTCCTTTTAATCTTTTCACCTGCTTCCCGTCTCACACTCCCATTTATTGTTACTGCCTTTCCCATTGCTCCTTGTTCCTTAGGGGTCTTCCTTGTTCCTTAGGGGTCTGACAGCTGAGTGGTCAACGCTCGGGATTCGTAGTCCTGAGATTCAGGGTTCGATCCCCGGTGGAGGCGGAAACACCAACCCCCCCCCGCTACCCATCACAATCCTCCCTTCCCTTTAACCCCCCCCCCCCGTCCCATCAATCCCAACGCATCGTCGCCCATCCCATCCTCATGCTGTTTTCTTCAACCCGTTTCTCTCCATTTATCGTCTATTCCCCCCCTTATTTTGGACTACATTATGGGGTAATATTATCGGTGTCTCGTTTCACAAGTGTTTGAATTGGCATGGTTGAATGAGCTTAAGGGTTGAGGGGAGAGTGAAGTACTCCGAGGGAAAGGGAGTGGACCGGAGGGAAAGAGAGGGGGAAGGACGGGGGGGAAAGGAAGGGAAAGGGAGGGAAGGGAAGAGAGGGGGAAGAGAGAAGGGAAGGCGAGGAAAATAAAGGAAAGAGTAAATTAAAAGGATGGAAGGGAGAGGTAGGGAGGGTGGGTGGTAGGGGTAGGAGGAGCAGTGGAAGGGAGGGGAAAGTTAGGACAAAGTGATTGTGGGGGAGGGGGGGGAGATGAAATGCAGGTCTAGGAAAGGAAGACCTGCATTTCATATAAATATATATATATATTGTGACGATAATCTCCTTCAAGAGATTGAGCCTGCTCTTCCCTCCAAAATTACGTCTTCACAATTATATAAAAAGACTATGGAAGAAATGTCCAACAACGACAACAAACACCAGCAAGGCTTGCCAGGGTGAGCAGAAACGTATGCAACCAGCCACCTGTTCGAACTCCAACCACCAAACTACCCGTTGATCGCTACGACTCCGCTGATTGGTCGCCGGTCTGGCTGCACCTGCCTCGCCCCCCCCCATACTACCTGATGTCTGGGGTCGCCCCAACATCAGTCCTCAGAATGTTCAGTGCTTTCGTAGCCAGCACTCCTCCCAGCTAGACTCTAGAGTGTACTGAGAGAGGTGGTGGCTTTAAGCCAATATTCCAGCACCTCCCACTTAACTTTTGTTTTGCACTTCTTATTATTTTGCCTTAACGTAACTTTCATTGTGTCATTTAAGTATTCTTATTATTTTGATTCATTGATTTTATTATACATATTTGTTTGTGCATTATTTTCATGTTTTGATTTATTTAACGTAATTAAAATTTCATTGTTAAAGTTTACTTGTGTTTTGTGTGTCTTCTCCTTACCTTACCACAGACGAAGTTCCAGTTTTCTATTTTTTTTTATAACTATGTGACGAGGCCATACCCCTAGCCTTAAACAGCCGAACACCAACGCGTTACCGTCACAAGTTATATGGGGGCCTATCCGGGAGCCTCACTCAGGTACTGGTGCCAAGTGGTAATTTATGGTAAGCGTATTTAACTCTGTTAACGTAGCTTTACTATTTTTCATTCAATTTCATTTTTTATAAGGTGCGGTGTATTGTGCATTACGAGAGTAACATATAGTGAAGGTGAGACAACTTTGGATTACGTGGTGACTGTAGGCCGCAGTCATACTCTTAATTGGTCATCTCTCCCTCCTTGTTATTACTCGTATTTACCATCTATGTCCCTTGAATATTTCTCATTCTGACAGATCATCATATTGGTACCCTGGTACTGTGGTCTGCCCCGGGTCAAGAGTACCCAATCTTCTGCAATCTGACTGTAGGAGGACAAAGAGGGCCATAGTTCCTCTAGCTCGAACTTTAGTTGCTGAATTGGGACCTCAGCAGCAGTTCTCGTCACCAGTTGACACCTCGCACCCCTACACGTCAGTCAGAGATGATGATACATACAACGGTAGGGAATTAGCTTATTTTTTCAGAGCACAAAAGTTCGCTAATTCTGTAAGTATCATATTAAATTCAGTAGGAAAAACTTGCTTTATGTCCTATAGAGACTTGGCAAGGTATGCCTACATCCTTGGACTACCAATTTTACTTTTGAAGCATTTAACTGTTTCATTTGTTTTCGAAACTCTGTTTCATTTGTTAGTAGGATTTTCTTGCCCTTATTCTCTTACATGAGTACCGGGTACAAGATTTCCTGCGCCCTTGATTTAATTTAATCATTTAATATCTTTCACTTAACGTTAATTGTTAAAGATCACACAGGATAGGTACCAGTTGCCACGTTGTCCTGTTTCTGACATTTCATTATTGAACATTCGTGTACCTTTATTTGCTAATTTCACCATGTTTCGTCTCCAAACTTTCCGTGCAAATCCAGCAGGTGAAATAGGGACTTTAAGTCGTGCCAAGAGGACTGAACTACAAACTCTTGCACATGAGTATCAACTAGAAGTTCCCTACCAAGCCAACAAAAATGACCTACACAACCTGTTGCTGGATTACTATTTAGAGCAAGGTAAGATAGACTCTGAAACTCATGAAACTTACTATATTGCAGATAAAACTGATTTGGCAACGCTGAAACTCAAACTAGAGCTGGCCAAGATTGAACGTGAGCAGCAAAGGGAAGCCCGTGAACAGCAAAGGGAAGCAGCTGACATACGAAGGGAAGAGATCGCCCTCAAGGAACGTGAGTTGGCAATGCTCCGTGAACGTGAACGAGTACAGCTTGAAACACTCCAGGAGCGGGAACGCTTACAGCTTGAAACCAAACAACGCGAGTTGGAAATACAACGCGAACATGACAAGCAACAAGCGACTCTGGCTCTTGAGTGTCGTCAACGGGAATACACGTTGGAAACTTCACACCTCGCTCAACGCCAGCAAGCTACTGCCAATCTTACCGTCAGTTTTAATATATCACATGCAAGTAAGTTAATGCCATCCTTTGTAGAAGCAGAAGTTGATGTGTTCTTTACCACCTTTGAAACCCTTGCTAATCAACTCAGTTGGCCTGTCGACCAATGGGCAACACTTCTCAGAGTCCATCTTACAGGTAGAGCTGCAGTCACACTCAGTACTTTGGCGTCTGAGAATGACTACTACACTCTGAAACAAGCAGTGTTGGACGCCTACCTCCTCTCTACTGAAAGTTATAGAAGGAAATTCCGTGACCACCTGAAGGCAAGTACCACTACCTTCCTTGAGTTTGCTAACACGAAACGGAGGTATTTCATGAAATGGCTGGAAGCAGCACATGTCTCTACTTTTGCAGAACTCGTCAACCTGATGCTTGTTGAAGAATTCTTGAGACGTGTGCCGCCTCCTGTCCGCCTCTACTTAGCAGATAAAGAAGAAACCGACTACCTGAAGTGTGCTAAGTCGGCTGACACTTACAGCCTCATCCACCGGCTGACACCTGAACCATCCTCCAGTAAGAAGTCGTGGTACAGTTACGAGAAGGTGAGCCCCGATCAAGCTGGTTCACAACTGTACTGCAAGTATTGTAGACTCTATGGACATACCATAGACAAGTGTGGTAAGTCTCAATACAAGGGAACCACTGACCAACAACGACCCAAACCAACTCCTCCTAAGTCCGGTAAGCCTGTGATGAATGTTGGTGTTGATGTTAATGATCTTTCTCTTTTCAGTAACCACCTGTATACTGGAACTGTCTCTGCCAACGGTTCAAATCCGGAGGGACGTTTCAAATTGAAGATCTTGAGGGACACAGCGGCTCTACAATCGATCATCTTGAAGTCGGCTGTGCCCAACATAGTCTACACCGGGGAAACAGTCTTCATCACTGACCTCACTGCTACTACTCCATACCCTCTCGCCAGAGTCCACCTGGATTGTCCCTACGTGAACGGGGAAGTCCAAGTCGCCGTCAGGGAAAAGCCTTTTCCCATGCCTGGAGTGCAACTTCTCCTAGGCAACGACTTGGCAGAAGACCTGCAACCTACCAACCTGATCGTCATGGACAAACCCCAGGTGTGTAACTCTGTGCCAATAAATCCTATTCTTGAGTATGTTCCAGCAGAGGTTCAAGAGAGTGATGAAGTTTCTCCTCCGGTTCTCGTGACCACCCGTGCACAAGCCGCACGTCCACAGCCAGCTGACTCTACTGCTACCGCTGTCCCTCAAGACCCTCAGAAACTACCCCCGCATCTGACCAAGTTGGAGTTCCGTAAGTTGCAGAGGGAAGATCTTACTTTAACACCATTGTTTTTCCAGGCTGAGACTCAACCCGACAGTATTCCTGGGTTCTTCCTAGAGAACGACTTGCTCTACCGCAGATATAGACCCAGTAAACTGAAGGAGGAGGACGATTGGGCCAACACCGAACAACTTGTGATTCCCACCAGCCTGCGGCCCACTATTCTACACCTGGCCCATGGAGCATTCTCCCACTACGGCTTCAACAAGACTTACCATGGGATTCGCCAAGACTACTACTGGCCAGGTATGGTAAACAACGTCAAACAGTACGTAAAACAGTGTCATACATGTCAGATGGCAGGCAAACCGAACGTCTCCATTCCCAGAGCACCACTGATTCCCATACAGGTGCCTGCGGAACCTTTCCACAGACTCATAATAGACTGTGTTGGTCCTTTACCTCGGACCAGTTCAGGTAACGCCTACATCCTAACCATCCTGTGTCCTACCACCAGATTTCCCATAGCAGTTCCAGTGAAGAACATCACGGCTGCTACGGTTATCAAACATCTACTGAAGATCTTCACTCAATACGGATTTCCCAGGGAGATTCAAAGTGACTGTGGCACCAACTTCACCAGTGATCTCTTCAAAAGGACACTGGAGGAGTTCAACATCAAACAGGTATTGTCCAGCCCCTATCATCCTGCTTCACAGGGTTCTCTTGAACGTAGTCATCAGACCATCAAAGCACTCTTGAAAAAGTTTTGTAGTGAAACCTCAAAGGATTGGGATAAGCAGATTGACCTAATAATGTGTATTTTCAGAAGTCTCCCCAATGAGTCCCTAGGAGTATCTCCTTATGAGATGCTCTACGGCCGTAAGTGCCGTACTCCCCTTAAGGCTTTCAAAGACTCTCTCAGAGATGCCACCTTCAGTGAGCATCAGAATGTGCCCCAGTTTCTTCAAAACCTTCAGCACATTCTAGAGAGAGTCCACCGCTTTGCCCATGATAATCTATTGAAAGCCCAGGTGAGAATGAAGACTCATTACAACCAGACCAGCAAAGTAAGAAAATTCAAGCCGGGAGACTTCGTCCTTGCTTATTTCCCTATCCCAGGTTCACCTTTACAAAACAGATTTTCAGGACCCTACTGCGTCAAAGAGTGCAGAAGCAACAACACATACGTCATCGAGACTCCAGATAGGCGGCGGAAGACCCAGCTGTGCCACGTCAACCTCCTGAAGCAATATAATGGTACTCCTCCCACTGTCTTGACTAATTATTCCACATTCACAGAACCCTACATCCACAGTGAGACCTTCCCAGCTTCTTCTCCCGAAAGCACTGACAAGGAGTCGGCGCTTTCTAATTCCAAAATCCTTAATGATCTTCCCAAATGCTTTCAGGATAATACTCGTGCTCCTATGCCCTCTTCTAATTCCACTCTCACCTCGTCAGATAAGCCCTTCATCCTCCATGTCGACGCCAATGGTACCGACGTGGGTGGTGTCGTGATGCAGCAACGAGGCGAGAAGAATACACCTGTCAGCGACTACTGCTACAAGGATCTACGGAACAATTGGCAAGGAGCTACTCTTCCTCATCCTGAAGCTTCAGCACTTCACTCCACACCTGAAAAGTGCTCGGTCCACCATCAATACGGACCACACCACCCTACACCTCCTGCAGCACGCCCACTTCTCATCTCAACGTCTTCTACTATGGGCTTGCTAACTGCAGAAATTCAACCTGGAGACACGCTATACCAAGAGTCTGACAACATCTTAGCCCATGATCTCTCCAGAGTTTATGAAGTAGAAGCAACTCCATCCATTACTCCACCACATAACGACGTACTTCTTCCAGAACCGCAGGCTTCGGGGGAGAGTTGTGACGATAATCTCCTTCAAGAGATTGAGCCTGCTCTTCCCTCCAAAATTACGTCTTCACAATTATATAAAAAGACTATGGAAGAAATGTCCAACAACGACAACAAACACCAGCAAGGCTTGCCAGGGTGAGCAGAAACGTATGCAACCAGCCACCTGTTCGAACTCCAACCACCAAACTACCCGTTGATCGCTACGACTCCGCTGATTGGTCGCCGGTCTGGCTGCACCTGCCTCGCCCCCCCCCATACTACCTGATGTCTGGGGTCGCCCCAACATCAGTCCTCAGAATGTTCAGTGCTTTCGTAGCCAGCACTCCTCCCAGCTAGACTCTAGAGTGTACTGAGAGAGGTGGTGGCTTTAAGCCAATATTCCAGCACCTCCCACTTAACTTTTGTTTTGCACTTCTTATTATTTTGCCTTAACGTAACTTTCATTGTGTCATTTAAGTATTCTTATTATTTTGATTCATTGATTTTATTATACATATTTGTTTGTGCATTATTTTCATGTTTTGATTTATTTAACGTAATTAAAATTTCATTGTTAAAGTTTACTTGTGTTTTGTGTGTCTTCTCCTTACCTTACCACAGACGAAGTTCCAGTTTTCTATTTTTTTTTATAACTATGTGACGAGGCCATACCCCTAGCCTTAAACAGCCGAACACCAACGCGTTACCGTCACAATATATATATATATATATATATATATATATATATATATATATATATTTAAAAAATTCAAAACAGGAATTTTATCAAATAAAAATTAATAATATAATATGTTAGCATATGTGCATATGTAGGCATAGGTTAGGTTAGGTGTTTAGGTTCTGTTGGCGATTATTTATATTTGTAGTGCGTGGGTGAAGCATTTATAACGTTGTGGTTCGAACAAAATTCGCCAGTGAAGCACTTGTTCCGGAACTGTTCAAACGTCATCAGTTGTGAGTCGTGTGTAAACTGTTTTTCATTCATAAACAGGAGGTTTGGCGGATGGATGGAATGGACTTTGGGTCTTTGTTTAGAGGACGGGCTGGCTGACAGCATACATGCAGCAGACGGACAAAAGCAGTCAGTGAAGAGGAGAGCTGAGGCCTCTCGAGCTGTTCAACTCGGGGGTTTCATTTTGGCCGAGGTGAATACATTTCAAGAGGTTATGATCTAATGTGTAACAATTGCAAGTCAGTACAGGGAAATGATTGTGAGTGAATAGGTAGCTCTTGACTTCATGGCGATCTTCGTATAGCAGACGACACAACAGACCTGAGAGGCACACACACACACACACCTGTGCGGTAAGAGGTAAGAGATACCACATATGTTGGCAGATACAGTGTTTAAGGTATCGTTAGGCATTCCCCTCCACGTCCAACAAGAGATACACAAAACTAACATCAACCCACACTCCACGAATCCAGGTCTAGGATTCACCAAGGAGTTGCTTAAGTGCTTACGAGCCTGTACATCTTTACTCAATCCTTAGTGGCTTTGTTTACATCTATTAAGCAGTTTAAGCGCTCCGATGCACTACGAGGCTGTTGATATCTATAGTTACATTTGGTTGGAAAGTTTCGATGCAGGTAAACTGTTTTATCAATCCAATTTGTGAACATAAATATTTCAGTGTTACGAAGTTAAATTCAGTTACAATGCCTTAGAGTATCCAAATATAAATCCCTATATAGTTATCTTTAGGGCCTGGGAATTTTAACAATTGGTAAGAGTTTAGCGTTTAAGAAATTCCTCAAAATCCCGTGAAATATTTTGCTTAGAAAAACAAAATTTCTTAAATTAAAACAAAACATAACTCGTCCAGGAAATTAATTTCATCATCAATTACAATTTCTAGTAAAAAATATCTATTCATTAACGTTTTAATTGTAGTTATCATAAATAATTTAGGATTAAATCTTAGATAAAGTAACTCTGGCCCCCATGAGCTTTGATTTACGATAAACAGTTGATAATTATCCTTTAGTATTAGTCATTAATAAATCAATAAATGGTATTTTGGAATTAAAGTATATATAATTGAACTATATATAATTTTATAAGTAAATACCAATTTTAATTGCTTAGCATTCCAATAGGAAGCAAATGTATTCACACGTGAACAATCATTAAAATACTTAGAAAATAATCGGCTACATATTGACGATAGAAAATTGGTTTAAACTCAGAAGGTTCTCAAAGTTACACAGGAACACGTTGCATTATATATATATATATATATATATATATATATATATATATATATATATATATATATATATATATATATATATATATATAAATTTATCGTAAATGATTACAAGATGCGGCATTAACATACACAACACGACCATTACAAGTAAAATGAAAAACTGACCAACGGGATGCAATAATAAATGTCACAGACAGATTCGATCATTGTGGCTCATTGTTGCAAGTCAAACACCTCTTCGAACTCCTCCGAGGTTGGACTCGTGCCCAAGATGCAGCGGGCATTTGCATGCATAGACAGACACACACACATCTCTCTCTCTCTCTGTCTGTCTCTCTCTCTTTCTCTCTCTCTCTCTCTCCGACGTTTCTCCGGCGCCAGCGCTGCCTACCGACTCCGCTGATTCATTACCCGACTTGTCCTGCGCGAATTTACTCGCTAATTCCGACTTGTTCTACTCTGACATAAAGGCCTTTTTTTCCCAGAGAGGAGCCGAGGAATATTTGAATACTAAATTAGGTTTGGGAGTTACTATATACCGTGGAGTCAAAATAGCGAGTAACCGTCCGTGTGTGAATTGTTACATCAGGCCCAAGTTGGTTGAGTGCTGATTGGCAGGGATGATTTCCTGAATATTAAGTTATTGCGCGCAAATTTGTCGTCATTCATCTCCGTAGACGCTCGGGAAATTGTTGATTCCATTCACTCAACTCTGCGGAATTAAGCAACGGTGTGGGTGGAAGGCTGGCCACAATTTGCTCATGTGTCCGAGGGAATTTGGATGGAAAAAAAAGAAGAGATATAGGATAAAAAAAGGAGTGATTTGGGTTAAGGGAAACATCTTTGTTCGTTTACATACAAGATGTGTTGGCTTGAATATATATATATATATATATATATATATATATATATATATATATATATATATATATATATATATATATATATATATATATCTATATCTATCTATCTATCTATCTATCTATCTATCTATCTATCTATCTATCTATCTATCTATATATATATATATATATATATATATATATATATATATATATATATATATATATATATATATATATCCCACCCTCCATCTCTTAGGAGAGTTTCTCAACTCTCTCACTTGGGGTAAGTACCTCCCAGGGCCCTACCTCACCAGGTAGAGTACCTCTTCCCTCACCTGGTAGAGATACACCCCTCACTCATCTGGGACAAAATATACCCCCCTCAACCCTCCCTCACCCTCTACTCTTTATCAGGGTATAAATCAAAGGGAATTTGAATAAGAGGAACATTCCACAATCTCTTTTTTCTTGCTACCCGAAACCTGTCATTTGTGCGCGCTGATGTGCTGCAGTTAGCGAGAAGCACTAAGGTTAGCGGCGGTCGCTGGAGCTAGCAGGAGGCGCTAGAGCTAGCAGGAGTTGCTAGAACTAGCAGGAGGGGCTAGAGCCAACAGAGGGCCACGCCAGAGGGCCGTTCCGGTGCCATCACCGCCGTTATCGCCACCCCGTTTGTGGTAATTATGTGGCAGGTACTGAACGTGTGGTTGGTTGGCGGTGCTCTGAGTCCCTGGTGGTGCTCACTGGGGGATGGTGGTGCTCCCAGTGCTTGGTGGTGCTCACTGGGGGCTGGTGGTGCCCCCAGTCCCTGGTGGTGCTCATTGGGGCTGGTGGTGCCCCCAGTGCTTGGTGGTGCTCACTGGGGCTAGTGGTGCTCTCAGTCCCTGGTGGTGCTCATTGGGGCTAGTGGTGCCCTCAGTGCTTGGTGGTGCTCACTGGGGGCTGGTGGTGCCCCCAGTCCCTGGTGGTGCTCATTGGGGCTGGTGGTGCCCCCAGTGCTTGGTGGTGCTCACTGGGGCTAGTGGTGCTCTCAGTCCCTGGTGGTGCTCATTGGGGCTAGTGGTGCCCTCAGTGCTTGGTGGTGCTCACTGGGGGCTGGTGGTGCCCTCAGTGCTTGGTGGTGCTCACTGGGGGCTGGTGGTGCCCTCAGTGCTTGGTGGTGCTCACTGGGGGCTGGTGGTGCTCCCAGTGCTTGGTGGTGCTCACTGGAGCTGGCGGTGCTCCCAGGAGGAGAACCAAAAAAGGTTTTTATCTACTTGTTGCTCCGGTTCATAAGAATTGCAAATGGCACTAGACCCGAGGAATGTCAGGCATAAGGTATGAGAGGTGGGCCGTCTGGCTCACCTCCCTCATTCTCTTCTCCTCATTCCCCCTTCCCCCCTCACACCCTCTCCCTCATTTTCCTTTCGTCGTGCCTCCTCCTATCGTCCATTCGACGGTCCACGAAAGGGGGGAAGGCGGAGAATTAGCTATCCGGAGAACACATTTATATTACGGTAAATCTGGGGTCTGTATTAAGTGTCACCGGTCTGTGGTACCAGCATGTGTCACTCGTCTGTGGTGCCAGCATGTGTCACCCGTCTGTGGTTCCCGCATGTGTTACCCGTCTGTGGTGCCCGCATGTGTCACCTGTCTGTGGTGCCCGCATGTGTCACCCGTCTGTGGTGCCCGCATGTGTCTCTAGTGCTACTTCGCCAGACGAAGTTGACGGGTGGTAAATGCTGCCGAAGGCGCAGAGATTGGACAGTGGACGGGAACAGTTGTTATGAACCTGTCACTGCTTATGTCAACCCGCGTTCATCAACTCTGTCTAACAATAAGCAGCAATCACCTGGAAGGAGGCAGACAGTGCATGGTGCTTGAGAGAGAGAGAGAGAGAGAGAGAGAGAGAGAGAGAGAGAGAGAGAGAGAGAGAGAGAGAGAGAGAGAGAGAGAGAGAGAGAGAGAAAGAGAGAGACTGCTATCACCCTCTTTGTATCAGGCTCTACAAATGTACTGAATCGTCTGTGTATATCTTCACACATGTATATCACCATTACATATAGTAACCCATGTACATCAACTCATATGTATACTGTTCAAGTGTTCGTTTATGATATAAACAGTCAACGTCACACGTAAACACAAAGAATGCAAAAATTACCTGAATATGAAGAGAATGTTTTTTTATGGGGAAACTCATGTAATCCTTAATTAATTATGAATCAGTCGCCAAAGCTAACATGAGGTTATTTTACACCCTGAACCTGTCGGCACCGGCCACTGGCCGCTCTTGTTTAGGTTACGCAAGTTACCTAAAGTTACCCATTGTATTATATCCGTATATTATTAAACTTTTGGGTCTCTTGTTGTTTCATTGATCCTAGAACCTACTTCTGAGATAGTAGCTCTCGGTACTTTATATGCAGGAACCGTTAATCCCGGAGGTATGAAGGAAAAATTATGCTGTGTACCTATGGGCTGTTTACTGATTTCAAACGGGTGGTAATACCACATTCATCCTGAAGAATTACAAGTATCGGCTAAGGATGATAGGCATGTGTAGTCGCACACCAACTATCTATCGATCTTCCAGGGGTGCACTGTAGTCTCATCTGGGCGACCTGTACAGTTAGCAGAGTTGTGGGACATTAGGGAACAAGGTTATACGGATGTGGTAAAGCTCCGCGAGATGATGTTATTGAGTTCACTATGTCCTGAGTGCCAGCCACTTGAGCTTTGGTAGAGCAGACTATGCTGACCGTATCTGTTACCCTCTGCCTTAGTGTGGATTGAGATAGCGAGTTAGAGGGCCACTGTGCAATTAGGGTTTGTGTTTGTGAAGTGTTTCTATTGCGGATGTGGAGGGGGCTAATAGAAAATCACCAGCATGGGGAGCCATCACAATTGTGAAGTGAGCAATCTTACAAGTACAGTTAGTCTTAGTACAGTTTCGAGATACATTGTAGTTGCTCTCTAGGGCTGATCTGAGTAATGGAGACTATGAGAAAATCGCCTCTTGGTGAAGCAGCGTGGAAAACTAGAATTGCCTAATTAATCCAATAGGATTCGTTGATCAGGTCATTTATTCATTAAGGGGGTAATTTGTCTCTCCACCACCCTAAAATTCTACCCTTCAAATCTTCTCCTATCTTCATGTTCCCCCTCTTCAGTCACCCTCCCCCATTTCCTCCTTTTTCCTCCTGTACCCTATCTCTTCTTTCCTATGTCCCCCATTTTTCTCATTCTTCTTTCTGGCCTCGTATAGATAGATATGTTCATTTATACATAAAAGTAAATTATGAAAATTCCTGGGTAGCTTCAACACTCTATGGATAACACATTCCTGATTTCCAACCATTTCCATTTCAGACTTAATGAAAATAGCATGTGTTACACCCTGATATTTCTTAAAAAAACATTTAACTAAGGCCTACCTGACCTTCCTATGTCCATCCCTTACCTCAGACTAATCCTCCTGCAAATCTTGGGTAAGGGAGCCTAAAGCGTCTGGCCTCCAGCTTTGGACAAACAGACATTCTTATAGTACATATATAGATATCGCATATGGATTATTTTTCCCCCCAAGGGCGAATTGGTAGAAATAAAGAGTGAAGACTGAAAGAAATCAGATGAAAATATGTGGAAATAGAGTTAGTGGTGGCATTATTCCCTCTGTCAGTAGGAACGGTAATATAATTTACAAACGCGGCAATTTGATCTCTATTCACCTGTCAGTCGCTGTTAGTGTTGCCATACGGTGGGTGTTGAGATTGGGAGGAGATGTGGTAAGAGAGAGATGTATATTTTTGTTTATTATATATTGATAAGGAAAGGTAAAAAAAAAGTAGTTTTTGCGTGAAATTTAGATTTGCTTGAAGGGAATAGGAACTGATGTTTGGATGAGAGAACATTGCTATTGGGTCATTAACCTACGCTGGAGGAAATGGGGATTTTGAAGGGAAGAATTAATGGGGGACAACATTCATGTTGATGGTTTATATAGTGAAATTGATGGAAGGGAAAGTGTTCAGAGATAAGCCTTGGTAGCGTTGATGTCCCAGTTGTCAGTTAATATTACATGAAGACCCACAGACACAGAAGTAAATATATTTCTAGAAAGGTATTATTAAACAATAAATATATTTATTTGTTTGAAAGTATATTTTATTATTGAATATTTTGTCGTGAATATTGCAAACTTTACATTATTATTTTTTATTTATTGTATAAGAAGGTATATTGGCTTGGGAGAGTACATAGTATTGTTCTTACATTCTTACAAAGCCAATAACACGTGTCGCCTTTCAGCAGGTCCTTAACCTAACAGATAAAGGTAAGAATAATTAAAAGGTACATTGTAGCAGAATTTGATTTCAACATAATAGCTACAGTAAAAATTGATTGTATTGATAATACTGGTGATGTTGCATGTCCTAAATACTATAAATGAGTGAGTGGGTAGCACAAGATACAGTGTAAGTTTGAAGCACAAGGTAGCAAAATATGAGGATATAAATAGGTAATTTTTGGTTTTACATTTCAAAAAAGCATAAGTTGGACATTTTTTGTATTTCATTACATTCTGTATTTTATACATTCTGGATTCATTACATTCTCATTGTAATACATTTTGGATTTGACATTATAATTCATTTATAAACATTAATCAATTCACGGATTTTGGAATGGTGGAGGTAGACTCCATTCACGGATTTAAGGGGTAATTTCCATACACTTGCATGGCTTGCAATGATGGTTACATTATATGGTTAATTCTGAAGTAAGATAATGTATATGAAGTTTTTGAACATGTTTGACAGTAATTTATTGCATAGGCTAGCATATGAAAATTTGCCTAACAGAATAATAATGTAATGATTTAATAGAAAAGCTAGTCAAGGTAAATTTTGTTTAGTTAATTTGCATATTGCAATTGCATTGGGTAGTTAAATTAAGTAGGCTAATGGACTTATAGGCATACATTTCTGTTCCTTAAATAACAGAGTATAATTTAATTTGCATATTCTGTTTTTTTTGCATATGGCATGCAGTGTCTGCCATATTAATTATTATTAGTATTGTGCAATCAGCAGTCCCGGTGAATATATGTTTGCATAACATCTGTTTGTATCCCAGAAATCATAGTGTGGAGACGTTATCCTGTAACTGTTATTTTCAGCCACTCAGATGATCAGTTGAGGCTATCATGTCACGTCCAATCCTCCCAGATGGGTGTCTGTAATTACGGTAGTTTGAGGGATTATATGTAACACCTTGCTAATTGAAATTGATTAGAACATTGCAAAAGGTTAACCATCATGCTTTCTGAATTTGTCATTGATAAGCCTTTGTTTTGGTAATTCACGCGTGAAAATACGTTATCATAGATCTGCCATCGTGAGTGTCTGCAGAAAAAGGTTCTAACCCTCACATCTCTTCAAATTCAATTATATGGAGAAACTTGAAAGAAGGTGAAGGAAAGACCCAATATATAATATGTGCAAGTGTATTAAAAAAACACATTTTCCTATGTAACCTACATTCTACCTCAAGGTACTGTATACAATGTTCTGAGCAATGTACAAGACGTTTGTGTTCGTAAATCTGGCAGAGCGGCTCACTTAGCCTCCATCGTTGTTGTTATTTAAGATTCAGCTACTCTGAATAAAAAAAATCCAAGTAGCACGGGGTATGGTGAGCCCGTTGTGGACTTACCTGGCACAGGAGCGGGGCTGTAACTGTCAGATTTCTTTGTTGTCGTTGTTGGCCCCTATCATGATCACAACGACATCTAATGATGGAGACGAAGTGAGGCGTTCTGTCAGGTTTATAAACGTAAACTCTTGCAATCTTGTTCAGAACATTATATACAGCATCTTGAGAATGAACGTTTCATCCGAAAATTTGATTCGTAATACGTTTACACATGTAGATTGGTCTTTCTTTCACCTACATTAAGTTATATATGTGAACAAGTTTATTTTGAATACACAGTATGTTAACAATTGATGATTTCTTATAATTGTAAATTGATGAATTTACAATTGATGAATGCGTCTGGGGGGGGGGAGATGGGGGGTACCGCCGCTTTAACGAGTCTAGCCTAAGAAGAGGTTGAAAAATACTCCCCCAATATAGTGCAATTACAAATAATTGTCAACAGACCCTGAACACTTAACCTAACCTAACCAATTTAATTTATATATGAGAAAATCGCTATTTTGAAAGTTTATATGAGATGAGTGTGACTTTGGGTTTGACTCCCGAATAAGGGAACATTGCCTGAAGACGGGATTTTATTGTGATTTGTTTTATATATGAATGTGATTTTACGTATAAATGTGATTTTATATATGAAACTCAGATTTATAAATTTTGGTCTTTTGGGAACGTCAGCTTTTAATGACCGACTAAAGTGAATTTATTATGCAAGCTCTAATAACCTTACAGAGCATTGGCAGATATTTGTGAATTTAGACACATTTGCTTTGACCCGATTATTACAGGCCGATTTGCCTTAAAATTATTATTGGTCAGTGTGCAATATTTAGGGAATTATAATGAGCTGTGTGTGAGTGTGTGTGTGTGTGCGTGTGTGTGTGTGTGCGTGCGTGGGTACGTGGATGTGTATTCACCTAGTTGTGCTCATGAGGGTTGAGCTCTGCTCTTTCGGCCCGCCTCTCAATTGTTACTAACTACTATTTATTTTTCACACACACACAAAGGAAGCGGCCTGTAACAGCTGTCTAACTCGCAGGTACCTATTTACTGCTAGGTAACGGGTCATCAGGGTGAAAGAAACTCTGCCCAGTATTTCTCGCCGGCGCTGGGAATCGAACTCCGGACCACAAGATTACGTATCAAGCGTGCTGTTCACTCAGCCACCGCCCGCCCGCCGTGAGTGTGTGTGTGTGTGTGCCACCGGCTCCCTGTTTGTGTGTGTGTGTGTGTGTGTGCTTAAGATCAGAACCCGTCCATCGGGTTAATTAGCTCCAGCATAAAAGTGTTCAATCTTTTTAATCTGTTGGACGGGAGTTTATGACGCTGTGATGCTTATCTTCTCCTCCTGGCATTGTTTTGGTAGTTCAGGCTGGTCCCTCACACCCGCCCACTCACCACTCACACCATCTCATTTGCATACGCTAATTCTACCTTTTGGAATACCTTATATATATTTTTTCGTTCGTTTTTTTGTTTTCGGGGAGTTGCTTGCACCCTGATTGGTCTTTTTCCTTGGCTGTAAATTGAATCGATTGGGGATATACTTCGTTTTGCAGGTTAGTTTTAGTTATTGTAAGTATTTATGAGGTAATAAGAAATGATGTCATAGTAGGCACACCAATGGCAGGCTGTCTTTGATGTTCGACATATATGACGTCATGCATTATATACTAATTAGAGGCTGTTTATGATGTGCTATTTTATTTAGAAAATTTACTATTTTCACATAAAAAAGTCTCCTCCAGTCACCCAGTGCAACGGGTCAATAGGTCAACACCTTTTACGTTTTTACGTTAAAATTACAATACAGATGGTGCAGAGCCGCATGAATCAGCAGATGGTGGAGGTTAACGTTGGTCAACAGCTGGTAAGTAGGTCTAATGAAGCAGGTGGCTCAGAGCAGGATGAATCAGCAGGTGTTGGGGCTCAACGTAGGTCACCAGCTGGTAAGCAGGGAGACAGGCGGCGCTGGTCAGTGATGCAAGCCAGCAGAAGGTAGGCCACTGTAGGTCACTAGTCTGCATGAAGGCCTCACGAGACAGGGGTGTGCAGGTCGCCGTAGGTCAGCAGGTTGGTGGTGGGTAGGGGGTCAGGTGAGAGAATGGATTGGGGGGGGGGGGGTCATGGTACCTTATGGAGAGGGGGGGAAGGGGGTATTCGGATAAAAGGATGATTGGCTCATTCAGGAGACTGAATGAGTGGGGGAAGAGTTAGGTGACTAGATTGGGATAGGGGGGGGGGGGGTGAATGGGATTACGAAACAGGTTGGGTCAGGGAATCATGGATTTTGGGGGGTTGAGGTGACAGGTGAACGGATGTGCAGTTAGCCAGGTATCCTAGGGGGGATGGGAAGGGTGCCAGTGTCAGATGGTTAGGGAAGCTAGTTAGCAAGGCGTGGGAGGGGGAGGTGGGGTTACAAAGGAAGGAGGGGGGGGTAATGAAGGTCAGGGAAAGGTGGAGGTCCGCACTGGTATCTGGAAAACATTAAGGTTATTAGTATTGAATCATTACCTAACATTTGTACAACATCAATTCACACACACACAATTCATATGTATTTATATATTAGTAGTGGAAGCAAAGAAAAAATATATTTTGTAAGTGTTCTGAATAAGAGTATAAAATAATGCTTGTCAGTTTAAATAATTAGTATCAAGTCATCAGACGACTTGATAATGGTCCGGGAGGGACCGAAACGTCGTCGTCTCCTCATCTTCTGGTGTGTGGTTTGGTCAACATATCTTCAGTCACGTTATTGTGACTCTTCGTCTGCTTATTAGTATCAACTTAAAGTTTTAATAATTAATTCAGTCTTGGAACATAAGACTCGATAGCCCATAAAACAACATTGCTCCAGATTTTATCTCTGTTAATTTGTCCTCAGAATATTGTTTGTGATATTTAGCTGAGCGTTAAGATTAAATGTCTTACTTAACCATGGTAAATATATGTCGTTATTTTTTGGGCTTTCAGAGAACCGCTCAAAACTATCATCACAGTTACATCAGAGAAGTACAGATTATCTAGGTTCACTAAGGCACTTAGCTTTCTCTCCTTTTGCTAATCCAGTGAGTATTTTCACATTCCCCGTATTTTTACCTGTTCTGCGACATTCTCCGGGCAGTTCTTAGTCTGTTAACATTCACTATGGCTTACCTTGAGGTTACCTTGAGGTGCTTCCGGGGCTTAGCGTCCCCGCGGCCCGGTCGTCGACCAGGCCTCCTTTGGCTAATCAATATTCCAGAAATTCCAAATACTCTTCCTATTTTTTCACTATAACTTTATTTTTCTGCACGGGACACGTTCAAGTCACGAGATTCATGACAATGGGTCTTCCTTTCAGGTCCAACTCATGCTAATATTCTGTTAAATCACTACGAAGTCAGATGGTTATAAAAGTTCTCATTATATGCCAGACAATAAGTGGTTGAAGGAGCATTTGTAATTGCTTTTTCCCTGATCATGTGTTGGGGGTAACTTTAATGTTCGTGGAATAAACTGGGTTAACAAAATATAGAATACTGATGCAGAAGATTAGTTTTTTAGAATTGGCTGATGACGGCTTCTTTAAACATCATTAAGGAACCAATACGTAGAAAATAATATTTTTAACGTAGTGTTAACTAAGAGAAAGAGACACAAATCAGTGCCATCGAAATTAGGAGTGAGCTAGTTAACGTACCAGATTTATCCTAAAGCTGATTTTAATGGACTAAGAAATTTCTTGGGAAGGATAGATAGGGCAAACCTAATAATGGAAAGTAAGCTGGTCTTGGATTGTGATGTGAACCTAGCAATGAGTGACGTAACAAGGGATTGTGATGTAGATTCGAAATATAACTTTTTCCAGCATTTTCTAAGCAAAGCCCAGTATCGTAGTATTCCCTATAAATTGATTAGATCGAATAATATTGACCCCAAATAGATAACCACGAGTCTAAAGAATCTTGTCTGTAAAATAAATCTTCGTTCAAGAGCATTAAGAATGGGAACTTAATCTTGAACATCACTTAAACTAGTATTGATATGTTAACATATTCATTTAAATATGGACTACTAGATATGTTAAAAAAACAAAACACAAATAAGGAAAGCAAAAAAAAAAAAAAAAACCAATAAGGAAAGCAAAAAAAACAAACAAAAAACTATGAAGTACTTGCAGCAGGACAAGCAAAGACAATTCCTAAAGGTTATTTCTGCCATATAAAACAAATAGTAAGGAAGAGAAAGGTCAAATAACTGATAGTAACTAAAAAATTTGTAGTAAATTAAAAAAATATTTGTTTTCTTAATTTACTAAAATAGAGAACTTAACATTATGCCTTCAGCCAAGCAAGTCCCCAGGGCCGGACGTGGTGTTTGCCCGGGTGCTTAACAAATGCTAAGAGCTTCGTGAGCCCTTGGCTTGCATATTCAATAATTCATTAGAGTCAGGCAGAGTGCCGGAGTCGTGGAGGGTTGCTAATGTGGTATCAATTTTTAAGAAAGGACATAGATCAATTGGATCGAACTACTGGAGGTATGAATATGGTTTTCAGCTTAACGTCTATCGTTGGAAAATGGCTTGAATCAATGACTGCAAAAGCCATTCCGAGTACATCTTGAAAATATTGCTTAATAAATAATTCACTACATGGTGCTAATGAAGGCCACTCATGTTTGGAACCTTTGCTTTCATTCTACTCCAACATTTTTTAAGCAGTTGATAGTGGAAAGGTTTTTGAGTTTGCACAGGAGTTGCTTGTGAGGTACAGTGTCAAAACCTTTCTGGGAATTCAGGAAAATACAGTCTTCTGAGTTCTCTCCATCTTGTTTGATTATTGTCGTCTTGTCATAAAACTCTAATAGGGTGGTTAAGCAAGATTTTCATTTGCTGAATCCATGATGATGCTTGAAAACAAAATTTATATGTTTTAAATCTAAATGATAGATGAACCTTCTTTTGATTAGTCTTTCTATTACCTCACAGGGAATACTTGTTAGTAATATTGGTCTGAAGTTCAGTGGCTTCGTTCCTTTCTTGTATATAGGTTCCAAAGGTCAAGAAGTTCCCCGTTTCTAATAAGACGATGAATACTATTGCAGGGAGTACACGCAATGCTGCCAGCTCGTTCTCCTAAGGTTTCCCAACGTCAGGATGACGGCCATTTTAAAGTGTCCTCTCCTAACCGACCAGTGGACCCAAAACAGAAAACGGGACAGTACATCACTTTCGCGAGCTGCTTCTATTTTCTAGTACGACAATTTTTGGCCTTAAGTAACGGCCTCTTCTCTTCCTCTTGCTACAACTTTCATAACAACTACATAATCAAAGATCAGAACAGAATAGTCGCTTGCCCACAATGGCATTTCACGCTCAATGTTCATTTCATTTTGTGTGTAGACTAAATCCAATCGTCAGGTTGGTTTCTCCCTTGTCTTCGTGTTTAATCCCAAACATGTTGTGTTAAGGGGGTTAATTTTTTGCAACATCTACCAGTTTTGCTCTCCATTTTTTTTTCTACCTCTCTCAGATTCATTGATTTTAAGTCAATTCGCCCGTGATTGAAATCTCCCATAACTAGTTGCTTTAATTTCTGTCTGTTTATCAACACTGGTTACTGGTCGGAAGGGTATGCCTCCCTGACTCTCTTGTTGTAAGCTGTCATATGCCTGCCTGATCCTCAAGCAGGCGTCTGTACTACAAGTCACTTTGGAGTTGTAGCTCATATGGGTGCTGTTATAGATCTCTTCAGCCTGTTGCCCTCTTCTCTCTTTCTTCACACCTCCAATTTCTCTCTCTTTTCCTCCCTCCTTCTTGCTCTCTCCCTGCCCTGTTTGATATTTTTCTTTATTTGATCATTTATTCATGTCATTTTCAAGACAAACCTTTCTTTAGCCTTTGCTATCTCTCAGGTTACCTTTTCGTCTCATCAGGATTCTTGGTGCCGCGTCATTTGCAAATACCTGTTTTAGTGGTCTAATTCTTCTTTGTTGCTGTGCTGTAGCAGATGAACCCAGTCTATAACATTTTACTAAGTCTCAGCCTCGTACAGGTGTAGTAGTCTAAGGATATGTGTGGCCGATTCGTTATCTTTACGCAAGTGCGTGTGTGTACTTACCTAATTGTGCTTGCGGGGGTTGAGCTCTGGCTCTTTGGTCCCGCCTCTCAACCGTCAATCAACAGGTGTACAGGTTCCTGAGCCTATTGGGCTCTATCATATCTACACTTGAAACTGTGTATGGAGTCAGCCTCCACCATATCACTTCCTAATGCATTCCATTTGTCTACTACTCTGACACAAAAAATTCTTTCTGACTTCTCCATGGCTCATTTGGGCACTCAATTTCCATTTGTGTCCCCTAGTGCGTGTGCCCCTTGTGTTAAAAAGTTTGTCTTTATATACTCTATCAATTCCTCTGAGAATCTTGTATGTGGTGATCATGTCCCTTCTAACTCGTCTGTCTCCCAGTGACGTGATGTTTAATTCCCGTAGTTTCTCCTCGTCGCTCATGCCCCTCAGTTCTGGTATTAGTCTGATGGCAAACCTTTTCCAGTTTAGTCTTATGCTTGACTAGATATGAACTCCATGCTGGAGCCGCATACTCCAGGATTGGTCTGACATATGTGGTATATAATGTTCTGAAAGATTCCTTACACAAGTTTCTAAAGGTCGTTCTTATGTTAGCCAAACTGGCATATGCCGCTGATGTTATCCTCCTGATATGTGTGTGTGTGTGTGTGATGGAATTCGGTAAGTAACTATGCACGCAACAGTTAAATAGAGTCATCGTTTAATAACACCACTGTCACATTTATTCACGCAAGGATTACACAAATTTATGTTGAATATCACAATGAGTCAGGCGGATTAGCGGCGATTTACTCATCCAGAGAGTGTAAATCCTCTTGTTATGGGCGGCCACACGCATAATGTTATTCTAAATTATACGATTCTTGCTCTCTCTCATTTCATCTTTTAGGTCAATAAAGTTAACACAGAGGTAAATTATCAATTAATTATGAACGAGTTTGTGTAACATTATATATATATATATATATATATATATATATATATATATATATATATATATATATATATATATATATATATATATATATATAATGTTTTATTATGATAAATTATGCAATATTTATAATTGAAAAAATGAAAAGCTGTCGCCAGCGTTGTCGGCGCTCTCGTAGCCCTTCCAGGAGGTGGTATAGCCGCCGCCAGCGGTGTTGGCGCTCTCGTAGCCCTTCCTGGAGGTGGCATAGCCGCCTCCAGCGGTGTCGGCGCTCTCGTAGCCCTTCCTGGAGGTGGTATAGTCGCCGCCAGCGGTGTCGGCGCTCTCGTAGCCCTTCCTGGAGGTGGTATAGCCGCCGGCAGCGGTGTCGGCGCTCTCGTAGCTCTTCCTGGAGGTGGTATAGTCGCCTCCAGCGGTGTCGGCGCTCTCGTAGCCCTTCCTGGAGGTGGTATAGCCGCCGCCAGCGGTGTCGGCGCTCTCGTAGCTCTTCCTGGAGGTGGTATAGCCGCCGCCAGCGGTGTCGGCGCTCTCGTAGCCCTTCCTGGAGGTGGTATAGCCGCCGCCAGCGGTGTCGGCGCTCTCGTAGCCCTTCCTGGAGGTGGTATAGTCACCGCCAGCGGTGTCGGCGCTCTCGTAGCCCTTCCTGGAGGTGGTTTGTTGACACTAATGACCGTGATCACAGCTGACATCATAACTCCGTAAGGGTCTGTTGTGTTTGATCACTCTTCAAATTGTTATCAAATAAAACCCGTTTTCCCACCCAATTGGTCGCATGTGTAGCGGAGATGAAGAATCCGTTAAAAATGCGACGCATTAGTTGAAATTAAAGCACCGTAATAATGACTGTTTTTAGCAACGGCCTTGGTACGTTGCGTTGTGTGTGTGTTTGTGTGTGTGTGTGTGTGTGTGTGTGTGTGTGTGTGTGTGTGTGTGTGTGTGTGTGTGTGTGTGTGTGTGTGTGTGTGTGTGTGTGTGTACTCAGCTATTTGTGCATACGGGATCGAACATTTGCTCTTGGATCCCGCTTTTCTAGCCGAAAGTTGTCAAATGCAATGACTCGTGATCTATTTCCTTATCATATCTACTTTTTAAATTATGAATAGAGTTTTCTTCTGCAACCTGCTCTCTTAGTTCATACTATTTTTCCACAACTGTTACGCTAAAAGAAGCTTTCTAACGTCTCCATGACTCTTCTGATTTTCAAGATTCCTTCCTTATCCTCTTATCTTATAATTCTCGTTCTTCCTTCCATGTTTAACATTTCCCTATTTTTTCACTCTATTAATCCCCCCAAAGTATTTTATACATTTCTATATATGCATCTCTCTCTTTTCTTGCTTCGTCAGGTTTAGTTCATTCAGTCCCTCTTCATAACTCCTTCTTCATACCCTCGAAATTATTATATTAATTTACGAGATGTTTGAACTGTTGAAATGATTGTGTGGTTTAGTCACCTACTTGTTGTCAAAACCAGTTCCATAATTTGGCGTATATTTAGGAAGAGACGAGAGTTAGTATTAGTTTTTTTTTTGAAGTTCGAACATGTATCTGATTACAACTGGATAAGTATCCTGGGGCCAGATTCACGAAGCAGTTACGCAAGTACTTACGAAAGTGTACATCTTTTCTCAATCTTTGACGCCTTTGGTTACATTTCCTAAACAGTTTACAAGCATGAAAACGTCCCAATGAACTGTTGTTATTGTTATAAACAGCCTCCTGGTGCTTCGGAGCTCATTAACTGTTTAATAATTGTAAACAAAGCCGCCAAATATTGAGAAAAGATGTACACGTTCATGAGTGCTTGCGTAACTGCTACGTGAATCTGGCTTCCAGGACAAGACGAAACGTCCTCACTTGCCATTTCAAATGTGTAGGTTTGTTTATTAGCTTTCAGACGAGATAATGAGGCTTATTCTGTGTATGTGATTGTCATATATATGTCTCTTGGTAGTTTATTGTTGGTAAAGAGACTTGTGAAGAAGTTAGGTCAAGCCAAGACATTTTGTTACTCTGTAAGAGCGTAATAAATTTTTTTTCTCAGTCTCCCTTTTATTTTTCTATAGCTGCAGTTTCTGTTCACTCCACTCACAAGTGTCATTTTTTTAAATCTCTTGTAAATATAGTTTCTAAGCCTAAATCTATATTAAACAGTACATAATATTAATTATTACATGTTATGCTATTATTACGCCTTTCGCTTAGGTAAATAATGTAATGTAATTTTGTGCAAACTAAATCATCTCCAAATTTACAAATAAAGAGTTTTAATTGAAATTTCCGAATACTTCTTCTCTTCCTTCGTCTCCTCCTGCTCCTTCTCCACCTCTTCCTTTGTGTACTTTTTCTTCGCCTCCTCCTTTTACCCCGTTCTCCTCCTCCAGCTTCACTCGTGGTCAGAGTTACACAGTAAACACCTCATTAAAAGGATCAGATTGCTTTCACCCGCAGAGGCTACGATGGCGTTTTGTTTTTCTTTACCCAGAAACTACCTGTTACCTTTCTCCCACCAACAACCCCATTTTCTTCCTCTTCCTGGCCTTAATTTTTGCGTTGGGCCAATCTCCAAAGTCGCTGTACACAACTACAAACAAATACACTGCAAAATCCACTTGAAAACAAACATTCGCACCCCCTATCGTGTTGTGGTTAAAGTTTATTTTTTCTTTATTTTCCGACTAATTTGGTTCTCCTTTTCTTTCTCGGCAGAGGTGTCGACGTGGGCTTTGTTATTGTTGTGGAAAATAGAACTCATACTTGCAACACGCTACGGCTGGAACACGTAGGGTGTTGCTGGAGCCTCTAGAAAGTCAAGAACAAATCGAGAGTAGAGAGAGATCTTTCAGCAACACCCAGAAATATTTAGAACACTGGTCATTATTGATATTTTGTACTTACAGTAGATGAAGATGCTTACCTCCCCCAGGATTTAGAATTAATTTGGTTAATGTTAGAGTCTTTTCCTCACCTTTTTCTTTCACCGTTCCTCCCCTCCCCCTTCCTTTCTCCTCATTGTTTATATCCACGTCCTCTGCCTTCTGTATAAATTGTTTGCTCTCCCACCCTTTCTCTCTCTTAGTTCCTATTTGTCTCTGTCTCTCTCTTTCCTTTTGTGTGTCTTCCTCTCCATCTCCCACGCCTCCTGCGACGTCACCTTCAGGAGTGGCAGTGTGCCCCCCTTCCATGCCAGGCCGTACTGGGGTGGGGGATGTCAGGGGAAATTCATTTTTTAATTAAACTGGTGAATTCAAGACGGGGAACAGAGGCTCTGAGGAGCCTATTTACATACTATTACTGGCCCTTAGCTCCTTCCTTGTTGTCGCTGGCCCTCACCACACGACGCCTGTTGGCCTCCCTCCCTCCCTCTCTCCCTTCCTCCCTCCCTCTCTCCTTCTCTCCCTCCCTCTTGTTCTACCTTCTTTTGACTAATTCTCGTCCAGCGCTTGGACACATCTTGCTTTCTAGTTCCCATTTTCTTCGAGTCGTCTTTCACTCCTGCATGCTCTTTCTTTCTTATTTTCTGCCTTATCTTCCTCGTAGCCTCTTTATCTCTCTCCTATACTCTCTCCCTCCCTCATATTCTCCTTTCCTCTCATGAACTCCCTCCCTCTCTCCTTCTTTGGTCTCCAGGAGAGAGGAACAGTTTTTTTGCACTTTCCCGTGCGCTTTGCAGAGTATAGAAAATTAAAAATAGCGTTGTTGTGTGCTGAGGTTTTGTCCGTGGGGTTTTGACCGGGTTTTAGTGAGTTCTGTCCAGGAGTTGTAGCTGAGTGTTGATGGGTTCTCTCCGTAGGGTGTAACCGGGTTTTGATCACATAATTCTTGTTTATAAAAAATATAAACAATGCAACAAGAGTTTGCCAGTGCAGACTACTCATCACATGACCCTGTATGACTAATCATCCTGTGTGATGGGGATTTTTAGCATCACGTAGCTAGTTCTTGATACGCACTGTATTCCCTTTCGTATAGTCTTTGGAAGCTGCGTAAATGCAGATCCCTGGAAACAAACCGAAACTGTCTCTATTTTCCGCTTGTTACAACTTGTAATAAAGTTGTTACATCTTGGCTTAACGTGTTTATGACGTATTAGAACGTTGTTACAACTTGCTATATTGGTTGTTATAACTGGTTAGGTGTTAAAACTTGTTCGAACGTTGTACCAACGTCGTAGTTTCGGTGTGTTTGGCGGGATGTACCTGTGTTAATAAAACTATAACTTATCATTATATGACAGACATTGCAGCCAAATTGGCTTGTAACAAGGATGAAGTTGAATTAGACCTTGGTATCTCCATCATGGTTGTTAAGGCTATATTGTTCCAAATACTAAGGTTTAATAGGAGAGAAATTAGTGACTCCCGCTGACGTCCGCCAGACGGTGCGACACTGTAGTTGGCTGGATCAAGGTGGATTACATTTACCTGTGGCAGGTGGCTACAGGTGACGAATCCCCCATTCCTGAGAACGCCAAGTGAGCTAGAACTGGGTTATGTGAGCAGGAGCTGGGTTTTGTGAGCAGGAGCTGGGTTTTGTGAGCAGGAACTGGGTTTTATGAGCAGGAACTAAATTTTGTGAGCAGAAACTGGGTCATGATCTCAGAAAATACATTATTGAATGTCCAGTCATTAGACCCTTCAGATCTGCCGGCATGAGGTATCTGGACCCCTTGCAATTACTTGATTAACTCTGCTGTTGTTGATGATATCCTCATAATGCACCCAAAGTTGGCCAGTGCAGACCGTCTTCTCGAGCGTCCACAACGTCACAAAATGATGTACTAAATTGCCCGAACCTAACCTAACCGAGAACTCGCGAACAGAACACGGACCATCACGACAATTTTGCGAGACAGTATGATTTTTAGTACACCATATTTTGGCCCCAAGGAAATGTATACGCCAAAATGCAACGTAATATTCGAAAGGACGAGTTGACTTACCATCCTGTGTGATGGGGATGCCTTAGCATCACGTAGTTAGTTCTTGACACTCTGTCCTCCCTTCATATAGCCTAGGGTAGCCTCAAAATGCAGATAAAGCTAAATGTGTTAATAAATCTGTCTTTGGGTTTTGGCCGGGTCTTGGTGGGTTGAGGAATATAAGTGTCAGGTTAACTGGCCTTATTCTATACTAACAGAACTAACTGCTCGCCAACTAGCTACAATATATAAGCAACAGGGCTTCATTAAGGAACATATAATCTCTTTCCACAACCAGACCATCACCAGAGAAGTCTTAACAAACAACACAGAAATCATCGATAGATACAGCGATAGCAGGCGGCTTGACATCTGCGAGGCACTACACATCAAAAAGTCAACACCAGCAGTCAACAGCCAATTAATGCACAACTATATTCTACCCACTTCAAGACTCCGTACCAATATAGAAGCATCAAGAGGAAGTATGGGCTAATAGGCTCTTTGCAGTTACTTCCATTCTTCTCTCTCATTTATCCAATTTATACCCATTGCACCGTGTTCTGTCTTGTGTTGGTCAAAAGTTTGTTCACCTCATCCAAAACTGTTGCAACATATCACCTCACCCAAATGCGAGTATATAAAACAAGCTGTTCAATGTTAGCATTGTTAACTCTGGTTTCCCTTCAAAACGCATTCATAATGTTAGCATTAAGTAAAACTCTGTTTAGTGTTTTCAGGTTACAGTTGTGTGTGTGTAAACTAAAGTCTTTGAAAATGTAACAAGATATTACGAAGCACGTTCAAGCGTCAGACTAGAAATAAAAACGAATTTTGGAGAATTGATTTTTCAATTACCATCGACAGTAAAAAGAAACATAAGAGATATTGAGAAAATTCGTGTTAGAATTATTAATCTTACTTTTTCGGTCATATTTAACAATATATGTTTACAAGAAAGACTGTTACCAATATATATAGCAATATTACCAATTACCAATATATGTATATATATATATATATATATATATATATATATATATATATATATATATATATATATATATATTTATATATATATATATATATATATATATATATATATATATATATTTATATATATATATATATATATATATATATATATATATATATATATATATATATATATATATATATATATATATATAAAAACCTATGTATTTATGTATATATACAGGTCCAACCAATCACCATATAGCGAACGCCATCTCTCCACAGACCACTGCACTATTTCATCATATTTAAAACAAAAACAATTATATTCATGGTTGTGCACTAACACAATGTCATATCACCGTGCATTTGTTGGCTGGCCGCCATCACGGTGAGGATTTTTGCGTGTGCAACAATTCTGCAAAAAGAAAAAAGATAAAAAAAGGCTTTTGTGGGAGCTAGGCTTGGTGGGGGCCCCGTGCGAAATAACAGGAACGAGGCAGCAGACGAGAGAGCAGAACGAACGAATACCATGTAAATGTGGAGGTAATGCATAAATTTTGTTATTAATATATATTTTTTTTGGGTGGGGAAGGTTGGGGGGGTGTTGGGGCTGGGGGTGTTGGGGGAAGGAGTAGGAGTAGGAGGAGGTCGTGTCAAGCCTTTCATGTAATTATTATAGAAGGGGGTGGTCGGGGAATATGAAAACACTATGTGTTTATGGGATGGAGAGATGATGGTGGATCCTGGTGTTAATGTTATTTATATTCCCTCATATTACACACAAACTCTATTTACCCATCTTCCCCCTCCCCCATACAAGCAGGTGTGTGGCGTGTGTTTCACTGTGGTTTTAATTGTGTCTTTAATCTTACATTATTTAAGGATCTGGGTTTCAAAATATTCTCCTTGGTGGCCGAGGAGGGAGTACACCGTATACTGAGGGATGTTCCTTGTTTCTTGCAATACTGAGTAGAAGAATAGACGTAGGATAGACGGTTTGTTTCAAACGTAGGTTAGACATGTATGTCTAACATCACTAACGTAGGTTAGTGCTGATGTTATGTTGTTTATTTGAGGATCTGGAGATGCAATGTGTATTTGTGAGTCTTTTTATTTTTTGAATCCAGGAGCTGCGTGTCTGTCCACCCAGCGCTTGTGTATGCTGCATCATAAGTCACGTGGACTGGTGGTGGGAGACTGGTGTGGGAGACTGGTTGTGGGGGGCTGGTGTGGGTGACTGGTGGTGGTTAGAGTTGGAAGGGCCAGGAATGAGTGATTGGTGGTGGTGGTTAACGGTGGGGGTAGCTGGTATAGGTAACTAGTTGTGAAAGTTAGGGTTGGAGTGGGGTGGGTTGTTACTGGTTACTGGTGGTGTTGGTGGGGGGGAAGAGCAGTTGGGGGTGACTCCAGCAGTGTAGTGGTGGTGGGATACGAGCGTTCTCACCACCTCACTAACGACGTCATCAGTTACCAGGGTGGAAGACATGACAAGTACCGGATGTGTCGGGAAAAAGGAAGATACTTTTTTTTTTGCTTGTTCTTGCCTGTCTCTTCTTTCTCCCGTCTCTAACGTCATTCCAGTACGTTCATCCTCCACAGCATCCACACAGAGACGAGGTCATAAATCACAGTCTCTCTTTCACACGTTCCTGGTTCCTAACACTACTCCAAACTTGCCAAACATGCCTCCTTCATCACTTAAAAAAAAATCCTCACTATTCCTTAATTGTTGCCTTTGTTTCCAGTACAGTTATTATTTTTGTTTTCTCAGTACATGTTATTATTGTTATACTGATTATTTGTTCTTCTAACCTGCCCTTCTCACGCAATTAATTGCAATTTTGACGCTATAGACCAGAGGGGGAAGGGGGGGGGGGTGTAGAAATAGCCTAAACTATTCAATCCCTTTGAGATGTATTTCTTTCTTGTCTCAATAAACATACTTGAACTTGAACTTGCGTCAAAAATATCAGTGGTTTAGTCAAGGACAGAACACTGTTAACAAATTAGCGCTTCTCGGATAGCGAAAACCACTTCATATTTGACGCTTGTCAAAACCGTGATATCTGGCTACTGGGTAGTTATCTTATTTCAAAATCTCTCATCCTACTCCCCCCTTCCCCCAATCATAAACTGAGATGCTGGGCTTTGATTTTCTAAAACTAATTCTCCTGTTTTAGAAAATCAAAGTCACGTTAACAAATTATATATATATATATATATATATATATATATATATATATATATATATATATATATATATATATATATATATATATATATATATATATATATATATATATATTTATATATATATATATATATATATATATATATATAAATATTTATATATATATATATATATATATATATATATATATATATATATATATATATATATATATATATATAAAGAGAGCGAGAATGTGCATAATGAATTTGGTAGTATAGAAATAGCAGCTGCCTTGTATGGACCATAGGACTTAGCGGAAATGTATCACTGCTACACTTAGCGGAAAGTAATTCACAATAACATTATTGAAGATATTCAAGAATCTGTTTTCACAATACGATACACACAACAAAATAGATACACTCGAAGCGCTGAGTGCGAGTCTGCGTGCCAGAGTGCACTTACCGGCGTGGCCAAGGGCCTCGTGTTGCTCCTGTCTGGTTTTAACTTGGTAATTCCTACCCAGCGGCGTCCTACCGCCCAGCTTAGACTGACAAACAGTTCTAAGTTGCGTTAAGTAATTCTCTTGCATCTATCTCTCCTCGTTCGTTGTAAATTGTAAATTGTATTGGTTGGTGTTGGGCCTATCACCCGCAGGACGGTTATTAAACCTTTACTGACCAATCAGCAGGTATATACTGGCCCTGAACTTTGTTTAGGCCTAAAATAAACTTTTCAGTGTGAATACACCGAAAAGTTGGGTATATTCACTGAAATATTTACATCAAGGGTATATATATATTATGAACTGTAATTTATTACATTTCATTTGACTATGGTACATTGTATATTTACACAATATTGTATAAAGGGGTACCACCTCTGGTGCAAGTGTAGGGACTCATAGCCTCGGAAAATAAAATAAAGAGTACTCAGATAAGACCTTGTGGATCCTCACTGAACACTTTGATATTTTCTTCATATTATATATATGTATATTACATTATAATATACAGTATATTGGCTTACTATTTTCATAATATAACAAAAAACGTGATGGACCTATGAGGAAATATTGAGGAGATGCAGTGGGATCGAGTTCTCGCCTCCTGTACTCCCCAGACACACAAACATTACCCACTGAACCATAATATGCTCAAAATTATCACAACTAGAAGTATTATCAGTCTTGGAGTTTTGGGAGGGACCATCCGGTATCTTAATTCTAGTTTTAAGATATCCATCTTCACTCGGGCGTAGTCGAAGGCTACAGATGAGGGAACATCACTAGCTACACCTGACTGTAAGATGCTTATGAGCATATCATGGCTCAGTGGGTAATGTGTGTGTGTTTGGGGAGCCCAGGGAAGTGAGTTTTATCCTATCACATCAATATTTTGTCGTTGTTGACCAAACCACGTACTAGAAAGTCAAGATATGACGACGTTTCGGTCCGTCCTGGACCATTCTCAAGTCGATTCACAATCGACTTGAGAATGGTCCAGGACGGACCGAAACGTCGTTGTCTCTTCACTTTCTAGTGTCTGGTTTAGTCAATATATTTCAGCCACGCTATTGTGACTCCTCGTCTGCATATTTTGTCGTTGGTTTATCATATCATTGATCTTTTTACATTATTTCCGTATTAATATCGTTTCTTTATGGCGATATATACGGAGATACGTCGTGGTTAGTTGGTCAATGAAATTAGGAACATAAGTCTATTGTTTTTTAATAAAACTTTTACACACTACTATGGCCCAAAAAAATGCTCTAGCGACTCACACTTTCTTTTTAGGAGTTAAATTTCATATTGCGATAAACTCAAAAAAATTAAAGAAGCTCTACGATCGTTTGTAATGCACTGTTAGAAGCGTGTTGATGGTAGGTCTACGAGTCAATAAACGTAGAAATGTACGCTGTACGTCGAAGTACGTCGAGAATTTCTCAAAGTGACTTTGTACGTCTTAATCGAGAAGGGAAGCGAGGACTCTGAGATCAGGAGCTAGATTCACGAAGCAGTTACGCAAGTACTTACGAACGTGTACATCTTTCCTCGATCTTTGACGGCTTTGGTTACATTTATTGAACAGTTTAGAAGCATGGAAACTTGCCAATCAACTGTTGTTATTGTTATAAACAACCTCCTGGTACTTCGAAGCTCATTAACTGTTTAATAATTGTAAACAAAGACGCCAAAGATTGAGAAAAGATGCACAGTTTCGTAAGTGATTGCGTAACTGCTTCGTGAATCTGGCCCCAGATATTTTTGAATTTTCCCCTCTAACAAACTCGAGCCCTTATCGTAGTCAATAGGCAACAATGCAGACTACTACATATTTGCCTTTATGCATGATGTTTAGCGATGTTAAAACACGCGAGAAAAAAAAAATCTGTTAATTCACATATTTCAGTATTACACAAGTTGCAAATCTTGGAGAACATAAGAAAGGAGGAACACTTGAAGCACTCTCTGGTCTGAACCCTCTCACTCTCCTTCATGCGCAAGTGTAATTTGCATTTAAAGTTTCAACTTGTTTTGCAGCTAATGATGTCTTTCGGCAATGTGTAGTGCACTAAAGGTCGTTCGTTAGCACAATGTGTATATTTTCATTTGAAAATTACACACGCGTTTGTCTCGTCCACACGTTGCAATATTAGCCACTTCATTCACACTATACAGTACGTGTTGCTTCATTCACACAATATGTGTCATTTCATTCACAATATGTGTCACTTCATTTACACCATACACGTAACTTCATTCATGTGTCTCTTCATATATAATACCTGTAACTTAATTTCCACTGAGTCTCTTCATTCACACAATATGTATCACATGATACACACAATACGTATAACTTTGTCTCAGACATTACAATACTTGCCAGGTCCTCCACCACACACACCTACGAGCAGCAACTGGCTTACCCTCATGAAACAGTCTGATTTATTAACCATTCTGATATATATCTAACTATGTTTTGACTTTATACGTATGGGTCTCGTGTATAAACTGGCTGATCTCAGCATGCTCGTTGCTTATGTATATTTAGAATAATTGTAAAACATACAATATAAAGTATAATACAAATTGAAATATAATAATAAAAACAATAATATAATTATAAAATAATAATAATAATATATAAAAATAATAATAATATATAAAAATAATAATACTTATAATTGGTTTTATAAGAATAATAATATATAAAATGAATAATACTTATAATTGTTTTGAAAATAATAATAATAATAATAATAATAATAATAATATAAAATGAATAATATTTATAATTGTTTTTATAATATTAATAATAATAATGCGAAAGTTAATGGAATTTTTGCTTTTCTTTAATTTCTAGTTACTTACGGCTAATTAAATAACAAAAATGTGTAATTATGCATACCTGAACACACACACACAGGCGCTTTAGTAAATATTTGTCATATATTGCAATTATGTAATAAAGAATATTACGTAAAATATCTATTGATTTTGTTAAACTACATTATGTTTTCGTCCCGTTGGCAACTGGTAACCAGTATGAACTATGCTGTATACTGCACTGTACAGTTGCATACTGAAACCACTATGCAACTTGTATTTGTAGCATGTTTGTGAAGATTTCACTAAGTTGAAATTCGAACAGAATTCGTCAGCGAATGTTCGAACGTCATCAGTTGTGAGTGGTGTGTGAACGTTTTTCATACATAAACAAACGGTTTGACGGTCTAATTAACGAACATTTGGATTTCATTTATAAGTGTGCTGTGGAAATACAAATTAAAATGAATGAAGCACTTTAAAGAAATATTTCTCAAGAAGTTCATACAGTTCATTATTGGAGTTTTTTTGTAAGTCAAAATTACGATTAACATGATAAAATATTTGAAGCCAAATAATGTGATCGAACTATAGATATGATTCGATGAACTTATAGATATATCATGTTCTTGCGATCTCATTGTGTACCTATACCTATTAAGGACTCCGGTCATCAATGTCCCAGCGGTCCGGTCTCTTTTCACATCTACTGGTTGGTGGTCTGGTCAGGCATGTTGCTCTAGATGCAGCGCCTGCAGGCTGACGTATGTGCCACATCCCGGTTCACCAGGTATCCTTCGGGGGCGTTTTTAAGTCCGAGTTTTATAATACTTTGTAACTTGTAGATGGACGGACTCTGGACCGGTGTGTGTAAGCTTCCCGTGAGGTGTATAACCTCCCCGTGGAGTGTATAACCTTCTCGTAGGGTGTATATGCTCCCCGTAGGGTGTACCAGGTCCCCATACACACCCTGGCAGGTAGGAGAGAGGCTGACAGGAGCACCCGACCCCATCACCCACATTCAGGTGTCACCCCTGACTCAACACACAGTGGGAGGCGATCCGCCCTTCATTATAATTCCCTGTTCATCACCCCCTTACTTCCCAAGGCAGTACTCATGTGCGGGAAATGACAACGTAGCCAATATTACCTGCACATATATCTTGGAGTAACACCTCTGGTTCAATTGTAGGGACCCATAGTCACGGAGAAGAGAATAAAGGGTATGCAGAGAAGATTTTGTGGATTCTTCTTGAATACTCGAATATTTTCTTCCCTTACCACCCATAATTTTTTTTGTTTAATATGATTTATTATATTTATTTTCATTCATTAATGGCATCAATCTAATCTGTAGACTCGTCACAAGGTTATTATTTTTATGTGTATAACTGTTTGGGTTTAGATTAATTTAAGGTAGTTATGATCTAAATGTAAAGTCACTGATAGCCTAAATGTTCGTCTTATATATGTTAGCGATAATTTTACAAATGTTAACGCTAGTCCTATATATATTAGCGATCATCTTACATATGTTAGCGCTCGTCTTATATATATATATTAGCGATCATCTTACAAATGTTGGCTATCTTAAAAAGTTTAGAGGGCTGATTGTCTTGTATACCACAGGAGGCAAAAACATTTTCTCAATGAGCATCGCAAGCCGAGAACTTCTTGAAGTCCCTCACTGGCCATCCAAATTTTTTCAGGTTCTAATTGGGGAATAAATTTTAAACAAATCTGATTGAGGAACCCAAATATTAATGTACCCATTGAAAGACCTATTTTTGTTTAGGTTTCAACTAAGGAATTCAGTTCTTAAATTTTCCACGGAGGGACCCAATTTTTTAGGTTCCCTATTGAGGAATCCATTTTTTTTAGGCTTCCACTGAAGAATCCAATTTTTAAAGTTCTCGCTGAGTGACTAAACTTTTGAGGGATTCATATAAATGTACAAAAGCGTCTCTCTTAAGATTGCTATGCAAAATAATAATTTTATCTTCATAAATTGCTAACACACACATTTGTATTTGTTTATAAAGTATATTACTTTAGCATTGAATTGAAAATATTTTAACAATTTAGCCAGAAAATCTCATCTGAGATTGAAAGATCTTCTCGATATGACAGTCCAGAGAAACCCATTCCCCAAATGTATTTAAATATTCACTGCATTGTTCTATAGCTAAATTCAGAATTTGATACATTGCATTTCTGCACTTGGAAATCATGCCTACAGAAATGTATTAATAGCCCCATACATTTGAAAAGAAAGGGAAATGACATTGCATAACAATATATATATATATATATATATATATATATATATATATATATATATATATATATATATATATATATATATATATATATATATATATATATATATATATCACTTATGACATTGACCTCGAAACCTTACTAAAGATTTACTTTTTCTTAGCTGTCTGTTTCGGAAATTTTAATTGTCAGCACAAGCTCACCTCCTGAGTCCGGTGGGGCTCGCGGTCCTGACATAAACAAACTGTTAAGTAGTTCCACGTCGTTTCCTCTTCCTGTTGATGACACGACATTTGCGGCCACTTGACGTATGGCCGTCGCCGGCGGAGTATGTCGACTGTCGCTCATTGGCTACTTGGTAGTAGTCTCAGCTTGTCTGCCCCTTCCCCCCTTCCTACCCCACCAGCCCCTCCCCCGCCTCTCTCTCTCTGAACACTGCACTTGCTCATGTTGTCAGCTGCTCACTAATAGGGATAATTTCAACGATTTCTTTGTGATTTTTTTCCACCCAAGGAGAAATTGTGTGTTTTTTCAAGCACTCTTCACTTAGTTCCTCTCGCTTGCACTCTACACGACACCTTGGTGCATGTAAACACGCTACGCTGCACTCTGGCGCTTGGGTCATGGGTGGAGTTAGAGGGGGGGGGGGAAGGGGGGAGTGTCAGCGCCCCCGTCAGCGTCTCCTGCAGAAGGTGGCGGCTGCTGCTGCTGCCCCACTCTGTCCTGACCAGGACCTCCCGGCTGACTGGCGCGCCCCTCGCTCATACTGTATACACCCAACGCCGTTCGTTCCATATTCACCAGCGCCATTGAATATGCACCTTCACGACCCACTGTCTTCGATATTCCGGCGACTTGATGATTTACATTCTGGGGTGATCACACCACGGGGACCTCAGACCTTCCTCCCTCACCGCGGGGGTGGCGGCGGCCACTTCCCTCATGCTGCCTCCTCCTACCTCGCCTTCTCAAGGAGGCGTTGGAACCTCAGCAGGACTGAGACGAGAACACGGAGAGTCCTCTTTATGGGCCCAGCGGCGTCCTCAGTGCGTCTCTTCGTCAGCGGTAGAGTGGGTCCTTCCTCGACGCCGTTGTGATCGAGTGGCGCTGACTACCACACGACATCCGGACATTGTAGAGGTGTGATCACCGGAAAAGAAAAAAAAATGGCTATTTGCATCACGCGTCTCGACTCGAAAACATGATTCTCACCCCAAGAAAAAAAAATTTCCATCGACCCGCACGCTCTCGATCCCGGCAACCTGTCTTCTTCTTCGAGGTCCAGGGACGCGAAAGACACTCCACTCCTGTGTTGCTGACCCCGGGGATCTGACCTCTGTTGACCCGTGTCACTGCCACCGCGGCCAGGACCCAACTCGAGGCCGGCGGCAGGGTGGGCCGGGCCGGCCCTTGCCACCCTCGTCATCTGCAATTCTGTGGAGGCACTAATCATGATGTAAACAAACTCCACGACCGCCTCCTCCTCCTTCTCCCTCGACCTCTCGTAGTCCTCGAGTGACCGCTGCTTTGTTGTATTAATTTGTAAGGTAACGAGGCTCCTCCTGTATAGAGGATGAGGCTCCTCTCTTACCAAGCGATCGCCCGAAGGAGAGGATGCCGAAGTTATTGGCTCGACTCTTCTAAGTGTATTCGCTGAATAATTTTACCTTATTGGCTTCCTGCTCGCGGAATTATGCGATCCCTACAATCAGTCTTCGTTATATATATATATATATATATATATATATATATATATATATATATATATATATATATATATATATATATATATATAACTCTGCATCTCTCTGTAACATTATTATCTCTTTTAATCTATCGCTTTGGACGCCGTGGTGTAATCTACCTTCCAGACGCCGCCTGATTCAGCTCCTTGATCGACACCCGCTCCTGCAGCTGCCACCACCGGCCCTGATGTCGACCTTTTCCTGCCACGACTGCCCCTTCTGCTGCTCCGTCGTCAGTCACTCCTGCTTGCTACTGTTCCTTCTCCCGCCGGAGCCTCGCTACCTACCTCTCTGTTCTCCGGCGTACATTATACGCCAGATTACAACTAATTATGAACGGTGCATGAATACTTTGCTTTCCTGTTCTTTATCAAAACTTTCAGAGAACATTCTCCAGTGGGCGGAAGAACGGTATTTATTTCCACTACTTTTCCCGTTAATTGACGGACGTTGATTATTCATGGAATCGCGATTAACGAGTCGTAATGTGATGGTGGCAGTCTTGATGGTGTCAGAGATTACCTACAGCCAGAGGTGAAGGTCAGGTCTTGCTGTAGATCACCTCGCGTGAAATTCAAATAAATTTCTCTACCTAAAAAAAATACTAATAAATAAACGCTGATGATGACAAAAAAGGCTCAAAAATCCGCGCAATTATGAGCGTGGAGCACAAAAGACTCCCATGAACACCGCGTCCAGCACAAAAATCAAAGAAACTATTTCCATTCTCGTACTATTTTTCTTCTCTGGATTTGAGGGGGGGAATTTTGGGTTGTGGACTTTTCCATTGGTCATATATCATCCATTAAGTGAGCTCGCTTGGCCACACTGATCCATAAGGGAGTAGGGCGGTGAGCTCTGATACAGCAGCGCTCCACAATGCTTCAGTCTAGTGCCAGAACGCTTGGCTCCCTCTCCGCTGGCCGCTTTCAACCCAAGCCGCCCCTCGCGCAGGAGGGCGGGTCCTGTAGCGGACGGGGGGCGCAGGCGGCGACGGGGACTCCGGCGAGCGCTGGCTACTGGTAATGGTGGGGGTATGATGTATAATGTGACGATCCGCAGCCTCATTACGACCCGCCATCAGTATCTATAAACTCTGGCCCGTCACACACACAGAGCGCCACAACTCATCACCGCTCTGCCAAATACTCACCACCGACTCACTCTAACTCGGATTTGAAGAAGAGAAAAAGTAAATGAATTTCCTATATCCCTCTCCCCCTCCTCCTCTTCCCCAACCCCCAAACCCCCCCTCCTTTCCCCACCATCTTCAACCTTTACTTCTTTCAAAACTAACCACCCTTCTTCCCTAACCCCTCAAACACATTAACCATTTCTTATCCTCTACATATTCGCGTATTTTTCCTTTTCCTGTTCGGTTCTGGTCTCCCTCTCACCGCCTCCGTCAGCCCTCCTCTCTCCCCTCTCAGAATAAGGAAAATAATAGAAATTCTATGGTTCCTGAGGGAGGCGGGGAAAGGATGGGCTGCTTCCTCGGGGCGGAGCCTGGCTCTACGCGCCCCAACTGACTGCTTCACCCACCACCACTCACGGGGTCACTCGTGGAACTCACTCACTACCTTCGTTACTCTCTTGAAAGCACACGCACGCTACCTCCACTGCACTCACTATAACCACTACACTCATTGATTCCCACAAATTCAACTACCATCCACTGAATCTACTACCATCCATTAAATCCACCCCCGCCCACTGAATCTATTACCACCTACTGAATCCACTACCAGCCACTAAACTCAATAGACCTATTGAATCCACTAGTTCCACTGAATCCACTACCTTCCACTGTATCCAATATTCCCACACTGTATCCAATATTCCCAATGGCTCCGCAAACTCCACCAAACTGACTATGTCTTTCAATGCCCATAATTCATTCAAAATTGCCTCTGCTATCATAAGGATATGAATACCGAGAAATATACCCAACTTCTCGGTGTATACTAACAGAAAGTCACTACAACGTGGCTTAAAAATTGACACCCAACCCATGAATCTGAAATTATAGGAGGTGACGACGTTTCTGTCCATCCACGATGGAAAAGGGCGCAGGATGGACCGAAACGTCATCTCCCCCCTTTTATTTTCAGATGCGTGGGTTAGGCATCAGACTAAAATGTACCTACTGGCTGGTCAGTAAAGTCTTGTGATGGGTTGGTAACTCTCTAGATGTTGACAAGCCTGAAACACCGCACCACACCTCCCAAACTCTGTCCATTACTCACCACTGTATTCACTGTCACTGTAGCCACCACTGTACTTACTACATCCCACTACTGCAACCTTTATCCTTTCTGCTTGGGTTCCACAACTATTCCCAGTGCACAGACTGCACATATTCTTTACCCGAAGCAGAAAGCTAGAAACCGCTCCTGCCCTGTCAATCAAGAGCGCCGTCAATCCTTACGAGAAACAAGAAAGGTTCCCAGAAGTCGCACTGCATTTCAAATGCAGCTGAATCCTGCGCTTTAAAAACTTTGAAGGATATGCCAAATCTCTTCAAATACTAAAGGTCCACTTGAACCACTCTTTGCATACACATTCAACAACTTTACCCACAATTTGCTATTTTGACATAAGAATATTAGATCACATCTATCCTCTTTAGCAAGCGGCTAAGGACAGGAGTCTATCGCTCTGTCTGTATTTTTAATTATGATAACTACCACTTGGCCTACGGTGGGATTGTCTTAATAGTCAGACTCCCAACATATTGCAATTTCTTCTTGCTCAGCATTTGTGCACTCCCTACTAGCATCAACAGTGATTGATGCTAGTTGATCATCAACTAGCATCAACAATCACAGTAGTAGTAGGCATTACAGTATGTACATTAAACACCTATTCTGATAAAAGACTAACGTAAATAACGCCACTTATAAAGCCATTATTCACATGGAAGATACACTGAAGTTGGCCTAAAATTTCCCAAGCCTGTAACGGTTCAAACAGACATCGCTGCCACTGTTGTAATGGTAACGTGATTTACCATACTCCCATTGTAACGGTAGTGTGGCACCCGATTACAAGCCTATATGTATTTCAGTTACCAACGATCTCAAAGAAAACACCATAAAGTAGCAAGGGATTAAATAAATTCCCCATGGGAATTTACCAGTTCAAGTATTCAACTGGAGACCCAGTATTCAACTAGGTCTCCAGTTGAATAATAGAGATACCTGGAAATATAAGATATAATCAAACGTCTGTTTTATGAGCACATAATATTAAACCTACAAGATATACCATATCACAGATACAGCTATCATTATTATTAACATCTTTATTGACAAAATATGCAATTTTGCCTAATATGAATAATTCAAGTAGGTCATATTACAGCGAGGTGCTGCTCGTATTCACTGTCACACAGGACACAGGATCATACACAAGACAATAGGTCTAAACTGTTGACTGAAGCTGATGCATATTTCATGAGGTTACCATCTACTACATCAGATATTATACATGTTTTAGTTTCCGAATTTGTAAATGCAGCTTTTCTGTTGTTTACTATCAAACAAGGCAGTAATGGATTTATGAGAGATGCAGCTTAAACAAAATTAAATAGCATTTTCGTTCTGCATTCTTTAAAAAGGTCAAACAAAGTTTGGATAAATTGTTAGAATATCTTCCATTACATCAAATTCAATGAAATAGTTAAATAGTTGATTGTGCAACTGGCCCAAGAAATCTACAATCTTTTACAGTTTGACATTCAATAATTTAATGTTCAAGTGAACGCCTTAAATGTTTGTCCCAGAGTTCACAAGCTGAATATTCAAGCAGTGACTCACCCTCACTAACCTGCCAGAAGTGCCTCTAGCCAAGGCGAATTCGCGCAATGACTACATCACAGTGTCTGGTCCCGTTACTGCCCTGCTTAGACAGTTATTATAGATTTTAATACTGCAACTGAACAGATTCTGAAGGGACAAAAGAGGAAAAAAAAGGAAGGAACTATCAGGGGGGAAAGCGCCAAGCCAATACGACTATATAGCTGGGAAGGGGTCAGGATAAGGATTTGGGATGGGACGGGTTGAAGGAATGGTCCCCTACGACTTCGACGGTCGAGGATTGAACGCCGACCTGCATGAAGCGAGACCGTCGCTCTACCGTCCAGCCCAAGTGGTTGGACAAAAGAGGAAAGCTCGAGTAATCTGTAAATAGACTTAATAAATTCCCTTTTTGAGAAACGTTAAACTCTACCACTGACTACAGAAGCAGCATAACTCATTGTTAGATGAAAACGCTTTCCAGTCCTGGATGAATGTCTTTGTAAACAGGAACAATCAGATACAATAAGTCCAGTCAGATGCCATAAGCATAGGTTGTGGCTGTAATCCCAATCGGAGATTACAAACACAATTAGAGACCAAAAGCACAATAAGAGGCCATGATCCCAATCAGAGACCACAAAGACAAAGTGCCAAAGTGCTTTTGGTACAATCAGAGACCAAAAGCACAGTTCGCGGCAATAATCCCAGTCAGAGATTACAAGCACCATAAGAAACCACTTCCACAACCAGAGCCCAATAGCACAATCAGAGAACACAACACAATCAAAGGCCATAAACATAGAGGCCGCAAACACAATTAGATACCACAAGCACAATCACAGCCTACGAGCACAGAGACCACAAGCATAATCAGAGACCACAAGCACAACCAGAGCCTACGAGCACACTCAGAGACTACAAGCATAATCAGAGCCCACAAGGCACAATCAGAGCCCACAAGCAATATCAGAGACCACTACATATCAGTGTAGTGGTTAATATAAAGTCTACCAGCAACAAATAAATATTACAGGAACGAAGGTAAAAGTTTACAAGCTGCAGGAAGTACGAGGACTACGTGGGGTGTGGGTACCCCATCAAGTCATTAGTGGACCACGGGCTGGCTTGCACGAGAGAAGAACTCTGGAAACCAGCCATAGGTAAACCCCCTTACTTCACCCACTTGTTCCCAAATGCAGTCAATATTTACCACTGGTAACACCGCCCCAACCTATCCACCCAAGTACCCATATTCTTCTCTACCTACTCACCTCCTCACTGCAGTAAACACACCACTGAGGGGAAGGGGATGTTCTTCTCTCCTCCTCCTCCCACGCACCACGCAATGGTCGCTCCTAAATCCCTGCCAAAATCACTCCCCCTTAACCAGCGTCTTCGGGGAGGTTGGAAGCGGGAAAGTGGAGAAAGGAATATTTTGTACGTCGAGGTATTTTTTTAATTTTGGTAAATGTCCTGGTGTTTGGTGGTGCCTGTAGATGAGGTGAGGGTGAGATTGACTTTGTGACTCATATGAGTCTCAAGCTTCCATCCATACCCGTTTGTTCTATAGGTATTCATTTTGAACATTTCCTTTTTTTCAGCCTGTCAATCTCCCTAAGTATTGTATACGTCTCTATCATATTTTCTCTCTCTTTCTCTCTTTTCTATTTTCTAGTGTCGTAAGGTCTAGTTTCTTCAGTCTCTCTTCATTCCCAATCCCTCGCAATTCTAGGACGAGCCTCGTTACAAACTTGAGAACCGTTTCGAATTTTCTAATGTTTGTTAGATGAGGGCGCCACGATGGGGAGGCACACTCTAAAACTGGTCTCATGTGTGTGTGTTTGTGTCTGTGTGTGTGTGAGCGCGCGCGCGGACGCACTGTCAAGCCCTTGCCTGACTCTGGCATGACGTGTGTGCGGGGCGACACGACCCCGCCTGACAGAGTGACCTGATCGACATGCTGCGGAGGAGCTGCCCGTCACATCCTCCTCCTCCAGCCTTACACGCGCGCTGTCGCAGTCAACGGATCATTCCTACCACATTCTCATTTACGTTCCAGTCCCATTCCTGTCTCACTGACACTATCACACCCCCCTCCCTTTCATCCCATCCCCACTCACCTCCCCTTCCCCCACGCATCATCATCCACCCCTCCCCATCAACGTCCACCTTCCCCATCACCGATCTGTTCCGGATACCGCTTCAGTGGCACTCGAAAAGCCGTCGGGGTAAAGTGTTCCAGCATAGGAGGTCATTAGCAATGACCTGAGGGGGTTATTCGTCTCTATACAGCGGTATTGAGGCTCTTCATTCACCAGGGTTCTATGAGACTCGAACGGTGGACTCAAAGCGTGTGAGTACTAAGCTCTATTTTTTTTATTGAGGCTTTTTTGTCTCTATATCGCGGTATTCAGATTATATATAGATTTATTTTATGAACATAAATGGTTAAATAATGCGATTTTGTATTTCTAACTTTGGTACCGGAGTACGGTAGAAGGTAGACAGTTAATAGTACAAGGTAGAAGGTAGATATGCTTAGAGAACAAGACATTCCCTGGCATTCATCTATAGTTAATATTACCACAACTACCACCACTACTACGTCAACAACTACCACAACTATCTCCACAACTACCACAGCTCCCTAAGCAACTACGACAATATCTTGAGGTTATCTTGAGATGATTTCGGGGCTTTAATGTCCCCGCGGCCCGGTCCTCGACCAGGCCTCCCCCAGGAAGCAGCCCGTGACAGCTGACTAACTCCCAGGTACCTATTTACTGCTAGGTAACAGGGGCATTCAGGGTGAAAGAAACTTTGCTCATTTGTTTCTGCTTCATGCGGGAATCGAACCCGCGCCACAGAATTACGAGTCCTGCGCGCTATCCACCAGGCTACGAGGCCCCTATAACCTTAACCTCTAACACAACTACCTCCACCACTACCACAACAACCTCCACCACTACCACAACACCACCACTACCACAACAACCTCCACCACTACCATGCTTACACCAACAATAGCAACAACAACAATAGCCAGCAACAACAGTAGCAAAACCCGAAATAAAATCATAATCCAGGAAGCCAACCAATTTCTTCGCTTGTAATTGGAATTAAATTGGCAAAATGGGCGTCATCTGCACTAATTACCCTAAGCTGCTCCACGCTGCTACTATTTGCTGTGTTAATTGAGCCATTCCAATTAAATATAAAACGACATTGTTGCTATTTAAGAGCTTAATATGGCTGTCTGATACAGGTTCTCAAGCGCATGCTGGTTCTAGTTTGGCCCAATTCTCTTTAGGTGGTCTGTTATCTTTTTCTTAATCTGTTGTTTTAATTGTTTGTTTGTGAGTGTGTGTGTGTACTCACCTAGTTGTGTTTGCGGGGGTTGAGCTCTGGCTCTTTGGTCCCGCCTCTCAACCGTCAATCAACCGTCAATCAATGTGTGTGTGTGTGTGTGTGTGTGTGTGTGTGTGTGTGTGTGTGTGTTTGAGAGTTCATTTAGTTGTACCCTCCAATTTGTATTTGTTGAGCTTCGGCTCTTTGGCCCCCACCTTTCAATAGTCAAACATGCGTGTGTGTGTGTGTTTGTGTTTACTCACCTAGTTGTGCTTGTGGGGTAGAGCTCTCGCTCTTTGATCCAGCCTCTCAACTGTCAATCAACTGGTGTACGTGTGTGTGTGTATTCACCTATAAAACTGAATTATTATCTCTGAAATAACGTTAATCTTGCAAACATTCAGGAAATAATTAATTGTGAAACTCTATAAATAATCTCAGCACGTTGGAAAAAAGTATAAATACAAACATCGTTTGTTAATTTATTTGAAAAAGCAAAACCAAATCACATTGTACAGGTAATTCTATATATTCCCACAGCGGGTACAGCTAGGCCAGTGCGCTCACTCAATTTGCGCGTTCCGTATACAAATGCAAGTGTTTTGCCTAACCTCACCTCACGTCACGTCACCTAACCTAACCAAAGTACATAGTCAAATGCTTTAACGTTCTTAAAACGTATGTTATCTCAACTATATTTAGTCCCCTCTAGGCTCTTTTTCCTTTTTTTTTTGTCTTCTGTTGTTATCTCTTTAGTCTTTATTTCTCCTGTTGCTCTTTGCCCTTAGGCCATTTGCAATTTATGTTATTCATATTAAATACTTTGGTTTACTTCTCCTCTTCTCGCCTTATACCTCTTATTCTTACCTTATAGACATTGACTTTCTCCAGTGCTCTTTCTTTACAAGATGTAACAATGGTCCAGGACTTGGTAATGGTCCAGGACTTGGGTAATGGTCCAGGACTTGGTAATGGTCCAGAACTTGGTAATGATCCAGGACTTGGTAATGGTCCAGGACTTGGTAATGGTCCAGGACTTGGTAAGTCGAGGGACCGCGGCATAGGAAACGTCAATATTTCGACGCTTTCGTTTCACCAAAGCGTCACATTTCTTAACGGATCGACTCATTCCATCTAAAACACGACGATTAGGAGAGAAGGGCGGGGTTGAAGGAGAAAGGTGGTGAACGAACGGGCATCACCATACCTACCCATCTTCGGGATGTTGGAATATAAACAGCGAATGAAACAGCAGTAGACGAAGCTGATGGAACTTTTCATAGGACCTTCAGATTGAGACATAGCTGGAGAATGACAACTCTCGCCCCTGCTCTGCCCTGGAATGAAAATAAATGCGTTAATATATACATGTGTGCATAGGACCTATGTACTAGCATAACGGGTCCCTTGTTGCCAATGACCCGAGGTCAGAAGGACTGTATTGGTACTTATTTACAAACACCTCACGTCCTTACAACTGCATCCGTGAGTACTTATTGTTAGTTGAGGGTTTGGTGTTCTTACGGGCTCACCATAGCCCGTGCTACACGAACACTTCGTTCTGAGTAGCTAAATCTGAAACAACAACAACGTTTGGGGTTCTTCCTCAGTTACTGTACCAGGTAAGTCATTTACGGGCTCTCCATAGCCCGTGCTACTTGGAACTTTTTGTTCCCAGTAGCTGAATCTTAAACAACAAACAACGTTTGGTGTTGAGCTTAAGGCCGATATCAACCCCCCCCCCCTGGATAGTTATTAACGCCTATCAACCTCTAGAGGGTTATTGGTGAGATAACACTAGATGTCACCAATTAATATCATCATTAGATATATAATTATTTTCTATATATTTATCCCAAAACCTTATTTGATTTATTTTAAACATTTATACATTTCTTGTTGAACATAAAGAAAATTTACATTAAAATATATATACTAATATCTATTTATACTCGATAACATTTCATTCCGGGCAACACATCACGTCAAAACAGACGAACGCGTTCCTTAAATCGGCCAAATTCCTCTTAATCTAATGGCTAGATTAGCGAAAGATGTCGTCAGGTCAGACTAGTTAAAGGACGGCCAGCCGCCGTCCCTCAAGACACATTCATAAATTTTTACATATTGTGTATTAAAAATGTTTGTTTTCGCCAATAAATTAATATTAATATACATTAAAGTTCTGTGTATAATTAGACGTAAGTAAGATCAGGTGTTAAGGCTCTGTTGGCGATTATTTGTATTTGAAGTACGTGGGGTGAAGCATTTACAGCGTTGTGATTCGAGGAAAGGTCGTCAGCGAAGGTCGTTCGAGAAATTCGAACGTAATCAGATGTGAGTAGTGTGTAAACTGTTTATTTATTTCATTCATAAACAGGGGGTTTGGTGGCTATATTAACGAGCATATGTTCTTTGTTGATGAGGACGGGTTGGTTGACGCGGACGGGCCAATTAGCAAATACTTAGCAGGCTGGGTTTTGGCCACGCTCGTCCAAGCTTCAATCGACCCCAAAACGCACCAATCAACTCTACCGCTATTCCTTCATAATAGAAATGTTCTCAAATATAAAGTAATATTGTTATATATTAGCATATTGTGTATATTTAGGTATTGGTTACGTTAAGAACATTTCTTAACGTAACCAACGTTAAGAACATTTCTTAGAGAATTGTTCGAATGCCATCAGTTGAGTCGTGTGTAAAGCGTTTTTCACTCATAAATAGGGACCGGAGGGTGTATTAACGAGCATTTGGTCGATATTAATGAAAACTGGCTGAATTATTTACATTCAAAGTACGAGGGTGCAGCAATTTGAGAAGTACACTTCGGCGAGAAGTGAGAGAGGCATTCGGACAAGTGAGAGAGGCATTCGGACAATGTTTCGGGTGTTCTGAAATGAAACACCACCTGGCTTCGAATGGGTTTATGAGCAGTTTCATTCGTAACTAAAAACGAAGACGTTCTGGACTCTATACCTTCGCGGGTCAGATCATTATCTGGTTGACTGTAATTTGTGGTTGTCGTGTAGTGACGCGTGTGTGACTTTAATGTATATAATGTAACTGAAAAACATTCACCGCTTCCTTCCGGATAAAAGACTCGTGTGTTCGATCACAGTGAGTTACAGAGACGGATGTTGCAATATTACCGACATTGTTGACGAATTCTAATGGTGCTTTCAAGGGACCCGATATTCGTACCTTGGTTAGAAAGGTCTTGACAGTGCATTGTGCAGGAAATACAAGTTGAAAAAAGACATTTAGTGCTGTGGACAAATGACATACTTGACGTAATGTTGAGCAGACGTTCGTCTAGTGTTTTTTGTCTTGTGTTAAGTGTTACGTCTTACAAATTCACGAATGTTGGGAAAGCCACTTGGCCCGTCCCCTCCTTCCCTGTGTAATATCACAGCACGATGTACAACAGCGTCCTCGTCCTTCAGTACAAGGTAAGCCATACCTCCACCCAGTGAATAATTTATCTATCCATCATCTACTGTCTGTCTGTCTCTGTTTCTTATAAAAATATAATTATCTAATGTTAGAAAGGTCACTGGTGAGAGCAGGTTAAAAATGTGAAATACCATAGAAAAGAATAGTTAGCCCTTTACTTTGAGAAAGAGCATGGCTTGAGAAACCTTTTGAAGCTGTGGGGGCTTTGTCTGTTTCCCCCGAGATCAGTGCATAATGTTTCAGTCTGTGACCGCGGCTTGCTGTCCCCCTGTGTGAAAATACCACAGAAAAGAATGGAAAGATTCTCTTTTTACCCTCTTGAAAGATTCTGGCGATGACGCCCACCCTATATCTTTCCCGTATCCCAGACCATTCTCCGTGAAAAGTTGTGTTAGACTAGCCCTAAGCATCTTTCTGCCGAGAATTACATTCTCTTATAGATGGATTGAAACGTGATTATTCATATGGTATTTGCATGTTATATCTGAGATTTTTGAGGATTGAAAAGGCATTTCACATAAATATATCAATAACTATTTTTTATGTCATTTCAGGTAGGAGATTTTTAGCTCATCGAGGGACAAATGCACCATTTGTTAAGGTATGTTCATTTTTCATTTCCGTAACTTTAGTTTTGAAATCTAGTGAACCCATAATGTGGGAGAAGTTCATAATTTTCGGCCGTGATATAATTACTATTGTGGAGAACTGTGACCAAGACACCAGGCCTTGTACACAGTTCTCCACAATATGCGAAGACTTCTCGAGACCGTCACTGTGCTGCGAGGCTCCGGCTGGCCATGTGTGCATTAGATAAGTACCATGTTGGGACCCGCAAGATGGTGAACTGTGCCTGGCCAAGATGTTGGGATCCGCGAGATGGTGAACTGTGCCTGGCCAGGATGTTGGGACCCGCAAGATGGTGAACTGTGCCTGGCCAAGATGTTGGGACCCGCGAGATGGTGAACTGTGCCTGGCCAGGATGTTGGGACCCGCAAGATGGTGAACTGTGCCTGGCCAAGATGAGGCCAGAGGAAACTGGCGAAGGTCCGTATGATGCCAGACTCTGAAACTCTGAACTTTAATAGACTTGTTGTAATTCTGGGCAAATCTTATCTTGATTAACTCCGTTTTTATCATATTATGATTATTAATTAATCAAAGAAAATCAATCGGATAAATTAGTTCATTGAAAAAGTGTTTGTGTATAACATTCAGAGTGACTAGAAAAGAACAGCCAGAACTGACGACACTGTATTATAAGATAGAATGAAAAAGGTGCTACGAGAACGCGTTGTAATGTTAGCAGAGATACTCCCGACAATCGTTTGTCTCGAGTGTAAGTTAAGGTGGCAGAGTTGGGAATTTTCACAATGTCTTGAGAATGTGCAGTTTTGTGCACACGGAGAGCGTTGGAGTAAGTTCATCGTTTAGTGTGGACCTTGGTGCACAGTGCAGTGTGCATGCATGTGCACAAGCTTGGCAATAGGTTAGCATTGCCGTGTTGGGTGACATTGCCCCATGTGTCAACAGAATGGCACCATGGTGGCTGTCATGGCGTGTCATTGCAAGCTTCCACATGCGACAGTAGATAAGCCTCTAGGTTTGTGTGGATTATCTAGAACGGCAGTAGAGGAGTGTGGTGGTACTAGAGGTGACTCAACAGGTGTGAACCCATCATTTGACCCTCTCCGGCAGGTGAGGTCAGGTCACTCAACGCCTCAGGTGGATGAGTGAAGACTAGGTTATCCTGTCTGGAAGTCACGAATACCCCTGCAGAGCTTTTAGAAGTTTACAGACAATTGTCTAATGTGCATTAGAGGTTGCTGATTGGTCCGCTCTGAAAAACGCGTCACTTATTCTAACAGGTTACCTTGTGTTTGATTCTTAGGAATCGACCCTCCGGTTTGTATAGGCTTGGAGTCTGACCCTCAATGTAACGAGGTATTCACTGTTTATTATTATAAAGATTATTATTATATTCACTGTATTCACTATTAACGAACTATTCACTTAGCCTGTGTGGTAACGACTGTCTGCAGAGTTGTATCAGTTCGGTTAAGATCTCGACACATTAATGGTCATCTGTGACCAGTGTTCAATTGTTAGTGTTATTTCACAGTGAATGGAGTCTTTGGACTCGTTAATACTCGGTATAGATTATTATGTGTTTTCTACATACTAGTACTGGTCAGAGGACCATCTGTATAATATTGATTGTATACAATGTTATGTGTTCTCTCTTACAGGAACTAATATTGTTGTGCACAATTTATATATCTCTGTATTGAGATAGGATTATTATCGCAGTTTCATTCGTAACTCAAAACGAAGACGTTCTGGACTCTATACCTTCGCGGGTCAGATCATTATCTGGTTGACTGTAATTTGTGGTTGTCGTGTGGTGACGAGTGTGTGACCTAAATATATATATTGTAACTGAGAAAATAAAATAATCGTGTGTTCGATCACAGTGAGTTACAGAGACGGAATGTTGCAATATTACCGACATTGTTGACGAATTCTAATTGTGCTTCCACGGGCGCCGATATTCGTACCTTGTTTAAAAAGGTCTTGACAGTGCATTGTGCAGGAAATACAAGTTGAGAAAATACTTTTAGTGCTGTGGACAAATGACATACTTGACGTAATGTTGAGCAGACGTTCGTCTAGTGTTTCTTGTCTTGTGTTAAGTGTTAAGTGTTACGTCTTACAAATTCACGAATGTTGGGAAAGCCACTTGGCCCGTCCCCTCCTTCCCTGTGTGATATCACAGCGCGATGTACAACAGCGTCCTCGTCCTTCAGTACAAGGTAAGCCATACCTCCACCCAGTGAATAATTTATCTATCCATCATCTACTGTCTGTCTGTCTCTGTTTCTTATAAAAATATAATTATCTAATGTTAGAAAGGTCAATGGTGAGAGCAGGTTAAAAATGTGAAATACCATAGAAAAGAATAGTTTGCCCCTTTACTTTGAGAAAGAGCATGGCTTGAGAAACCTTTGAAGCTGTGGGGGCTTTGTCTGTTTCCCCCGAGATCAGTGCATAATGTTTCAGTCTGTGACCGCGGCTTGCTGTCCTCTTTTGAAAGATTCTGGCGATGACGCCCACCCTATATCTTTCCCGTATCCCAGACCATTCTCCGTGAAAAGTTGTGTTAGACTAGCCCTAAGCATCTTTCTGCAGAGACATACAAACATTCTCTTATAGATGGATTGAAACGTGATTATTCATATGGTATTTGCATGTTATATCTGAGATTTTTGAGGATTGAAAAGGCATTTCACATAAATATATCAATAACTATTTTTTATGTCATTTCAGGTAGGAGATTTTTAGCTCATCGAGGGACAAATGCACCATTTGTTAAGGTATGTTCATTTTTCATTTCCGTAACTTTAGTTTTGAAATCTAGTGAACCCAGAGTGTGGGAGGTGTTCATAATTTTCGGCCGTGATATAATTACTATTGTGGAGAACTGTGACCAAGACACCAGGCCTTGTACACAGTTCTCCACAATATGCGAAGACTCCGCGAGACCGTCACTGTGCTGCGAGGCTCCGGCTGGTCATGTGTGCATTAGACAAGTACCATGTTGGGGCCCACGAGATGGTGAACTGTGCCTGGCCAAGATGAGGCCAGAGGAAACTCTGACGAAGGTCCGTATGATGTCAGACTCTGGAACTCTGTACTTTAATAGACTTGTTGTAATTCTGGGCAAGTCTTATCTCGATTAAATCCGTTATCATATTATGATTATTAATTAATCAAAGAAAATCAATCGGATAAATCAGTTCATTGAAAAAGTGTTTGTGTATAACATTCAGAGTGACTAGAAAAGAACAGCCAGAACTGAAGACACTGTATTATAAGATAGAATGAAAAAGGTGCACGAGAACGAGTTGTAATGTTAGCAGAGATACTCGCGACAATCGTTTGTCTCGAGTGTAAGTTAAGGTGGCGGAGTTGGGAATTTTCACAATGTCTTGAGATGTGCACTTTTGTGCACACAGAGAGCGTTGGAGTAAGTTCATCGCCTAGTGTGGACCTTGGTGCACAGTGCAGTGTGCATGCATGTGCACAAGCTTGGCAATAAGGCAGCATTGCCGTGTTGGGTGTTAGCCCCTTGTGTCAACAGAATGGCACCATGGTGGCTGTCATGGCGTGTCATTGCAAGCTTCCACATGCGACAGTAGATAAGCCTCTAGGTTTGTGTGGAATATCTAGAACGGCAGTAGAGGAGTGTGGTGGTACTAGAGGTGACTCAACAGGTGTGAAGCCATCATTTGACCCATTCCGGCAGGTGAGGTCAGATCACTCAACACCACAGGTGGATGAGTAAGACTAGGTTATCCTGTCTGGAAGTCACGAACACCCCTGCAGAGCTTTTAGAAGTTTACAGACAATTGTCTAATGTGCATTAGAGGTTGCTGATTGGTCCGCTCTGAAAGACGCGTCACCTATTCTAACAGGTTACCTTGTGTTTGATTCTTAGGAATCGACCCTCCGGTTTGTATAGGCTTGGAGTCTGACCCTCAATGTAACGAGCTACTCAGAGCTGACTGCCGTCAGCCTGTGTGGTAACGAATGTCTCCAGAGTTGAGTCAGCTCGAGTAAGATCTCGACACATTAATGGTCATCTGTGACCACAAGGTCTTCGGTGAGAACCAGTAACTACACGGGATAAACACCCTCATAGCCTGTGTCTATGGGGTTTAAGCCATCATAGGTCTAATAAACCTAAGAATGGAAGGGGGGGGGGGGGTGACACAAGCATTGGGGCCCAGAAATCTTGTATTGGGAATAGAAGAGCCTGGAGACCCAGGCTTTTTTAACAGAGGAAACCTGCACCCGGTTTCCTGGGTGCAGTTCATTTGATCTCTTGGCTTGGGGAGGCGCCCTTCAGGGCTGAAATACGTCCGGCAACGGGTGTAAAGCTTCCTAGTGATCCAGAATTGAGCTGGTTGGGCAGTCTTCGAGGAGGACTGAGCCGGGGTGGAGTGTCGTGATCGTCTTGGGGGTCGTTGTCTGCGCAGACAGGCCGAGTGACGCAAACAACTTGGTTAACCCTTGTAAACCATTCGCATGATAATTGGTTCCTCTCTCCGGAAGCTGAATTAGACATGCTATGAACAACAAGTGATTGTCTTGTAAACTGTTTTCCGTAGAGTAAACAGCAATAAATTTGTATTTGTTCCCAAAAAAACGTAATGTGGCACAATGGACAAAGACGGAGAATTCTGTGAGACAAAGATAAGCAATCTTGTTGAAATGGTCACTGAAGGAGCTGCAGCAGATTGTAGAGCACCTTGTGGTGGGGGGGGGGGATTGCATATGCAGGGGGTCGTATGTGCAGTTAGACGCCAGCTGCTTAGTGCTGTCAGACGCAGGACAAGTCTTATTAGTAATAAGACTAAATGCTGTTTTATTCAAGGGGGATTAGATATAAGAAGCAGCTTAAAAATGGAAATGTAACATATCGCGGTACTTTAAAAATCATTTAGACAAGCAATTCTTTTCAAATGCGCGTCTCTGTATGTTTATAGCTTCGCAAGTTTTCTATAAACAGCGTAGTTTGTAATCTCTGTTGTTAGTAATCCACGTTTAAATCTTTTTGCAATAATTCTAAAAACCATTACTGTGTGATATGTTTCTCTGTAAGAAGATTGCAACTTTTTCCTCATTAATATTATGTCGTTTGATGAGTTTATTTATATTTATATCATATTCATTCACGTCTTTTAGACGGTTTTCGTTTAATTCATTTCTTAGTTTCATTATCAGCTACGTTGCTCGGCGCTATACTTGTTCCAATTTGCCAACTACTTGGGGTGGACGGTAGAGCAACGGTCTCGCTTCATGCAGGTCGGCGTTCAATCCCCGACCGTCCAAGTGGTTGGGCAGCATTCCTTTTCCCCCCGTCTCATCCCAAATCCTTGTCCTGAGCCCTTCCCAGTGCTATATAGTCGTAATGGCTTGGCGATATCCCCTGATAATTCCCTTACCCTTGTCAATATATTTTCTCAAACACGATGACCAAAGCTATACGCGATACTCAGGAATAAAAGACGCACCAGTGAAGTGTACAGAGTACACCACAACTTTGTTTACAAATCGAAACATCTGCCAATAAATCCCCAAATTGCATTTGCCTTCCATATGACCTTGCCGGGCTTCATGGTATTAGCCAAGGCCTCTCTCCTCGAGTACTTTGGTTAGGACTTTTAGTGCTCATTTTATATTTTCCTGTTAATTTCTCTTTTAGTGTTCAGCATTGTTTTTATCTGCCATTTGTTAGCACAGTTTACTGTGGCGTTTAGGTCGGCTTGCAATATTTGTCGTTCTAAGGGTGTTGTAGCGCTGCTGACTAGTGTGATGTCAGCAGCAGGTTTTAATATTGTGCTGCTTCAGCAATCATCGATGTCATGTATTCATATAAAAGAGCACGGGGTCCAACACTGAACCTTGCGGCACTCCACTAGTCACGTCAAGTTAGTCTGAGGCAATTACGTCCAGAACAACAAGTTAGCGTCCTGGTGACCAAGTTTTTCAATCATTTTAATACATATATATGTATTCCATGAGCATTTATTTTCCCGAGATGTCTTGTATGAAGAACTTTTTCGAAAGCCATTTGAAAGAAACAGATATATCCACGGCATTGCTGTCATTGTACATATTACAAATATATCAAGAGGACTCGTTAAGCATCAACTCTACTTCGACATTCTTGCTGGGAGTCCTTTGTTTTTCTTCTGGTGGTGCACTATGTAGCCTCGGAGCACAGTTCCCATAAGCTGTCCACTACTCATGTTAAAGTTATTGGTCGATAATTGTATAAATTAGATTTGTTAACCCATTTGAATATCGAAGTTTATACTTGCATATTTCCATCTACATAATCTTCTAAGCTTGGTGCTCTAATTAAGTAATTACTTCATGTTTCCACTAATTTAGTTGTTGTCCCGGAGGCGGCTAGATTAATGTGACCCACCATACTCATCCTGTGAGCATTAGCGCAAATATTACAGAGGACACAATATGTCTTAACCAAACTTCAGCGGGAATGTTTACATTAACAGTTAAATATAATCTGTGCCCTTTATGATATAGTGACAGCTAGTAACAATTTGTTTACATTGCAACATTGTGTTGACAATATAGTATTGTTAATCCCTAAACTATTTTTTAAATATTAGATATTACTGGATAACAGAAGAGCTGTTGTTTATAATTATATGTCCACACACTACATAGTTTGTACATTAACCACACACACACATGTCTAATGGCGAACTGTTCCTGTCTTCAGCGACTTGTCAAAACGCCCTGTCAAAGGTTGTACAGCTTAAATTTTTACTCCGTTACATATTCATAGGTATAGTTCATTAGGGCCGAGTACTGAATCTATCTTGATTATGCTTAATACTGCGAGCACATGAAGCTCACAAATGGTAATAGATTAAAAGTGCTCATCCTCATTTTCTAGCAGAGGTACTGGAATATTTTCTTTGGTAAATACGGACAAAACCCCCATATCGTCTTCCTAATAAGCTACTCCCCCATTTTCTGTTTTTTATGGGACCAGTCGCCTGTAACTGTAACCTGTAACATTCCTGTGGGTTTGCTTAACTGTTTACAGCAATATTTGTCTCGTAGTTATGTTTGCCAAGACCAATTAGGTCTCTTGCTTTTTTTGGCCGTAACAAAACATATTATTTTGTTTTAGGGTTTTGCCAAATTGTTATGATAGGTCGCGTTTTATTTCACTGTTGCGTCATTTAGGTTTAGTGGTTTGATGTCAAAGTTTGTTTCGTAATGGGACAGTAGCAAATGTTGCGTGGTCGGAAATGGGAAGGTTGCGAAACCGGAAGTGGGAAGGTTACTTGGCCGGAAGTGGGAAGGTTGCGAGGCCGAAAGTGGGAATGTTACTTGGCCGGAAGTGGGAAAGTTACTTGACCGGAAGTGGGAAGGTTACTTGGCCGAAAGTGGGAAGGTTACTTGGCCGAAAGTGGGAAGGTTACTTGGCCGGAAGTGGGAAGGTTACTTGGCCGGAAGTGGGAAGGTTACTTGGCCGGAAGTGGGAAGGTTACTTGGCCGGAAGTGGGAAGGTTACTTGGCCGGAAGTGGGAAGGTTACTTGGGCGGAAGTGGGAAGGCTACGTGGCCGGAAGTGGGAAGGTTACTTGGCCGAAAGTGGGAAGGTTACTTGGCCGGAAGTGGGAAAGTTGCTTGGCTGGAAATGGGAAGGTTACTTGGCCGGAAGTGGGAAGGTTGCATGGGCGAAAGTGACGCGTTAACCTTATTAGACAGAAGGATAATGGTGAATGAAGATAAATTTGTACAAAAGGGAGAAACAGAGAAATGAAAGAAAAAACTGAGATAGGTTGATGAACATTAGACTACATGGATAAAAATCACCTGTGTCATGGATATTTGGTAGGGAAAAAAATCCATCTTTTCTGTTACAAGTTCTATATGGGTAGGTGACATCTGTTAGAAAAACAGATGGCTCTCTCCCTCTCCTCATACTCTTCCTCGACCCCACACTACTGACAGGGAAATAAGTTGAGAAGTAGCACCAAGCAACAGTGAAAATCTGCATTCAAATGTTAAAAGAGGTAGAGAGGGAGAGAGGCAAAGGGAGAGGTAGAAAGAGGGAGAGAGAGCTATCGTCTGAAGACCAAGTATATAAAAATGAGACCAGCGGAAAGGAACTGGAAGGAATGGAAGATTACGACGAGAGGGAGAGAGAAAAAAGTGAATGGAAGATAAACACGGGTAAAAGCGTGAAACCGACGTGGGACAAACCAGATGTAAGGATGAAGGACAGGTTAACGAGGTAAATAGGATGGGAATGAGAGATGGACAGGGAAATATGCTGACGAACAGAGAGTGGGGAAAGATAAAGAGGGAAAAAGAGCTGAGTAAGATGAGAGGAAACAAGAGAAAGAGAGAGAGGGGAGACTAAAGAGAAACTGGGAGACAAGGGGAGACGCCAGAGGGGACGAGCCTAGCTCGCCAAAGACATCCTTCCCTCGCTCGCCAACTCCCCTGGCAGCCCCTTCCTTCATTTGTAATTCTAATGGAAAATATTTAATTTTTGTTTTCATTTCGTCATCGATTTACCGAGGCTGATTCATCACTATTTTCAACACTGCAGGATATTTGGAGCCTTTTGTGCGCGGCCGCCGCCAGCTTGCCAAAGACGCTAAGAGTTACCTTAATAAAAATATTCCTAGTTTACGATATGATGTGCGTGTGGGAGAGAGAGAGAGAGTGAGAGTAGGAGAGGGAGAGAGGGAGAGAGTGAGAGTAGGAGAGGGAGAGAGGACAGTAAAGCCAAAAACAATAACAAGGCAGCGGTTAGATTTAACGAGAATAGATTAGTGCATTTTTTAACATTAATCTTACTAGAGATCAACTACAATAGCACAGAATTTTTTTTTTGCCCAAGTTGAGGATTAGGTTAATCCGAAAACCAATAAACACCAACACAAACGCGATTCAACCCTGCAAGCGTCGAATCCTATCTCTTATCGGGCCGCCAGTAAGTAACGAAGACAAATGACTATCACGACAACCCGCTGATTCCAAACGTTGTCGGCTAGAAATATTACAGAAGGGAAAAATGTGAGTAATTGAATATGAAGTCGGTGAGAACTGAAGTTATTGGTCGGTGGCCAAGAAGGCTTTGTGTTGGTAGGGCAGTGATTGGCTCCAAGTTAGTGTGTGTGTGTGTGTGTGTGTGTGTGTGTGTGTGTGTGTGTGTAGCTCTTGGCCCGATGGCTGATATTAGGAGTGGTTGTGAGTGGATGGTGGTGATTGTGATGGTGGTGGTAACAGGGGTTGTGAGTGGGTGGATGGTGGTGATTGTGATGATGGTGGTAACAGGGGTTGTGAGTGGGTGGTGGTGGTGATTGTGATGGTGGTAACAGGGGGTTGTGAGTGGGTGGTGGTGGTGATTGTGATGGTGGTAACAGGGGTTCTGAGTGGGTGGTGGTGGTGATTGTGATGGTGGTGGTAACAGGGGTTGTGAGTGGGTGCTGGTGGTGATTGTGATGGTGGTAACAGGGGTTATGAGTGGATGGTGGTGATTGTGATGGTGGTAACAGGGGTTGTGAGTGGGTGGTGGTGGTGATTGTGATGGTGGTGGTAACAGGGGTTGTGAGTGGGTGCTGGTGGTGATTGTGATGGTGGTAACAGGGGTTATGAGTGGATGGTGGTGATTATGATGGTGGTAACAGGGGTTGTGAGTGGGTGGTGGTGGTGATTGTGATGGTGGTAACAGGGGTTGTGAGTGGATGGTGGTGATTGTGATGGTGGTAGTGGTGGTGACAGGGGTAATTTTGATAAATATTCGCGTGTTTTATAATTTTGTCAATGGTGATAGTTCAGGGGGGGGGAGAGGGTTATAGTGATTGTGATGGTAGTTAGGTGGTAGCAGTGGTGGTTGTGATGGTGGTTGCTGGTAGTAAAGATCACAGTTGCGACTGTTACGTCGGCAATTAACAACAATGTTTTGATGAACATTCAGTTGTAAAACCATAGCAACTTATAACGTGAGTGATGAGTGTTGGTTACGTCTGTGTTACTGAAGATGACGTTGTTGTTGACGGTAGTGATGGATGGCAATGAAGGTGATGATTAATGTTGATTCTGTTGTTCCTGTTGCTGCCGTTCCTGCTGCTGTTATTGTTGGTGATTCTGCTCTTAGAGCTGCTGCAGTTTTTTATCTTACTGTCCCAACTGTTGCTGGTGACGCTGTTAAACAGTAAACTATTGCTTTATCAACACGCCCGACCACCCAATCCCCCGGCACCGCCCGGGAGCTGACCCTTGACTACCAAGGTGACAACCAACCTCACTCTTATATCTAACCAACGCTTAAAGCAATGCAGCGATCCTACGACTATTATCTTATCCGGTAAGTTGTTAAATATATCAGAAACCCTATTTCCAAACCAGTATTTATCCAAGTTTTTCCTGAAACCGACCAATAGACTATAATATAGTCCGTTAAAATAATATATACATAATTGTGTGAAATTAAGATGGTTTTTCCAGATAAAGTTCCAGTTCAAAAAACATTCCAACATGAATACAAAAGCTATATGTAAATGCAACGGCAACCTTTTATTTTGGAATCAAATTCGATTTTTTTGGGGGATTTACATGAACGCAGGGACATGGAAGTAATGATTCGAATTCCTCTCATCAGATAAACGCCAGTCACTGATAGGTAGATAATGGTTAATGAACTCGGATTTCCGTCTGACGTAGCTTCGCGAACGGTGGCTTAGGTAAACAAACCTCTCGAATCCACTGACGTGATTTGCACCTCCAGACTCTCGCATTTAAGAAGATATTCCTAGTTATAATTAGACATATCTCATCCACAAGAAGTTGAGGGGGAAGATGGTGTCTCCGGTGTGTCCGTGGGGAATAGTGAGGGAACATATCCCTCATATTTTCTGGGAACTCAGCCGTCGGCGTCATCAACTTCGAGAAGTAAGAAATATATTAAGGCATGTTCTTTCCCTGAGTGGGAGTCGTGTGCTCTTCCAGGAGGGAAAAGGAGGAGCCTTCCGGAAGACCCAAGAGTAGAAGGGACCTGATGGGTTTTAACTGGGACTTGCGATGCGATGGGGAATTGCTATTTTGATGGGGGAAGAAGGAGGGGGACCTTTAGGTATTTGCATGGGTTCCTCAAGGGAGGAATCATCCCTCCTTTCCTCACAAAGTTCTCCACACCACTTTTCCCCAACTCCTCAACCCCTCCCATGTTCTTCCCTTCCCCCACCCAGTCCAAGTCCCCAACCCCATTGTCATCATCTCTTCATCTACTGCCTCCCCACCCTAAACCCTCCCTACTCTACACCTAATCCTCTCCGTCCCCACACCATTCCCCTCTGTTCCCCACCCCCCTCCCCCTAGCATGTGTCTCCGTATCACCACAATAATTGTCCTTATCACAGTGATGAGTGCCAACAAAA
>NC_091213.1:12165969-12285969 GCF_040958095.1 Procambarus clarkii
ATATATATATATATATATATATATATATATATATATATATATATATATATATATATATATATATATATATATTTACGTGATCTTACATTTTTACATGATGTTCTTTGCGAACTAGTCACTGCTACGAAACTCCCCACGGATGGGGATAATGATGGACCCTAATTTTGTATGGATCATATTTTTTTTTTAAAGGTGGGGCCAGTCTGTATGAATGTACAAACTGTATGTTTTAAATGTATGAATAATTTTTGTTTATAAATTAAACTTTAAACAATTGTAAACATTAACACAGCGAGATAAATTAGCAAATAACAATATATATAAACAGATTAATGAATAATTATCGAGGAAACAATGAATAAATGAATGAATAACGAAGAAGCCATCAATGAATTACGATAATAATTCAGAATATAACAAGCAGAGAGAAATAAGCATGCAACAACACCGCCAAGTTACAGCAAACAAGTCTAATGTTTTCACAGAAACGGATTTAGCGTTGAGGAACGCCCCAAGACTGAGCGTTCTTGAGAGAGCCGTGTCATGGGCGCGAATACGATGCAACACACTGCTACATAGTTATTTATTGCCCTTTTATTCAATCATTCTCTCATTTTTCTTCCCCCTTCCTCTTCTATCCCCATTATGGTGCCGGAGAATGAAATAAAATCTTAATAAACAGCCGGAATTGTCGTGGAATGAGTGATAATGGAGGAATTATTTAAGTATAAGTAATTATTATCGTCTTCCTGGACGAAGTGGTTGCGTGTTCCCGAACGTTGATGGCTAACAGCTGTAAGCATCTGTACTCACGTAATTACCCCCACTAAACCATCCAAAATTGACCCTTTTCCGCAATTACGACATTGCAGCGGATTAATAATTCATAGGCTTGAATATTTTTTGTATTCCTTGTCCGGGAGACTGAGAGGACTCGAGCTCCAGCTAGTTAAGGGGAGGAGCCAGACTCTGTCCCGTGCGCCCTGATTGGTCGGTGGAGTCACGTGATTGTGCGTCCTTTTGTTTTCAATTGTTTTACGGGACAAACAAAAATGACGGAAATATTATAGTGGAGAGCGAGTGAGAGAGAGTGAGAGACAATGTACGTATCTTATTTCATCTTTAAAATAAACAAAACTCTTCCTCAAGCTTGATAACTTCCTCATCGAAATATCGTCATGAAACATATTTATATCACTAGACAAACACACATTTCTCAACAGTTAGAGAGAAAACATTAAATTACGAATTATTTTTCTATCGACTTCATAAGAGGAAATATATTTTTCAGTGAATTAGTCACAAGTGGAATCATAGAGTATAACCATATATTTGCTTCCAGAGGTAAATAGGATCTCAGATCTGATCAGAAATGGGGGTTAGAATTACATTATTTTGGCATTGAAGGAAGAAATTGAAGACTCATTTGGCAAGCAGTGATTGTATACATCATTTTGTTTACGTAGAGGTTGTCACTGTATGTTTTGTTATTCAGAGACTGCTTATGTAAGTTGGTATGTATTGATAGTTTATATAGGATGATATGTGGTGGCAGTATATAAGTCGTTATGCAGTGACTGTTTATATAAGTCTGTGTTATGCGATGGACGATATCCAGTCTAATTGCTAAACAACAGTCCCAGTCAGTTGGAACAAGTATTACCTCAATCAAGTATCACCAACTCCCCCCCCTTTCCATTTCAATCAACACACAGTATAGCCACTTCTGTAATCACCCTCTTAGCGTCAGGTCCTAATTAAATTGCAAAATGAACTTTGGAAAGTTAATTTTTCAACTCCCTTCTCATATGATGAAAAAAATAAGTCAAATATAAAATACTGACGCTAGAATCATTGATTCCAGCGCGTATATTTTCTTTTCCGTCATATTGAATAATATGTCTACGTGAAATACTGCTAAATATATATATGTATTATATATGTATGTATATATATATAGCGTTAACTTTTCAATTCTCACCACTTGCCCAGACGACATGGCAAGAATTATAGCCCAAACGCTTCTGACCATTAAGATTCAACCCATGTTGGAGGACTCATGATGCATCCACTGATCTATTGTATTTTTAGGATTGGAAATGTAATTCGCTTGATACTGAGCCCCTGCACGTCACATCACGTCACTGAGATAACTGCGGTTGTGGTGGTGATAACTGTGGTTGTGGTGATGATAACTGCGGTTGTGGTGGTGATAACTGTGGTTGGGGTGGTGATAACTGCGGTTGTGGTGATGATAACTGTATCACTTAAACAATGATGAAACTCTGTGTGTGATCTAGGCCATTATCAATGCTCGATCACCGCTACAGTTCATTGTTCATATATACAACCACTTGTGCTCGACGGTCTCGCTTCACGCAGGTCGGCGTTCAATCCCCCGACCGTCCATAAATGATTGGCCACCATTCCTTTCCCCCGTCCCATTCCAATCCCTAATCCTGATCCTTTCCAAGTGCTATACAGTTGTAATAGCTTGGTGCTTCCCCCCCCCTGATATTTTCCATCATTGTTCATATCTGATGAGGTAGACATAGCCAAACCATGAAATATGTACAAATGTTATCAGCGTGTACACATGAAAACGTACACAGGGTTATTTGATATCATGTGCGTAAAATTAACACGTTCACAGCTTCGTTTGACTCTAAACCTTTCCTTTAGTTCTTCGTTTCGACAAATAATTATTACAAATTGAAATATTTTTTCTAATTTTATCACAAATTTATTAAATTTGTTATTTACTTACTTAAATGTACTTTACTAAATATTAAATATACTATTATTATTAAATTAAATATACAATTTTTTTAATAAATTAAAGGTTATGTTGTAGGTCTGACAAAGATATTGCTGTAGAAATTATGTTAATTTCAAAGTTAATTTGCACGAATAATAATTGAGAAACACAAAATATTTCCATTGATAATAAGTGAAATGCTTCTACTATTGCTACAAAATATTTTTTGTTGGCTGTTCACGTGGTTTGTAGTTTGAGGCTCCGATGATCCATATGTCGTAGTGTAGTAATGGCGGTTTGGGAGAGATACGTTCCTAGTTAAATTAGAATAAATTTGAATTTGAAAGTAGATATTTCCAGTTTTAACTCGATCAACTCAAGGAAAACAAAAACTCAAACTGTCAGAGATCAAGAGTAACTTTAATTAACAGAATTACCGCTACTGTTTACTCTTAACAGAAATACCGGTTCTGTTGACCCGTAACAGAAATATTGCTTCTGTTGACCCTTAACAGAAATAACGCTTCTGTTGACGTCTGAGAGAATCGCGCAACGGAATGTTTGAAGCGTTTCGTCGCAGGTTGGTACTACACAATGTATACCCTGATGATGGTGGTGTACACAGGGAAAGAGTATACCCTAATGGTCTACACAGACAAGAGGCTATCCTACTGAAGTGTAGGTAACCTGCGTCCTCTTCACGTTTTCCCTAAAACGTGGTGAGGTAGAGACGATCCCATAGCGCAGTGCGGTAGGGTAAAACACAAGATGATTTTCCCTTTTTTTCCAGTTTTCTTTCTCCTATTTTCTCTCGGATCTTTTCCCCTCGTGTCCCCCTCCCCACCCCCCCTATCTTCTTCTCTCCCTGCAAGGCCTTGCAGGGAGCTCCCCCCCTCCCCAGGCCCGCTCCTACCCCAGGCCCGCTCCTCCCGGCAGCTCCAATATTTGATTTATTAAGGGAACCGAATCTCAGAGTTTCCAGATGTCGGTCGCATCATGAAGACAAATGGGCGATCCGTATGATAAAATGTCCGGTGCATACATTGTCGACGGGGAGATGGTCGAGCAGGCCGCGAAGAGGCTCCTATGTGTACTATCCACCTCCCCTCCCCTATCCCCCTCATTCTATCCCTATCAGTTTTTTTTCGATATTCATATTTGTTTAATGTCTCCCTCTATATATATCTCTTCCTCTTTTTTATCTCTATCTCTTTACCTGCAGCATTTAGGAGGGACAAGTGGATTATCAAGAACACCGATGGGCTCCAGATGTAATTGGGTTGTTAGCCGTACGCCCTGTTAACGCCGCGTTCGTAGTGCATTATTAATTAATTCGCCAAGAGCTCACGGCTAAGATAAAAGATAGCGATGAGAAATCTCTGGGAAACACCGTCTGAAAAAAAAGGGAAAAATGACGATATTTTGATTAAAAGGGCCTTCGGCCGGAGGGGAAATTTGTGACCTTTGGCTCAAGTGGAGTTAAAGGCGATGGTCGGGTGCGCCTGCCTGAAGGGCTTAAGGCTCTCTTACCATCGTCTCGGTGATGGGGGGAGGGGGATTGGGGAGGGGGAGTACCCTCTCGAAGCCCCAGGAATCAGCGAGACTTGGGCAGGATCGGGCTAAAAACAGAGGCGCGGTGAGGCAGATCTAATCCTACCCGACGACGCTACCGGCAGGATCCGATCTCGCCGAGGAGCTAAGAAGAGGCTCAGGATGGCTGGGGTTCGGGGCGTAGGAGGAGGAGGGGGCAGGATGAAGGCTCCCAATCCTCCTCGTCCGCGTTATGTATATGAGTGCCGGTGCCAGGCCGGCTCGGGATAGAGACAATGCAGCCGGCTGCCTCAACAGAGAGGAAAGGGAAAAAAATAATACCAGGGACGGATCGCTGTGGGGAAATGAACGTGGAAACGAGGAAGGCGCACGAGATGGCGTCACACAGCTGCTCCCTGAGTCTCGATGCCAGGGTGTACACACACACACACACACACACACACACTCCGACATCCCTGTGTACAGGAGTCGTAGCAGATGTGTGGAAAAAGGCTAACATAGTTCCAATCTACAAAAGTGGCAGCAGGGAAGACCCCTTCAATTATAGACCTGTATCACTGACAAGTTTAATAGCCAAAATATTGGAAAAAAAATAATAAAATTTTAGATAGATAGGAATTCTAGATAGATAGTTTCCTATCTAGAACCTATCACCTGAGGGTCACATAAAGAACATTGCGCGAGGAGCCTATGCTACGCTTTCTGACTTCAGAATTGCTTTTTAATACATGGATGGCGATATACTAAAGAAATTGTTTACGGCTTTTGTTAGACCAAAGCTGGAATATGCAGCGGTTGTGTTCTGCAGATATCTTAAGAAGCCTATCAACAAACTGGAAAAGGTGCAAAGACATGCCACTAAGTGGCTCCCAGAACTGAAGGACAAGAGCTACAGGAGAGATTAGAGGCATTAAATATGCTAAAACTAGAAGACAGAAGAAAAAGAGGTGATATGATCACTACGTACAAAATAGTAACAGGAATCGATAAAATTGATAGGGAAGAATTCCCGAGACCCGGAACTTCGAGAACAAGAGGTCATAGATTTAAACTAACTAAACAAAGATGCTGAAGAAAAATAAGAAAATTCACTTTCGTAGAGTGGTAGACGGTTGGAACAAGTTAGGTGAGAAGGTGATGGAGGCCAAAACCGTCAGTAATTTCAAAGCGTTATATGACAGAGTGCTGGGAAGACGGGACACCACGAGCGTAGCTCTCATCCTGTAACTACACTTATGTAATTAAACACACACACAGGGACGTTAGAAATAACTTTTTCGGCGTCAGAGTAGTTAACAGATGGAATGCATTAGGTAGTGATATGGTGGAGGCTGACTCCATACACAGTTTCAAATGTAGATATGATAGAGCCCAGTAGGCTCAGAAATCTGTACACCAGATGTCTGGTGGTTGAGAAGCGGGACCAAGAAGCCGAAGCTCAACCTCCCAAGCACAACTACGTGAACACACGCAAAGAACAAGAGGTATAGATTCAAGTTAAGGAAAAAAAAGGTACCGCAAAATTAGACAACCGACGGTTAGAAAGGCGGGGCCCAAGAGCTTGCAGCTCGATCCTGCACTTACGAGTAATAACTACACGCACACTAGAGCACTTACTAGAATACACATTATAATACACTATACATCAAGACAATCGGAAATACAATTACCCAATACATTACCACCAACTAAATGAATAAATTAATAAACAAGTAAATTGATAAACGTCGATCATTAAAGATCAAAACTACACGCGCACACACACACACTCAAATAACAAAAGCGGTCGCCTTATAACGAACAAAATTTCCCAGAAAAAGAAAAATGAAGGAGTTTTTGAGCTCGGAAAGTCATATGGTTTTCCCAATTTCGACTCCCCTTGAATTACGAAAAAAAAAGTCCTGCAAGTTTTAGAGAGCTGAGTTTTTTTTTAATGTTCAAAAAAATAAAAATGGAAGTCTCGTTCATTTTGCTTCTGGGATTTAGTTAATAAGACCGTCCAGCCCTCTGGCGGGCAGCGAGGAAAACGGAGTCACGGGGCAAAATAACCAATGAGCAACTACAACGTCACTGAAGGGCAATGTGAGGTCATTGAAAGCTAATGTGACGTCACTGAAGGCTTTAGTGACGTCACTAAAAGCTGTTTCGATATCACTGATCAAAATTAAATTACAGATCGTGAATATGAGTTGACAGTGTTGGATATGGCATAGACAGAACCAGTGACAGGTAGATTGGTGCTGCTACTGTCAATAACTGATGCCATTTGTTGCCTTGCCTGCCTGGACCAGACTGATCAAGCATTTACGTATTCCCTTCCGAAATCTGTGCATCTTCCCTGGATCATGGCTACTTTGTATTTATAAAACGGTTTTCAGGCTTGCAATGTCGCAATGCAAACTTTAAGTACCTCGGAGCTCATAAATTGTGGCGAATATTTAAACAAAGTCGCCATGATTCAGGAAAGGTGTACTGGTTTCGTAAGTAGAAACTCCAAGTCCTCATCCAGCAGTCTCGACACACGAAGACTATATAGAGGAAAAAGGGAAGAACTGAGATAATATGCGTAACAGCATTAGAGGTCTCGAATGGACTGATCTCATCGTCACCTGGGCCTGACGGCTGAGTGGACAGCGCTTGGGATTCGTAGTGATAAGGTTCTGGGTTCGATCCCCAGCGGAGGAGGAAACAAATGGGCAGATTTACTTTCACCCCTGATGCCCCTGTTTATCTAGCGGTAAATAGGTACCTGGGAGTTAGACAGTTGCTACGGGCAGCTTCCTGGGGATGTGTAACGACAAGGAGGTCTGGCCGAGGACCGGACCGCGGGGACGCAAAGCCCCGAAATCATGTCAAGATAACCGCATGTGGCACACTTGGACCAACATCAGCGGCATACGCGTGACCAGGCGAGAAAACGGACCACCTTCATAAAATTCCTGCGTGTTGGTTCTTGGGATCAACGTCTCCGTGACCCGGTCTCTGCACCAGTCCTCCTGGTTGGTGGTCTGGTCAACCATATTTGCTACAGCGGCATCTGTTAAAATGTAATTTTAACAGATGCGAAAAGTTTGATTTTTTTGCAGCAAAATACTGTAATTTATAAGATTTTGTATATAACAGAAAATGATTCTCATTATTACGTTACTTGTAATAAATAAATATAATTCTTTTAAATGTTCCGCCACAGATGGCAATGTCCTAACACGTAATTATAGTACACGCAAAATAATTACAGGATTTGTAAATTATTTAATTGATAGTGTACTACAGGTTGTGTGTGTGTGTGCAGTGGGATACACTTTTAATGTCATATGTTGAATGGTTTTCACTCCTGGCAGTGTACTCACCTAGTTGTGCTTGCGGGGGGGGGGGGGGGGTTGAGCTCGGGCTCTTTGGTTCCGCCTCTCAACCGTCAATCAACTGGTGAACAGGTTCCTGAGCCTACTGGGCTCTATCATATCTACATTTGAAACTGTGTATGGAGTCAGCCTCCACCACATCACTTCCTAGTGCATTCTATCTATGTGTGTGTGTGTGTACTCACCTAGTTGTGTGTGTGTATGTTTGCGTACGACCTCGTTCGGAAATTGTTCCAAAAGTCTAAATTTGAATAAATCTGGAGCCATATATATGTTCCGAGGCCTTATATGGATTCGCAGTGTCCCTCCTCCCTCTCACACATCTTCTCTCTCCCTCTGTGAGTTCTCATCCTCTCCCTTTATGGCCATACCTGTCCTCACCTGGTTCTTCAAGAACACCTATTCCTAGCGAGTACACCTGATTCAAGAACACCTGTTCCTAGCGAACACACCTGCTTCATCACACTTGGTTCTTCAAGAATACCTGTTCCTAGCGAGCACAGCTCCCTCATCACACTTGGTTCGTTCTTGTCTTCGTCGCAATAAGTCAATAACTGAGATAAATGCATAATATAAAATAAGTATATTAATTGACTTTATCATAAATGGATACACAAATAATTACCCAAATAAAAAAGGAGGTAAAACTAGAATTAACCAAAAGCATCAATAAAGCGGTTAGCAGTTAATAAATAAAATTATAAAAACAGTGTTAGAGCTTTACAGAGACCTAAAGACACAGCAAAGCTGACATAGAAGACAGTGATGTACACAACCTTAAAAAATATACAAACATGATAGGCACACACACACACACACATCTCTAGACATACAAGGTTTTCAGATGCAGACATACAGAGACATATGGTGAAAACAAATAGCCAGACAACACACACACACATTCGTGTTGAAGCCACACCCACAATAAACAATACAGGTAATAAAAATCAAAGTGAATTATAGGTGTGTGAGCCATTTATATCAAGTGTTTCTCCCTCGTTGGAGTTGATATCGAGATTCAAATCTCGAAGCACCAAGTCAATAGAACGGGACGGAAGCTCTCCCACTAACAACAAACTCTAGTTATATATATATATATATATATATATATATATATATATATATATATATATATATATATATATATAATATATATATATATATATATATATATATAATCTAAAATGTACTTTGTGATAATTTTAAAATTGTATGACATGTTGTACATATTTTTTTTCGTTCAAATGTTCTGCTTATGTATTTAGTTTTTATTAAATAATTTATTTTGTCCGCAAATATGTTATATGCAACTCGGTTATTATGGCAATCTATTTTATTGATATTGTTGTAAATTAGAATGTTCACCGGAAAATAGTGTAGAGCAATTGGTAATATTGTACTGAAAAATTGGTTTAGTGTTTCTGTCGTTTCTCTCTCTGTCTCTTTCTCACCAATCATAACCGCTAACCAGCATTCATCACCAGCACTATTAGCCAGTAGTTAATATCACTAATCCATCAATACCACCACCACGCCACACCAAGTCATCTCCACTCCTCACTACCACCATCTCCCCTCAGCATCACCACCAACACTACAATCATAGCTTCTAGCATCATTGTGACCATTAGGAACTACTCCAACAATCACTAGCCGCGTCCAGCACATTAATAAGGTCATTACCACCGCTAGCACTTTCCTCACTACAAACCTTACCTTCGCTACCATTCTCCAACCGTAACAACCAAGTCACTATAGCTACCACAACCTCCAACATCACAACCACACCCCTTGAACTACTACCACCCAGACCCACACACCTACCACCAACCACCCTCGCCACAATTACCACAACTTTCCTCCAACCACACAGCATCCCGCTTATATGCTCTACCACTATAACCACCACCCCACCCACCACCACTCTCATCAACCACCACCACCACAACCCTCCCCCACCACTCAGGCAGGATGCTGCTGGAGATACAATCACAACCACTGTAATTACCACAAGTGCAGCAACAACCAGCGGAAGGCCAGTAAGAATCTGATAAGTGTAACGACGGAAAAGTCAAAGGTCAGGTTCGTTATCTCCTCGACTTACTATTTTTGTCGCAATGCTATCACGAGAGATGGGGGGGGGAGAAGGTGGGGGGAGGTGATTGGGGTTTTGTGGTGTTGAACGTTTGACGTTGCGGCAGGTGTGTGTGTGTGTGTGTTTTGGGGTCAACCCGTCTTCTCATGCTTTTCCCCCTTTGTGTAGAATCCTCCTGGACTTCTCTCTATTCCATCTTGATTACCTTGCATTTGTTGGGATTGAATTCTAGCAAATACTTGTTAACTCCCACCTACTTGCTACATTTCCGCCAACTCGAAAACTCGTTTCTGTGACTCGACTTTCTTCGAAGTAGTCCCTTGCCCACTTCGGTGTCTTCCGAGTAATACCTGCTTGCTTCTTTATCTCGTACTCCAGCATTTTACGAGGAATTGTATCAATTATTTTTGTTTTAAATCTTCGAAAATATAGTCTCATTTGTTCTATCTTACTGTAGTAGCCTTGTCACGCTGCCTTTTGTTATAAAATTCATCCTCTTTAGGTGTTCAATTGTTCTATAATGATTTATTCCAGCACTTAGCACGAAATATTTGTCAGTGACACTGGTCTGTTATTTAGTGTCTCCTGTCTGTTCCACCTTTTGAATATGGGGAATACGTTGTCCATTTTCCAGAATTCTGGGAGGTTTCCGGTCCTAAGTGTTTTATTGGAAACTTTAGTTAGTGGGTGACAATGTACCTCTGCAGCCTCCTTTGACATCCAGGGTGATATCCAGTCCGGTCCTATTGATTTTGTTGCATCTATAACTCCTTCAGGTGTTTTGTTTAACTCTTCTGTAGTGACTATGTCATCCAGTGTTTCCTCTAGTCTTTGACCTGGTAATCCGGGTCTTTTTGTTGGTTCTTTTGTTTAAACCTCATAAAACGTTTAGTCGAGTTCCTTACATATGTCCATGTCGATTACTGTGAGATAGTGGTTGTGGTGCAGGTATTGATGGTTGTGGTGGAGATAAAGTGGGTGGTGGTTGTGGTGTGGGATTACCAGCCGGAGCATATACCTGCACCAGGTTGTCTTCCACACCTCGAGAAATGAGTATTTACCATAGTAATAATCTCTCTCACAAATTCAGGCGGAACTGTGCGGCGAGAAGATAAAATGTTCGCTATAATTTACTTGGCCGAGAGATAAGAAAATTAGACGTAATTATACGAACTGTCGATAGATAGGAGACGTAAGGTGTAATTAGAAGGCGCAGTCGGTGTCGGTAGTTACACACGCAACCAAGAAAGTGAAACTGAATAATATAATCTCCTTCGCTAATATACGTTAATCAGCGAGAGGAAGTTGGTTAACAGTATATCAAACTTACAGCTGAATATATTAGTTAATTTACGTCATATCTAATAATTATATATCACATTATAAAGGTTTTCACTTATTGCTTTCAACACAAATATCTCACCAACAAAGACAGTTTTTATGTACTTTTTACAAAAACAAAAAAATATTTGCTTTAGATTCTACACATCCAACCCGAGCGTTTTCTAGTTACTAAAATTATCACGTGATAATTCTAATCACGTGGATTAATGATTAATTTTGATAAGAATGAAATTCCTCAATATTTTGTAATATTATTGTATTTAGAACATTTTGTCACTTAAATTTTGAAATTAATTTTTTTTTTTACTTCTTTATTAAATTATTAAAAATACCGTATAGACCTGCACGTGACGTCACACATGCAAGTGACATCATGCATCTACATCAAATTTATCAAATAGATATCTAAATTTTTGCGAAGATAACCTCAAAGTCAATTAGTAATAATTAATACCATATTGTTTACGGGCTATTCATGCCCGTGCCACCTCTTGGGTGGCTTAATCTTTATCAATCAATCAATCACCATATTGTGTATAGTGAGTGCTGAGAAATGATACTCTCTCTCTGGCTCTCCAATAAGCGAGACATAATAGATATATTCAATACTAAAGATAAGAAAAGTAAATGCATAAATTTAAGACGAAAAAGAAGTAAAAAAAAAAAATTATATCCAAAAAACTATCTCGTCCCACTCTCCATCCTTCGGCCCTATCACTACTCTCCCTTTTCCTATTCAATCATTTATTCGCTCACCCATCTCTATCTTTCCCTCTTCTATTTCCGTGGCATTATCCATCCCTTCTCAGGGGAAGCTTTGTATTGAACAGGCCAGAGCTTCTCCTCACAATGCACTCAAGTGGCCGTGGGTCTCAAGGAACTTACCCTTAAGAGTCAAATGAGAGAGGGAATTATCAGGGGACAACACCAAGCCATTTCGACTATATAACACTTGGAAGGGGTCAAACTAAGGATTTGGGATAGGGCGGGGGGGGGGGGGGGAGGAATGGTGCCCAACCACTTGGACGGTCGGGAATTGAACGCCGACCTGCAGGAAGCGAGACCGTCGCTCTACCGTCCACCCCAAGTGTTTGGGGGAAAAAGGGAAATATAAAGCATAAATAATACTGGAATGGAACGCTCCCACCCGGCGATAATAATGATAATAATAAAAATAATGATAATAATAATGGTTAAAAACGTTTGTAAATATATGGCTAATGACACACAATGTTATTCAATACAAATATAGAATCTCATCATTGCTACAGATAGATGTTTATATAAAAAGGGCAATTCTAACTTGCAAACTTCAGAGTAACTAGAATGACGTGAATAAATAAAAAAAATAATGATTATTAGTTTTAACATAATAATAATATTAGTTGTAATAATAATAGTATTTAGAATTCTCCTTATAATATTTTATTCAAAGCTGTTAGGTAAAGTTCAAGACAATTACTGAGCAATAAAGTTAATGTATCACATTCAGTGTGAGACAGTAATAATAATTATTATTTTTATTAAAAAATATGTAGAAGAGCGCGGCAAAGTGGTTGAATAGTTATATAAAATGCATATTTAATAAAGTTCACACAGATCGTGGCCCACAGTTAGCTTCTGTAAAATTGATTCGTACGATGCAGTTCCTATTTAAGTAGGAACTGCTTCGTATAGGCCCATAGGCCTTCTACAATTTCAGTTGTAGAAAAACTACCACAATATCAGTCGAAGGTCCTATTTTACATTAAGAGAAGAATTTCGTACTATGGTAAGTGTGCAACATTTTGCAATTTTTTTTTTTTTTGCAAAAGACTGTTGATTAAAATTGTTGACCACTGTTGATTAAAATATACGAGCACATTACCAGGTTAAATATCTTAAAAATTATTTCCTGGTGGCATAAAATTATATATATATATATACATATATATATATATATTGATTGATGATGAAGATTAAGCCACCCCAAAGGTGGCACGGGCATGAATAGCCCGTAAGTGGTGGCCCTTTTGAGCCATTACCAGTATCAAGAGCTGATACTGGAGATCAGTGGAGGTGCGACTGCACCCTGCGTGACGGGAGATGTCTCCCGTGGACTAAGGAGAAGGGTTAAAGTTTTTGGTTAATTACACCTGACCAACCCATCCCTAGGGTTGGTCAGGTGTAATTAACCAAAAACAGGTATAGCTTAGCTTAGAATGGTCAAAGAGGATTAAGCGGTCAGAGAATAAGGATGAAAGATGAAAGAAAAGCCTCATGAACACACAATATATGAATATACAATTATAATGAGACATTGTAAGCCTCTCTATCAGAGTTGTTTCTTAAACTGTTGTGCAATATTATAAGTTAAGTTATAAAATGTGCAATATTATAAGTTTTAAGTTATAATATTGCACAACAGTTTAAGAAACAACTCTGATAGAGAGGCTTACAATGTCTCATTATAATTGTATATTCATATATTGTGTGTTCATGAGGCTTTTCTTTAATCTTTCATTCTTATTCTCTGACCGCTTAATCCTCTTTGACCATTCTAAGCTAAGCTATACCTGTTTTTGGTTAATTACACCTGACCAACCCTAGGGATGGGTTGGTCAGGTGTCGGCCTATATATCCCCCTTCTCCTTAGTCAGTCTGGTGTTGACAAAGGCTTTAACAAAGCCGAAACGTTCACCTCATTTCATATTTCTCTGTGGATTTTCCGCATAAAATGATCAGTGTTTTGTGATCGTCAATTGCATATATATATATATATATATATATATATATATATATATATATACATATATATATATATATATATACGGTCGGGAATATAACGCCGACCTGCAGGAAGCGAGACCGTCGCTCTACCGTCCACCCCAAGTGTTTGGGGGAAAAAGGGAAATATAAAGCATAAGTAATACTGGAATGAAACGCTTCCACCCGGCGATAATAATAAAAATAATTTTATTATTATCATCAATAATGATAATAATAATGGTTAAAAACATTTGTAAATATATGGCTAATGACACACAATGTTATTCAATACAAATATAGAATCTCATCATTGCTACAGATAGATGTTTATATAAAAAGGGCAATTCTAACTTGCAAACTTCAGAGTAACTCCAATGACGTGAATAAATCAATAAATTAATCATTATTAGTTTTAACATAATAATAATATTAGTTGTAATAATAATCGTATTTAGAATTCTCCTTATAATATTTTATTCAAAGCTGTTAGGTAAAGTTCAAGACAATTACTGAGCAATAAAGTTAATGTATCACATTCAGTGTGAGACAGTAATAATAATTATTATTTTTATTAAAAATATGTAGAAGAGCGCGGCAAAGTGGTTGAATAGTTATATAAAATGCATATTTAATAAAGTTCACACAGATCGTGGCCCACAGTTAGCTTCTGTAAAATTGATTCGTACGATGCAGTTCCTATTTAAGTAGGAACTGCTTCGTATAGGCCTTCTACAATTTCAGTTGTAGAAAAACTACCACAATATCAGTCGAAGGTCCTATTTTACATTAAAGGGGTCAATTTAAGGATTTGGGATAGGGCGGGGAAGGAATGGTGCCCAACCACTTGGACGGTCGGGAATTGAACGCCGACCTGCAGGAAGCGAGACCGTCGCTCTACCGTCCACCCCAAGTGTTTGGGGGAAAAAGGGAAATATAAAGCATAAGTAATACTGGAATGAAATGCTTCCACCCGGCGATAATAATGATAATAATAAAAATAATTTTATTATTATCATCAATAATGATAATAATAATGGTTAAAAACATTTGTAAATATATGGCTAATGACACACAATGTTATTCAATACAAATATTGAATCTCATCATTGCTACAGATAGATGTTTATATAAAAAGGGCAATTCTAACTTGCAAACTTCAGAGTAACTCCAATGACGTGAATAAATAAATTAATGATTATTAGTTTTAACATAATAATAATATTAGTTGTAATAATAATCGTATTTAGAATTCTCCTTATAATTTTTTATTCAAAGCTGTTATGTAAAGTTCAAGACAATTACTGAGCAATAAAGTTAATGTATCACATTCAGTGTGAGACAGTAATAATAATTATTATTTTTATTAAAAAATATGTAGAAGAGCGCGGCAAAGTGGTTGAATAGTTATATAAAATGCATATTTAATAAAGTTCACACAGATCGTGGCCCACAGTTAGCTTCTGTAAAATTGATTCGTACGTATAGGCCCTTCGTATAGGCCCATAGGCCTTCTACAATTTCAGTTGTAGAAAAACTACCACAATATCAGTCGAAGGTCCTATTTTACATTAAGAGAAGAATTTCGTACTATGGTAAGTGTGCAACATTTTGCAATTTTTTTTTTTTGCAAAAGACTGTTGATTAAAGTTGTTGACCACTGTTGATTAAAATATACGAGCACATTACCAGGTTAAATATCTTAAAAATTATTTCCTGGTGGCATAAAATTATATATATATATACATATATATATATATTGATTGATGATGAAGATTAAGCCACCCCAAAGGTGGCACGGGCATGAATAGCCCGTAAGTGGTGGCCCTTTTGAGCCATTACCAGTATCAAGAGCTGATACTGGAGATCAGTGGAGGTGCGACTGCACCCTGCGTGACGGGAGATGTCTCCCGTGGACTAAGGAGAAGGGTTAAAGTTTTTGGTTAATTACACCTGCCCAACCCATCCCTAGGGTTGGTCAGGTGTAATTAACCAAAAACAGGTATAGCTTAGCTTAGAATGGTCAAAGAGGATTAAGCGGTCAGAGAATAAGGATGAAAGATGAAAGAAAAGCCTCATGAACACACAATATATGAATATACAATTATAATGAGACATTGTAAGCCTCTCTATCAGAGTTGTTTCTTAAACTGTTGTGCAATATTATAAGTAAAGTTATAAAATGTGCAATATTATAAGTTTTAAGTTATAATATTGCACAACAGTTTAAGAAACAACTCTGATAGAGAGGCTTACAATGTCTCATTATAATTGTATATTCATATATTGTGTGTTCATGAGGCTTTTCTTTAATCTTTCATTCTTATTCTCTGACCGCTTAATCCTCTTTGACCATTCTAAGCTAAGCTATACCTGTTTTTGGTTAATTACACCTGACCAACCCTAGGGATGGGTTGGTCAGGTGTCGGCCTATATATCCCCCTTCTCCTTAGTCAGTCTGGTGTTGACAAAGGCTTTAACAAAGCCGAAACGTTCACCTCATTTCATATTTCTCTGTGGATTTTCCGCATAAAATGATCAGTGTTTTGTGATCGTCAATTGCATATATATATATATATATATATATATATATATATATATATATATATATATACATATATATATATATATATATACGGTCGGGAATATAACGCCGACCTGCAGGAAGCGAGACCGTCGCTCTACCGTCCACCCCAAGTGTTTGGGGGAAAAAGGGAAATATAAAGCATAAGTAATACTGGAATGAAACGCTTCCACCCGGCGATAATAATAAAAATAATTTTATTATTATCATCAATAATGATAATAATAATGGTTAAAAACATTTGTAAATATATGGCTAATGACACACAATGTTATTCAATACAAATATAGAATCTCATCATTGCTACAGATAGATGTTTATATAAAAAGGGCAATTCTAACTTGCAAACTTCAGAGTAACTCCAATGACGTGAATAAATCAATAAATTAATCATTATTAGTTTTAACATAATAATAATATTAGTTGTAATAATAATCGTATTTAGAATTCTCCTTATAATATTTTATTCAAAGCTGTTAGGTAAAGTTCAAGACAATTACTGAGCAATAAAGTTAATGTATCACATTCAGTGTGAGACAGTAATAATAATTATTATTTTTATTAAAAATATGTAGAAGAGCGCGGCAAAGTGGTTGAATAGTTATATAAAATGCATATTTAATAAAGTTCACACAGATCGTGGCCCACAGTTAGCTTCTGTAAAATTGATTCGTACGATGCAGTTCCTATTTAAGTAGGAACTGCTTCGTATAGGCCTTCTACAATTTCAGTTGTAGAAAAACTACCACAATATCAGTCGAAGGTCCTATTTTACATTAAAGGGGTCAATTTAAGGATTTGGGATAGGGCGGGGAAGGAATGGTGCCCAACCACTTGGACGGTCGGGAATTGAACGCCGACCTGCAGGAAGCGAGACCGTCGCTCTACCGTCCACCCCAAGTGTTTGGGGGAAAAAGGGAAATATAAAGCATAAGTAATACTGGAATGAAATGCTTCCACCCGGCGATAATAATGATAATAATAAAAATAATTTTATTATTATCATCAATAATGATAATAATAATGGTTAAAAACATTTGTAAATATATGGCTAATGACACACAATGTTATTCAATACAAATATTGAATCTCATCATTGCTACAGATAGATGTTTATATAAAAAGGGCAATTCTAACTTGCAAACTTCAGAGTAACTCCAATGACGTGAATAAATAAATTAATGATTATTAGTTTTAACATAATAATAATATTAGTTGTAATAATAATCGTATTTAGAATTCTCCTTATAATTTTTTATTCAAAGCTGTTATGTAAAGTTCAAGACAATTACTGAGCAATAAAGTTAATGTATCACATTCAGTGTGAGACAGTAATAATAATTATTATTTTTATTAAAAAATATGTAGAAGAGCGCGGCAAAGTGGTTGAATAGTTATATAAAATGCATATTTAATAAAGTTCACACAGATCGTGGCCCACAGTTAGCTTCTGTAAAATTGATTCGTACGTATAGGCCCTTCGTATAGGCCCATAGGCCTTCTACAATTTCAGTTGTAGAAAAACTACCACAATATCAGTCGAAGGTCCTATTTTACATTAAGAGAAGAATTTCGTACTATGGTAAGTGTGCAACATTTTGCAATTTTTTTTTTTTGCAAAAGACTGTTGATTAAAGTTGTTGACCACTGTTGATTAAAATATACGAGCACATTACCAGGTTAAATATCTTAAAAATTATTTCCTGGTGGCATAAAATTATATATATATATACATATATATATATATTGATTGATGATGAAGATTAAGCCACCCCAAAGGTGGCACGGGCATGAATAGCCCGTAAGTGGTGGCCCTTTTGAGCCATTACCAGTATCAAGAGCTGATACTGGAGATCAGTGGAGGTGCGACTGCACCCTGCGTGACGGGAGATGTCTCCCGTGGACTAAGGAGAAGGGTTAAAGTTTTTGGTTAATTACACCTGCCCAACCCATCCCTAGGGTTGGTCAGGTGTAATTAACCAAAAACAGGTATAGCTTAGCTTAGAATGGTCAAAGAGGATTAAGCGGTCAGAGAATAAGGATGAAAGATGAAAGAAAAGCCTCATGAACACACAATATATGAATATACAATTATAATGAGACATTGTAAGCCTCTCAATCAGAGTTGTTTCTTAAACTGTTGTGCAATATTATAAGTAAAGTTATAAAATGTGCAATATTATAAGTTTTAAGTTATAATATTGCACAACAGTTTAAGAAACAACTCTGATAGAGAGGCTTACAATGTCTCATTATAATTGTATATTCATATATTGTGTGTTCATGAGGCTTTTCTTTAATCTTTCATTCTTATTCTCTGACCGCTTAATCCTCTTTGACCATTCTAAGCTAAGCTATACCTGTTTTTGGTTAATTACACCTGACCAACCCTAGGGATGGGTTGGTCAGGTGTCGGCCTATATATCCCCCTTCTCCTTAGTCAGTCTGGTGTTGACAAAGGCTTTAACAAAGCCGAAACGTTCACCTCATTTCATATTTCTCTGTGGATTTTCCGCATAAAATGATCAGTGTTTTGTGATCGTCAATTGCATATATATATATATATATATATATATATACATATATATATATATATATATATATATATATATACGGTCGGGAATATAACGCCGACCTGCAGGAAGCGAGACCGTCGCTCTACCGTCCACCCCAAGTGTTTGGGGGAAAAAGGGAAATATAAAGCATAAGTAATACTGGAATGAAACGCTTCCACCCGGCGATAATAATAAAAATAATTTTATTATTATCATCAATAATGATAATAATAATGGTTAAAAACATTTGTAAATATATGGCTAATGACACACAATGTTATTCAATACAAATATAGAATCTCATCATTGCTACAGATAGATGTTTATATAAAAAGGGCAATTCTAACTTGCAAACTTCAGAGTAACTCCAATGACGTGAATAAATCAATAAATTAATCATTATTAGTTTTAACATAATAATAATATTAGTTGTAATAATAATCGTATTTAGAATTCTCCTTATAATATTTTATTCAAAGCTGTTAGGTAAAGTTCAAGACAATTACTGAGCAATAAAGTTAATGTATCACATTCAGTGTGAGACAGTAATAATAATTATTATTTTTATTAAAAATATGTAGAAGAGCGCGGCAAAGTGGTTGAATAGTTATATAAAATGCATATTTAATAAAGTTCACACAGATCGTGGCCCACAGTTAGCTTCTGTAAAATTGATTCGTACGATGCAGTTCCTATTTAAGTAGGAACTGCTTCGTATAGGCCTTCTACAATTTCAGTTGTAGAAAAACTACCACAATATCAGTCGAAGGTCCTATTTTACATTAAAGGGGTCAATTTAAGGATTTGGGATAGGGCGGGGAAGGAATGGTGCCCAACCACTTGGACGGTCGGGAATTGAACGCCGACCTGCAGGAAGCGAGACCGTCGCTCTACCGTCCACCCCAAGTGTTTGGGGGAAAAAGGGAAATATAAAGCATAAGTAATACTGGAATGAAATGCTTCCACCCGGCGATAATAATGATAATAATAAAAATAATTTTATTATTATCATCAATAATGATAATAATAATGGTTAAAAACATTTGTAAATATATGGCTAATGACACACAATGTTATTCAATACAAATATTGAATCTCATCATTGCTACAGATAGATGTTTATATAAAAAGGGCAATTCTAACTTGCAAACTTCAGAGTAACTCCAATGACGTGAATAAATAAATAAATAAATTAATGATTATTAGTTTTAACATAATAATAATATTAGTTGTAATAATAATCGTATTTAGAATTCTCCTTATAATTTTTTATTCAAAGCTGTTATGTAAAGTTCAAGACAATTACTGAGCAATAAAGTTAATGTATCACATTCAGTGTGAGACAGTAATAATAATTATTATTTTTATTAAAAATATGTAGAAGAGCGCGGCAAAGTGGTTGAATAGTTATATAAAATGCATATTTAATAAAGTTCACACAGATCGTGGCCCACAGTTAGCTTCTGTAAAATTGATTCGTACGATGCAGTTCCTATTTAAGTAGGAACTGCTTCGTATAGGCCTTCTACAATTTCAGTTGTAGAAAAACTACCACAATATCAGTCGAAGGTCCTATTTTACATTAAAGGGGTCAATTTAAGGATTTGGGATAGGGCGGGGAAGGAATGGTGCCCAACCACTTGGACGGTCGGGAATTGAACGCCGACCTGCAGGAAGCGAGACCGTCGCTCTACCGTCCACCCCAAGTGTTTGGGGGAAAAAGGGAAATATAAAGCATAAGTAATACTGGAATGAAATGCTTCCACCCGGCGATAATAATGATAATAATAAAAATAATTTTATTATTATCATCAATAATGATAATAATAATGGTTAAAAACATTTGTAAATATATGGCTAATGACACACAATGTTATTCAATACAAATATTGAATCTCATCATTGCTACAGATAGATGTTTATATAAAAAGGGCAATTCTAACTTGCAAACTTCAGAGTAACTCCAATGACGTGAATAAATAAATAAATAAATTAATGATTATTAGTTTTAACATAATAATAATATTAGTTGTAATAATAATCGTATTTAGAATTCTCCTTATAATTTTTTATTCAAAGCTGTTATGTAAAGTTCAAGACAATTACTGAGCAATAAAGTTAATGTATCACATTCAGTGTGAGACAGTAATAATAATTATTATTTTTATTAAAAATATGTAGAAGAGCGCGGCAAAGTGGTTGAATAGTTATATAAAATGCATATTTAATAAAGTTCACACAGATCGTGGCCCACAGTTAGCTTCTGTAAAATTGATTCGTACGATGCAGTTCCTATTTAAGTAGGAACTGCTTCGTATAGGCCCATAGGCCTTCTACAATTTCAGTTGTAGAAAAACTACCATAATATCAGTCGAAGGTCCTATTTTACATTAAGAGAACAATTTCGTACTATGGTAAGTGTGCAACATTTTGCAATTTTTTTTTTTGCAAAAGACTGTTGATTAAAGTTGTTGACCACTGTTGATTAAAATATACGACCACATTACCAGGTTAAATATCTTAAAAATTATTTCCTGGTGGCATAAAATTATATATATATAATGTTGCTGCTATCTCTACTGATGCTACTGATGATGGCGCTTATGATAAAACAATTCCCACAAAAGCTCTCGAAAATTATTACCACTTGCCAAATTTTCCCCAAACTTACATCTGGAGATAAACCCGAGTATCTTAAAACTTTTAAAGTATGACATTTATTGCGGCAATTATTTTTAATTTCATATATATATTTTATTTTGTTTCTTTTGGAGGAAACTATTAATCTTTAAAAGGATTGGGAGATGTAAATAATTTATTTATTACAAGATCGACGACTTGATTATTCGTTTCCCACGAGCGACAATATATGAAAATGACAATTTTTTTGTAAATCGGTGTGTGATATGATTTAATTAACTCGAAAATATTACAGGGAAATGTTAATTACAACGGACGATAAAGTAATTAAGTAGCGGTCGAACAACCTTATTATAATTATTTATTGCTATATATTAATTATTTTTTATTATGTATATAATGCAATCTATTCTAAATTTAATTTATTTCATTTATTTTATTATTATTTAAATCACTTATTAAGTATTTGTTAATGAACAAATCCATTTGCTAATCATATATATATATATATATATATATATATATATATATATATATATATATATATATATATATATATATATATATATGGCACAACTCTCCTAAACACGAGAGTGAAGTATACAACTTTAGAACACTTTCCCACCAGGAGACTCGAACCCTAGCCAGCACAGAAGCCTTCCAGCAACTGGCATAACAGGTACGCCTTAACCCGCTCCACCACCTGCTCAGACCCTTAAAAGAGATGGTAATTTCGGAGTATTTAAATACATCAAAGATCACCACCTCCCAAGAGCACTAGAGCAAGTGAGGGGTCATTTATACGTTTATTTCATCAAGTCCCTGTTAATATGGGAAGACTTTGGTGTATTTAAATACTCCGAAATTACCATCTCTTTTAAGGGTCTGAGCAGGTGGTGGAGCGGGTTAAGGCGTACCTGTTATGCCAGTTGCTGGAAGGCTTCTGTGCTGGCTAGGGTTCGAGTCTCCTGGTGGGAAAGTGTTCTAAAGTTGTATACTTCACTCTCGTGTTTAGGAGAGTTGTGCCTTAAGCATAGACACTGTGTCTTCCCATATTAACAGGGACTTGATGAAATAAACGTATAAATGACCCCTCACTTGCTCTAGTGCTCTTGGGAGGTGGTGATCTTTGGTGTATTTAAATACTCCGAAATTACCATCTCTTTTAAGGGTCTGAGCAGGTGGTGGAGCGGGTTAAGGCGTACCTGTTATGCCAGTTGCTGGAAGGCTTCTGTGCTGGCTAGGGTTCGAGTCTCCTGGTGGGAAAGTGTTCTAAAGTATATATATATATACTTTATATATATATATATACTTTAGAACACTTTTAGTGTTTTATATATATATATATATATATATATATATATATATATATATATATATATATATATATATATATATATGTTAAGAATGTATTTGTTATTTGTTAAATCAAAGTACACAAAATTTAACTTTAAATCTCAAATGAGAAAAAGTGTATTCTAACATGCAACTATTCAAACATACAACCATTCAATTACTCTAACATTCAAACATACGACCATTCATTTATTCAAACATTCAAACGTACTCACGAAACTTTCCCTCAAGCATACTTATTCTTAGATACATATTGAGGGAGAGTTTGAGGGTGAGTGTCTGAGGGAGAAAATATAGGAAGGAAGAGAGAAGGTAGAAAAAAGTAAAAGAAATAGGAGAGGGGGAGAATTAGAGCAGGATGGGGAGGAGAGAGAGGAGAGGAGAGAGTAGAGGGAGGGTGTGCGTGCGTCAGTACTCCACAGAGTACCTATACATGTCAACCTCCACTATGGACACTGCCATCTGCCGGTCATTATCAGCATCACGCAGAGCGTGAATCGTCATCCCGACAATCACCACAATTGCCTCTCCCTCTCCTCAACTTTTTACCCCAATTTGATATATATATTTGGTCAAATGTTCTCGGTTGAGTGGTCTTGCAGTCATGTGTGTGTGTGTGTATTTACTATTTGTGCCTGCAGAATCGAGCTATTAGCCATTATAATCAATATATTTTCATTAATTTTATCTATTACATTTATTTCTCTAACTCACACACATCCACACGAAGCAGCCCGTAACAGCTGTCTAACTCCCTGGTACCTATTTACTGCCTGGCGAACAGGCGCATCAGGCTGAAAGAAACTCTGCTCATTTGTTTCCGCCTCCACCGGGGATCGAACCCGGAACCTCACGATTACGAATCCCGAGCGTTGTCCACTCAGCTGTCATGTCTTCTGGCGCTTTGCAGTAAAGATCAACGGCGGCGCAGCGGTATTACAACTCATCCTTTTGTTTAGATAGTAATTTTTATAACTATGTACACTATAGTACAAAGAACGTCTTACTAAGCAATTAAACAGTAGAATTTTGTACTATTCACTTTATAAGAGTCCGAAAAATGAAGCTAAAAATATAAATATTCCTAGACCTAGTATAGCACACACGTGTACTATATTAGGCCTCAGATATCGTGTATTAAGCCTATGGAAGGTTAGGTTAGTTTAGTTTGCCTTTGCAACATATATAGAAAAATCTTTTCCGGTTTGTCCAAATTCAATAGTACCGATTTTTAATTGTGTTGTACGTCAGTGTACAAGAGCTACCAGAACAGGAGGAAGCTGGGTATTAAGAGAGGGGCAGCTTAAGTAGCTGAGCAGCACAGAAACAATAGTGAGAGCAGCCTCGGTGAGAGTAGCCTTAGTGAGAGTAGTCTCGGCGAGAGCAGCCTCAGCGCCAGTAAGAGCAGTGTCAATAAGAGCAGACCTTAGCATAAACTACAGCAAAAGTTGCAACATAGGCAGTAAGCTACCATTGTCATCAGCAGACACACGAGAGGGAGAGAGAGAGAGAGAGACAACAGCAGGTACACAGCTATTCCCTGCACAACATCTAAAATACATCAACAGTACACTACTGATTTGTTCAACAGTACACACTCACTCCACCTCCACTACAACCCATCAACCCCTACACCCACCTACAGCACATAGGCCAGTACAGTGACCATATGTCACACTCGTCAGCCTCCACTGGAGAATTAACGCCTTTATCCGTCCACTTCTCCACAGTAATATTACTTCCATATACGATCCCATTTTTGTGTGACATTTCTATACATCTGCTGTGACCAAATTTTCCAGCTGATTCGCCCTAAGGAGCGACAGCTGGCAACACTGCACAGTTGCCGGATCGCGGAATTACGCTCGCATCTATTTTTTTTTTATCTTGAGAAGTTTCCAGTTTCGGCTGCAATAGCGAAAGCCACTTTTCGGAGGCCCTATTTCGTGAAAAGGATAAAAATTGGGTTGATGCTAAAAATAGGTAACGGCAAATAATGGAAGAGAATAATCTTGAAAAAAAGGAAAATGGGAGGGTGAAGAAAATGGCAACGTGGGCATCAGATTAATACCATTCCGCGTGTTTCCCTAAAACTCCCGATTTTCGACCGATATGGCCTAATTGACGCCCGCCAGCCTTTGTACGCGGGCAGTGGCGACCGCTGGTGAGAGGGGGGTGGGGGAATGGAAAGGGGCAGGTAGGGGGAGGGATGGAAGAGGGGTAAGGGTGAGAGGGAGGGGAAAAGGGAGGAGGGGGGGATGTGGGAGGGGAGGTGTCAGAGCGTGTGTGTGTGGGGGGGGATGACGGAAGGAGAAGAAGAGCAATGGGGAAGGAGAGTTAGAAAAGCGGGATAAAGAATAGAAAGAGGAAGGGATGTAAACAGTTTAAGAGAATGAGAGAAACAGAAGGACAAGTTACGACATTAAAAAATAAATTAAACAGACACCTACAGAGTATCATGGATATTTAGCATCTTAATGATAATTATTATTGCATAATAATAATAAAAATCCATATTATAATTTTAATAATAATATTAAAATCCATAATAAATATTATTATAACAATAAAAATACAGTATAATAAAAATGGTAATAAGAAATAATAATCAAAACTATATGGGTTGAAGGGCTTACTAATTCTGACCTTAAATGCAGCTGACTCAACTCATCCTAATGGTTGTGCTCTGCTTCCCAAATGTAAATATATCGCAGTTAATTTTAGAGTGAACAAGTTAATACAAAAAATATTAAAGACCAAAAATGGGCTTCTGAAAATAGTTTAAAAGCGGTGGAGGATAATTTGTAAATATCCTCTACTCTAAAACTAATATATATATATATATATATATATATATATATATATATATATATATATATATATATATATATATATATATATATATATATATATATAATAACACAAAAGGTATATATATAACACAAAAGGAAGGGGGTGGTAGGAGAAAAGCACACAGAAACTGTATTGGAGGGGACCTAAACATTCCCTCTAATGCGTTATGTGTGGTTTTCTCCGAGGCTAAGGGTCCCCTTCTTTCAGCCAGAGGTGGTACTCCCTTATTTAAACAAAATTTTGTTTAATATATATATATATATATATATATATATATATATATATATATATATATATATATATATATATATATATATATAAACTTAATTTTCCCCGGAATACGACCCACTTAATCGTTTAACAACCAGGTACCCATTCATTGCTGAGTGAACAGAGGCTTACAGTTAAGGATTGGCTCCCAGTCAATCCTCCCCTGCCAGGATACGAACCCAGACCAAATCGCTCGCCAAGCACGGGGCGAGTGTATTACCACAGCTTCACGGGGACTATCATAACTTAGGCCAAACCTAACCTAACCCATGTCTATCCTATAGGCCTATATTGGGTTAGCTGAGCCCTAATTGTTATTGGCTTTTAGGTTTCTTCCCCCTTTAAATTGTATCGCTATTAGAATAAGGCAGCCTCTTATCGAAATGCATGTAGGCCTATTCGGCCAGTAAAAAGCGTAAAATCAATTTTGATACAGCCAGCAGCGTGGCATAGCTAGGTGAATTCAATTTCAAGGTCCACGATGCAGTCGTTCTGTAGTCGGCTTAAAATGTTTACCTGCCAAAAGAAATAATGTCTAAAACCAAAAGCAAGTTACAGTATTCTAACTTTACCAAAACAAATCTAGCATTTTCTAACCTAAGCTAACCGAAGCTAACATATTCTAACCAAGCCTAACCGAACCAAAGATAGCATTTTCTAACCTAAGCTAACAATTTCTAACCAAGCCTAATCAAACAAAACCTAGCATATTCTAACGTAATCACAAAACAGCTTTCATCTATCCAAACAAAAGGTGTGAGAAGTGTGGGATGCTGGAAGGAGGGACTGGCGGAAGTATAAGATTGTGGTGCGGAGGGAGTACAGAGTGCTCCCTCAGAGTTGGATGCTGGAAGGAGATTGGCGGAGATATGAGATTGTGGGATGAGGGTGGGGGGAGGGACCTGGGAAAGTGGGGTAATATCTGAATGATTTGACAGATGCGGGGACAAAGGGTGGGAGAATAGTGTCGACACATAGAGTAGTGAGAGTGACGACACAGACATGAAGAAGAGTGACACCAGAGAATGCACAGATCTCCCAATCCTGAGCACTCCAGGTGCAAACTCTGTGAGCAGGAACTGGGTCCTGATCTTCCACACTACATCACTGAATGCCCAGTTATTAGACTATTCAGATCCGCTGGAGCTTTGCAATTACTTTATTAACTCTCGTGTTTTTTGAGGATATCCTTATAATGCATTATAAATTTGCCCGTGTAGGCTACTGATCACATGGCCCTGTATGACTAACCATCCTATGCGATGGGAATTTTTAGCATCATGTAGCTAGTTTTTGACACACTTTGTACTCCCTTTCATATAGTCTAGGTCAGCTGCACAATTGCAGATGTACCTAAATATGTTTGTAAGAAACTAAAATACACATCATACGTCTCTACAGAAACTACAATCACTCGATATTCATCATTTGATTTCGTCTACAGCAGCTTCATCATTCATCAGAAGCCCATGTTGCATGTTGATTAGGATTCCATCCACCTGACCAGCTTTTTGCATACAAAAACAGAACATATTTTAAGTAATCCTTGCATTAATTGTTTCAAACGTGGGTTGGACATGAATATGAGCGGGCGAGGAGTCACTATAACGTGGCTGAAGTATGTTGACCAGACCACACTCTAGAAAATGATGGGACGACGACGTTTCGGTCCGTCCTGGACCATTCTCAAGTAGATTCTCAATCGACTTGAGAATGGTCCAGGACGGACCGAAACGTCGTCGGCCCTTCACTTTCTTGTGTGTGGTCTGGTCAAAATATGAGTGGGATTGGGTGGTTATAAATAGGAGCTGCCTCGTATGGGCCAATAGTCCTTCTGCAGTTACCTTTATTCTTATGCTCTTATTCACACTTGCCCGTCGTTCTGTAAAATATCTGACAAATTCTAAAAGACAGAGAGATAGTGAGAGAGAAACAACAGTCGGATTGATCAGCATCACTTAGAAAAACGCCATTAAAATCCATCTCTTCCATAAATATTCATAGATGTTCGATGTTGTCACTATAGCTTATACCCGCCCACCCCCAACCCCAACCACCTATGGTGAACTCGCAACGCTCACCGGTGTCGTATGTCGGTCGGTCTGTTATCGGCTCGATATCTGTGTATGCCTTATTGATAGCAAATGTTGATAAGCGCTAGACTCCAATAGCGAGGGGTCGGCTGGGGGTTGACGACCCCCTCGTTTACTAAGGGCATAGGGGGGGGCGGGGTAGTTAAGAGCGGAGAGATGGTCGTGTGTAGGAGCTGCTACGTAGGATTAAAAGCTGATACTAATTGCAACAACGATAATAATATAAACATTAAAAGTAATGGTAATGTCTTCTCACAGACATAATAACATGGGATAAAAACCGCACAATTGTATATTTGTGAAGTTTACGTAAAGAGTTTACCCTCAAATCTTTCTCACTCTCCTGAGTGTTTTGTCGAGGTCTGAGTGTGTGATTTGGACGAGACTTACATCTTAGCATCTAATGAGGCTGCTATAACTACTCTGAACAAAACCTTCCAAGTAGCACGGGCTATGGAGAGCCCGTTGTGGACTTACGTGGCACAGGAGCGGGGCTGTAACTTTGGGCTTACTATCCTGTTGTTTGTTGTTTTAGATTTAGCTGCTCAGAACGAAATGTCCATGTAGCACGGGCTATGGTGACCCCGTAAACTGCTATCCTGGGGTCCAATCCTTTTATCCTTCTTGACCTCCTGACCAGGTCACCTCCATTCCCGACTGGCAATGTCCCTGCGGTAATGTCTTCCACGGAATTATGGTCATGTGTCCTTACCGTAATCCGGCTATTCTGGGAGCTGGAGTTGTTATTCATAGAGGTGTTCATCTGGATGCCTCGTAACCCTCTCTATAACCCCTAAGGAACGCGGCTAATGGGACTGATTGCTTGCATTCATCCATTTATTGAGATCTAATTTGAATTCACTCATATATTATTAAGAATATCAACAACAGCAACTGGAGCAAAAATAGCATAGACACAACAAAAAAAATTTGCAACAATAATAACAGCAACAAAAATAACAATAATAACTACAACAAAGACAATAATAGCAAAAACAATGTTAATAACAAAAACAGCAATAGCGATAATAAGAACAATTTAAAAAAATCCATAACAACATCAAGGTAAAGTCATTTACCTTATGTACCAAGACGGCTCAAAGATGATTTTGAAGCTTTATTCTGAAGCTTTGCTCAAAAGCTTTGGTCCAGCTGAACAGGCGAAAAAAAAGAGATAGAATTTAGACAAAATTTATGAAATTTTTATTTTGAAAAGTCTGTAATCCTATAAAGAACATATAGCATAAAAATATAATTATAAAATGTAAAATATTACTTTAAAACCTAATCTTACATTTTTAGAATATTCCATGACTAGCCTGGATCAAACTGACTTTAAACATAGTCTATGTAACAGGAATCTGACTTCATTTGGACATGAAAAGCTTTACCAGCTAGTTGTATCTTCATGAATGTAATTCTTGATCCATTCAGCTTGGGATATGTCCACTTTTTTCGGGAGACTTGTTATTATACTACTGTACCTACTATAATTCCCTGCTACTACTGCTGCTGCATGGGTAACAGCTTCTCCTCCGTATCAACCTACCCAGGCTTCGCGCCCTGGAGAGGCCACTCCAGACCGACAACCAGAGCGCAACTCCATAGTCTCCCGAGACTGATTGGAGGCCTACTTGTTGTTATAGATTCAGCTACTCGGAACAAGTTTTAAGTAGCACGGGCTATGGTGAGCCCGAAACTTACCTGGCACAGGAGCGGGGCAAGTAGCACGGGCAATGGTGAGCCCGTAGTGAACTTACTTGGCACAGGAGCGGTGCGTAGGATGTCTACTATCACTACTACTATTAATACTACTACTGATACCACTGTCTTTACTATTGCAAATATTTTGTTATTTATTTTTGTTCATGGGTAATATTTTTTTTATTTTATCTCTAAAGTATATAGATGACGGCTTAGCGCTTTCTCCTAATAATTACCTCTCACTACTTATGCTCCTGTTTACACTAATTATGCTCCTGTTTACATATGCTCCTGTTTACACTACTTATGCCCCTTTGTGCCCAACATGTACTGTTGTTGTTTATGGCTTACATAACGACTGCTATGTTGTTATTTTTGTCGATAAGGCTAATGCTACGGTTATTATTATTCTTATTGCTGTTCCTGTCACCGTTATTGCTGTTGAACACGCACGCACGCACGCACACAAGCACACAAACACACACAACCTTGTATACCACATATGTAAGACCAATCCTGGAGTATGCGGCTCCAGCATGGAGCCCGTACTCCAGGATTATATATAAAAATATAAATAACAAAAATAAATAACAAAATATTTAATGTGCCCGTTCAAGCACAAAACGAAGCTGGAAAAAGTTCAGAGGTATGCCACAAGGCTAGTCCCAGAACTAAGAGGCATGAGTTGCGAGGAAGGGTATTATTAGGGGGAAAGTGCCAAGCCATTACGACTATATGGCACTGGGAAGGGATCAGGATAAGGACTTGGGATGGGACGGGGGGAAGGAATGGTTACCAACCACTTGTGGACGATGAGTTGCGAGGAAAGGCTGCGTGAAATGCACCTCACGACACTGGAAGACAGAGGAGTAAAAGGGAGACATGATCACTACCTACAAAATTCTCAGAGGAATTGACAGGGTAGATAATGATAAACTGTTTAACATGGGTGGTACGCGAACAAGGGGACACAGGTGGAAATTGAGTACCCAAATGAGCCACAGGAACGTTAGAAAGAACTTTTTCCGTGTCAGAGTAGTTAACAGGTGGGAATGCATTATGCAGTGATGTGGTGGAGGCTGACTCCATATACAGCTTCAAGTGTAGATATGATAGAGCCCAAGAGGCTCAGGAATCTGTACTCTAGTTGATTGACAGTTGAGAGGCGGGGCTACAGAGCCAGAGGTCAACTCTCGCAAGCACAACTAGACGAGTACAACTAAGTGAGTACACCCACACAATAGATGGGTTAGAAAGGCGGGTTCCAAGAGTTAATAGCTCGATTCTGCAGGCATAAATATAAAATCACACACACACACACAAAACGCAGCGTGGAATAGACTGAAGCAGCTCTGTGCCAAGAAAAGGAGTAATACCAGGCAAGGCACATGACCTAATCTGACGCCTTCGTCACACTTCAAAAAGCGTAACGTCAACACTAGATACAAACTAAACAGTGTGCAAATATCATTCAGGAACTTGAGCACTATGTAAAATGCATCAGATTTGAACGAAGGAGCCTTCCGAACACTGTGTGCAGCCTGCGTCAGATCCACACTTTAGTATAGAGCCCCGGCATGTGTTCCCCACCTGTTAAAAAAACACAACAAATTTAGAAAAGGTCTCTAAATATATGTAACATACCTCGCCCCTGTATCGCCGGGGCTAGCTTGCCAACTACGATAACTTATAAAGGATCTGGACCTCACACTTCTAGAGGAAAAAAGAAACATGATAACGACATAAGAGATTCAAATTGGAATTGGCAAAGTTCGTAAAATCAATTTCCAAAGGAAGGAAAGAGAACCGGGGGAACATCAATGGAAAGTAGAGAAACAAATGAGTCACAGAGATATCAGAAATATGTTCAGCACAAAAGTTCTAAACTTACCAGATGCGTTAGAAGAGAACATTGCTGAAACTAACTCAAAAACTCAGTTTTAAATAAATATGATAAGATAGTCACTTCATTACATTATTAATAGTTTGAATGATGATGGCTTAAGAAATGAAGCTCGATAACCCCTCCAAAGAGACTCCCCACTCCTGTGCCAGGTAAGTCCACTACGGGATCACCATAGCCCATGCTCCTTGGAATTTATGTTCCAAGTAGCGAATCTTAAACAACCCTCCAAAGAACCAAGGTGAACGCTGGGAAAATTCTGTAGGTCATAATAGACTGGAGAATTGCCAAGCATCCGCAATTCAACAGCAGTAATGGTGATGTTTATGTAACACAAATGATGTCCTGCGCTACAGACCAGTGTTTTTCTCTTATATATGCAAGTGAGTCATAGAAACGCAAGGAATTACTCGTTTCCTGTACTGGCGGTCAACGCTGAAGTGCACTGAAAGGAGGTGTAGAAGCCACCTCCATCTACAACTTAGATACAACGAAACACTTGACCACTAAGAACCTCTAAAAAACACACACACAAGAAACAAAAACATCCAACTGGTGGAAGGAAAAAATCTTGACATACATCATCACATTGTCTCAATACTTTCTCATACACGCATAAAGTTACCGCGAGTTCATTGCGCAGATGTAAACATAGGAGAGGAGGGGAGAGGGGGGGGGGGCTAGGGAGCTAGATCTCACGTCCTCGTTTCCACTGTTAGATAAACAAAAGCAAACGTGCACTTGTCAAAGGAAAGATACACCCCTTTCAAAAAACAGCAAAGCACAGACGCAAAAACGAAGTCTCAGGCATCTGTCACCGTAACCCTATTCTCCCTATGCCTATGGGACGGGATTCAGGGAGAATAGTCCTTCTCTACGGACAGAGATGTTTCTCAGAGATCGTCTCGTCCTTTCCTTGGACATCTCCCTGCAAGGGGGACGACACACAGAGGATTCGTCGCGGGCGAGGCGTCGCCTCTCACGCCTGGACCAAACATAGTTCTTCTCCCTGGAGACTCCCGAGCGCGTCTCCAGTCGTTGAGCACCATTCGATTGATGAAGATTAAGCAACCCAAAAGGTGGCACGGGCATGAATAGCTCGTAAGTGGCGGGCCCTTTTGAGCCATTACCAGTATCAGGAGCTGATACTGGAGACCTGTAGAGATGCAACTGTGCCCTGCGTGACGGGAGATGTCTCCCGTCGAGCACCGTTCCTTCACCCCATCCATTTTTATCTGCTCTTATTGTGTCCTCGAATCCTTTCCAGGAACTCTATAGTCATCCTGGCGTAACATTCACCTTTGATAATGATCTTTACACCGGCTCCTTATCTGTGACTTCATCTACTGATGCTGGAGAGCAGGTCTGACGTATACCTATCCTACAGTCGTCCAGTTTACCTGCGGACATTTTCTCTAGATCATGTTTGAATAAACTGAGAGAATAATAATATGTAATAGATTTCTCTAATGTGGTTAACCCTGTATTGCTGTTTATAATTGGAGATTACACTCGTGGCCAAATTGACTTGGAAACAGTGGTCCCAAGATGAGAAGATATATGGGACAAACAGAAAAAGTCATTAGTCTACGGTTTACTTTCTTAAATGCCCTGCCCAACCACTTGGACTGGACGGTAGAGCGACGGTCTCGCTTCATGCAGGTCGGCGTTCAATCCCCGACTGTCCAAGTGGTTGGGCATCATTCCTTCCCCCCCCCCCGTCCCATCCCAAATCCTGATTCTGACCATTTCTTAGTGCTATATAGTCGTAATGGCTTGAAGCTTTCCCCTGATAATTCCCTCCCTCCCTCCCAAAACTACTCCTTGAGTTTAACTGAGATCGGTCTGGCAGTTTGGGTGCGGTTTACGCATGTAATACAGCCAAACTTGCCACTGTACCGGAATTCCTGTAATGGTAAAGACCATATTTTTTTGTTAACAATGCTGAATTCATTATGCATACATGTATATTATGTTAGGAGTAAGCACCAATGGGAAAGCAGGCTACGCCGGCAGCACGTGACGGCCCGGGGAAGGGGGGGGCTTTGTTGTTGACGTCACCACGTGGGGGCGCCATTGTTGTTGACGTCACCACGTGGGTGTGGCGCGCCTACGGAATGATAGCGTGCACCTGCCGTGCGTGTGTGTGTGTGTGTGTGTGTGTGTGTGTGTGTGTGTGTGTGTGTGTGTGTGTGTGTGTGGGTGGGTGTGGCGACAGGACATTTCAGACTTGTGTAATACACTTGGCGTTGCACCTGTTCTCGGTGCTTTATGGAAAGTTCTCTTTGTTCGTCTCACTCACGGGGGATCAAATGACAGTGTTGTTCATAAACTCTACAACAGCCAAGGAGAAGTATAGTTATTACTTTTCAACTTCATTCTCACCCTTCAAGACCCCAGCTGCTTGTAAGGTCAGTCTGCATTTTTATGAACTGATCAAACTGCTCTCTGAAAGTATCTTTACAACTGACGAGTTGGACAGTAAATTAGAAACTTTTTTTTTGCCTAATTAATAGGTCACTAGTAATCTTCGAAAAATTACTTCAAACTGTGTAAATATGCAGAAACAGCCTAAATCAAACGGCCTATATCTAACGACCTTAGCTGTGCTCTGAGAGTCCTTCGGTGTTTAGCCAAAACGGCTCCTAAATCCATGAGGAGGAAGGTTTATGTGAACGAGCAAGAGGTCAGCCTACAGATACTAGAGGGAGGAAGATACACAATGAAAAGGATGTACATGCTAAGTACTCACTGAAAAGTTTCCGGGATGTTTTCAATTGGGTGAACCTGATCTGCCTCTAGACTAGATCAAAGAGTGCCAAGGAGTAACTCTGATCTGCATTAGGCACCCAGTCCACAAATTTGAAAACAAATGAATTGATGAGTTTTCCTTCCGTCAAATACCACAATCAGGTCGTCTAATAGCTTTCCCTTGGGATCTATGATTTCCTTCTGCCAAAATGTGGCCACTTTTCCCTGTTCTTGGCTAGAATTGATGTGTCAACTGAGAGGTGTTACATGTCCGTTCTTTTCTGACTTTCTCTTGGAGATTCTAACAGACATGCGAAGAAATGCTGAAATAGCAACCTCCCACCCTGTCCACACAATGCATAGCAATTTTGACGTCACCTGCGTCATAAATTTGACGCAATGGAAGTAAGAAAGATCTAGTAGTTAAGTAGAATTAAATGTGCTACAAGACTGACGCCGCTCACCAATAAACCTCGACTTCGCAGTGTAGGTTACATAGGCACTTTTGTTTTGTTTTTGGCCAGGTTAAAAAAACACACAAAGTTACACGCTTGTGAATTCGTGTAAACGAACTGATCCTCCAATCACCCTCTCGTTGACCAGACCACACACTAGAAGGTGAAGGGACGACGACGTTTCGGTCCGTCCTGGACCATTCTCAAGTCGATTATCTTGAGAATGGTCCAGGACGGACCGAAACGTCGTCGTCCCTTCACCTTCCAGTGTGTGGTCTGGTCAACATACTTTAGCCACGTGATTGGGACTCATTACCCTCTCGTCTCTCAACTCCCACCCCCCTCCACCTTTCTCACCCCCCTCCTTTCCTCATCCCTCCCCTCTTCCTCACTCTTCTCTCACCCTCCCCCCGCACCTTCCGGCATCGTAAGCTATGACCACCTTCACCTCTACATCCTCCGTTCCTCAGTCATGTCTACTGGTGATCACAGAGTCCATAAATATGCACTAGAGCTGTCCGAGTGCATCCTGGGCAGCTGCATTGTGGGAAGAGTTGTCATCAGAATGCAGGTGGCGGTGCCTCTCTCTCTCTCCACCCCACCTCCCTTGCCTCCAGCCCACCTCCACACACAACCCTTCTTTGCAAATTACCTCAGAACATCCAGATGGGAAAAGGGGGAAGCAGGAGGCGGAAATGATCTCAGAGTATATTTGTATACTTGATGGGCTGAAGGGATGATTGTTTCTTATTCGAACGTACTTACTCGTACTTACTTGCTTGTTCATTTACTCACTCATTAGCTCATTCTATTTCTCTCTCTCTCTCTCTCTCTCTCTCTCTCTCTCTCTCTCTCTCTCTCTCTCTCTCTCTCTCTCTCTCTCTCTCTCTCTCTCTCTCTCTCTCTCTCTCTCTCACACTTTGGGGCCTAATATAGCAGACTAATATAGCAGCCCGTTCTCTCGACTCGACACTCCGTAAAAAATGTAACTGTATTATCTAACCAGAAACGTACGCACCCAAGCAACCCACCTAAACTAATTAAGGCCGATGTTCAGAAATCGTCAATATTTTAGTTCTGTAATTTTGTTCTGTCCCATTTTTTAACGAATTAGGCGATTCCGTAAAAAATGCGATGTACTAGGTGAGAGGACAGGCTGCAATCTATTATATTGCATCTGTCTTGCAACGTATAATACTTAAAAATTTCCATGATATGAAATCGGAGACTTGTCGAGAATGTTCAATTGTAAATAAGTAACAACAGGAATAAAAGTAATGTCCTCCCAAGGAAGTCATTTAGTTCCAAAATATTGTTTATACATCATTACCTTCAAAGTAGTCTCCGTTTGTTTGTCTGGGAATTTATCAACATGCTCTGCAGTTTTTTTGGGGGATTCGAACGAATAAATTAGTTTGTGACGAGTAAGGTGCCCAAACACACTGATTGTCAACATCGTATATGACAGGATTTGTACAGGTGTTCAGGCTACCATTTTTATCCTTAACATCATATTATCTCTCGTGACATCGTCAAGAGTGTTAATGACGATGTGGAGATTTTCCCTAGAGGAGAATCTGATCTTTTAATTCCTCCCCAAAACTCACGGACTCTATTACGCTTTAAATTGTTCTCAACTTTCGACTTCATTATCCTTCTCTTTATTTATTTAATTACCTGATACTACTGGGATCCCTAGTTACGTATATGGCCTCTAGCCATCTCTGGGACATCAACTTTCCCTCCAGTTATCTCTGGGACACCAATCTTCCCTCCAGTCATCTCTGCGACACCAATCTTCCCTCCAGTCATTTCTGCGACACCAATCTTCCCTCCAGTCATCTCTGGGACACCAACCGTCCCTCCAGCCATCTGTGGGACACGGGTCTATGTGACTGGGTGGTTCTTGATACAGACGGCTCTATGTGGTAAAGAGATTCTCTTCTAGATAAACATAAGTGAATTAGATTTGAACACTCCTCATTCCACACTCCTGACGATTCCGTAACCTCCCAGCCATCACCCCCAACAACGAACCCAACCAAGCGAAACCCCTCCCCCTCAAACCCTCTCCACCCCTATTTACACCCCACCATCGACCCCCCTTAACCAAGACCCTGCCCTCCGCAACAACGAAGGCCATCAGAAACAGAAATTCCCCCCCACTACGGTGTCCTTCCAAAAAGGGAAACTCCCACGCCATTGTTCTTGTCGAGTAATTAGCATACACTCTACGCCAACAGGTGACAGGACGGGGGGACACCACCACCACGACAACAACCACGAGTGGTTTCTACCGTCACTGCAACCATTGCACCAGCCACCGTGACTTGTGGTAGCGGTGAAATCACCGCTACCACAAAGCTGGGGTCCGGGACAGGTGACACTGAATGAGACAAGGCTCTGGAGTGGTGTTTATCAGGGGGAGGGGGAAGCTTCACAAGGCACGAAGAACAACACTTGAGGCACCAGCCTCCACGTTGTTGGTGGTGGTAGTGGTAATGGTAGTGGTGTGTGTGTGTGTGTGTGTGTGTGTGTGTGTGTGTGTGTGCAGCTTACCTATCAGCCCTTATCAGTGACTACGGGAAAATGAGGTCTTGGCCGATATGCCCCGCCTACTAGCCTTGTTGTCACCTGTTGCGTTACAATAGCACTATTCTGACGTGCGAAATCTTTATAAAATCTGGCCTGAAAACTGTGGATGGAGGTGGCTTCCATAACCTCTTTCTAGGTAAAAGTATTTCCTTACATTTCATCGACTAAATTGTGCTTCCAGCTTTTACCTGTGCCCTCTTGCTCTGCTTTCCTTTAATGTAAAGAGTTTACTTAAATTCATACAGTTTATTTCCCTCAGTATAATGATTTAAAATAATTCATGTTGTCGGGGGACAGGCAGCCAGTGCATATATACATGATAGGTTTATATTAAGGTCCCCTCCTGCCCAGGATGCAACCCCTCAACAATCTGACCATCTCGTGGGTACATATTTACTGCTAGGTGAGCATAGGACATTAGATGATAGGAAAAACACCCATTTCTGTCCTTGCTTGGATTCGAACCCGGAATTCCTGATTGTGAGTCCAGAACGACTATATTACCGGGACCATATCTTGTATGTTGTAATCATATTCCTTCTGTTTATTCTTTCCTCTAGGTTTGTAATAAGTTCTACTCGCCTTCCATATGCTGCCGATATTACGTTTTTTTGCGTGCCTTTGGTGTTAGTATGAGAATTATATCCACTAAAATATATTTTCACTTTCCGATTCCATTTTCCCTCTCCCCTTAGAGAACTCCAAATCTCCTTCCTCCCTTTCTCATCTTCATTACCTAACACTTGTGTGGATTGAATTCTAGCAGCCATTTTTCTGTCTGGAGCTTGTCAAGGTCCTCATGAAATGTTTTGCAATTGACATGCACGAGATTGCTTCTCTGGTTGGTTAGTTACATCAATTAGGAACAGAAATGACCCCCCAAAGGCTGAGTCTTAGAAGACCAAAGTTATCACATTCCTCTTGTAGTGATCATGGAGGGACAACACATGTGATTTGAATAATATGGTGTTGGTGGTCTTAATTAATGGTGGTGCTGTTGAGTGCTGGTGGTGAGTTTATTGACAGGGTAGATAAAGATAAACTGTTTAACACGGGTGGAACGCGAACAAGGGGAACACAGGTGGAAACTGAGTATCCAAATGAGCCACAGGGACGTTAGAAAGAACTTTTTCAGTGTCAGAGTAGTTAACAGGTGGAATGCATAAGGCAGTGATGTGGTGGAGGCTGACTCCATACACAGTTTTAAATGTAGATATGATAGAGCCCAGTAGGCTCAGGAATCTGTACACCAGTTGATTGACAGTTGAGAGGCGGGACCAAAGAGCCGAAGCTCAACCCCCACAAGCACAATTAGGCGAGTACACACACACACACACACACACACACACACACACACACACACACACACACACGGGCCGGCTAGACCGAAGAATGCTTCGTGACGGACAGTTTATTGAATTAAACTTGGATGAAAAATACTGGGTGTGAGGGTGAAGCCGCCTGCCCGACTTAACGCAGTTAGCTCCAGCCGACATCTGCGGCCGACGCTGTAAAGTGATTATCCTCCCCGCCCGTGGGTGGTGGGTGGCAGTTTTGGGCGGTGATGTGGGTGGCTTCGGTGGGCGGCGCGGGTGTATATGCGTGCTGGTGTCCTGTCACCCACGCTATACATGAGCTCCTTCAACTATACACACCCTCCTTCAATTCACCACTCTCCCACGTTCCACCCTCCGCCCATTCTCCCACCCTTCGTCCACAACAGTCTGTTTTGATCACGAGCCCCGATCACCTGTCACGCGTAACAGGTGTGTTAGCGGAGTGGTTTCTGCACGCATCGCATCGATGTGATCATCTTTATCAATAAAATATGTCTGCTAGCGCCTCGCCACAAACGTTTGCTAGCGCCTCGCCACAAACGTTTGGTAGCACCTCGCCAGAAACGTTTGCTAGCACCTCACGACAAACGTTTAATAGCACCTCGCCACAAACATTTGCTATCACGTAGAAAATTTTCAAAAGAAAAAAGGTATTCCCTTCAGTATCCGCTCTCACGATATCACACCCACACGATATGCGTTTTGAGAGCATTGTTTTGCGTTTAGAATTGGGTAATGCGCGTACGATTATCTTGTTTCTCATGCGTGAAAGTCACTGATGTGTAATCTTGCGCTTTCGCATTGTTTTCTTCACGTGCTGCGCCCTGCTTCGCAGGTTTCAGCGTAGACCATGCGTCAAATAATCACTGCTATGCGTTTAGAGAATCGTCTTTTGCGTCACTGTTTTTTTATGCATTAGCGAATTCACAGTCTCCTCTCTCGTTGCTTGTATTATGAAGGATAGTCCTAGGATAGAAGGATAGTCATGATATTTTGTCATCACAGATATTATCCGTTATACAGACGCGACGATTTCTCCGGATAACTCCGATTTACGACCACCTTCCTGAGACGGTCATGTTCAGCCGCGACCACATGACCAATTGGTCAAATAACAGGAACCTCTAATTTATAGTCCCATCGTGTGGTCTCGCGCCGGTCGTTGGGGTGATGGTCGTTAATATGCCCCTGGGCATGCATAGGAATGATCTGATAAGTGCCAAGGTATTCCTTCTGGGAGGAAACTTCTGTTTCTTTTAGAATAAAAGTCGTAAACTGTATATACACATAATATTGTGTGGTGTCTGGCATGTGTGTGTGTGGGGGGGGGGGGGGCTACAAAACCCCCTCGTATGTTTTTATTATTTTCTGAGAGGCTAACTCGCCTCAGTGCGGGGAGTGCTCCCCATGCAGGGGACTTTCTTTTAGCAGTACCTATGTCTGAAACAGGCACACGTCTATATCCAGAAATCTTTCGTTTTGCAGTGGCACTCTGCTTGGTGTCCCAGTTAAGAGTGAATACAATTATATTTGCTACAGAGTGGTAACTCATCAATGTGGCTTGCATGGTCTACACTGCAGAAGCTCCAAGCGTTGGCATGCAAGACACAGCAAAGTTAATGATATCATTTAGAGGAGCCTTGCCTCAGCTCAGTGTCGAGCAGAGCGAGAACCTCGTCTTCCAATGCCTCCAAATCCTGGCGATCCTGTGCTTCGCCCAGATCGTATTACAATATACCTCTGGAAGAAAGGCAAACAACTCATATTGGTCTACAGGTGTGTATCCACCATAGCTGACATCAATATACACTTAGATATTGATTATGCAAGTGGTGCAGCTAACCACAGGGGAACAAGCAAAATCAAACAAATGCAAGGAACTGTGATATCAGTACACATTTGTTCCCACAGAACACGAGACACTTAACCCCCCCCCCCCCCTTAGGGCAAGGGTGCCAAGATCTTTCTCAAGGAACTGGGAGAACACAAAGTTTTCCATTCTCAAGAAACACAAGACCTAGTTTTCTGTTTCAGCGCCACAGTGTGGCGGTCCAGAGGGGAAACGCCTGCTGTGACCTCAATTTCTGTCGGGAAACTGAAGAGCTCCACAACCTTTAACCTTTTTTAACCTTTTATTATAATCACCAACTTGTATCTTTATAAAATATCAAATACTGTAAAGCGAAATATAAAGATATATATATATATATATATATATATATATATATATATATATATATATATAAATAATACACACACACACACACACTCCGGGTTGCTGCACCAGGTGCGTCTTGTTATGCGTTATAACTTGCGAAGTTTGTTATGCGCTCCATGCCCAAGTACCCTGTGGCCGTGAGCCTACGTGACAAAAGGGCTACACAGGCACATCATGAGTTCAGGAACTGGACCCTAACGTTCAGTAATGCGTACAGTATATATACGATCGTGCGCAAACTAATTGAATGCGTAATTAAATGCGTTCAAACCAAACAGAACCGCTTACAACCGGTATAACATGATGTAGTTTGGTTTAGTTTTGTCTAAGACAGTGCAATACCCTCACACAAATGCTATTCCAAAATCCAGGAGGTTTTGTATGCTTGTAATACCTTGCGTATATTTATTGGGACCCGTTCAGTGGGACAATGTATAATATTTGTCCAGGATTTTATATAATGCATCAATTTGGCATGGCATAGTTTGTCATTTCTTGAACATTTGCAATAGAGGTCTCTTTAATTCTTAGTATTGTTCATATTACATTGCTATGTAGAGTGTAAGAGTAATTGTGTTTTCACGTGATGTATCAGTGAGAACATCAACTGGAGTCTCAAAATTCACACTGCCACAATATTCACTCTACATTCACTCTGCCTCAATATTTATTCTACATTCACTCTGCCTCAATATTTATTCTACATTCACTCTTCCTCAATATTTTCATTCAATATTCTGCCACTCCTCATTCATTACATTCATTATTCACTCCTCATTCACTACATTCATTATTCAATCCTCATCCACTCTGCTCCACTATTCACTTAACATCCGCATGCTCTGAGGCTGGGAAGGCCACCTGCCTCAGTCACCCCCCCCCCCCTCACATTCGTACTCAAGCCATCTATATCTTCCACCCTGCAATGAGATTACCGGAATATACATCACAAATAATAAAAGACCATACGAAGTAGCTACTATTAATATCCACCAAGCCTGTAGGGGTCACGAAGGAGCGATTTCAATAGTCTAATCTGTCACACCTTTACTATGGCAAAAAGAAATTATGAGGATTTAAAAGTGCAAAGCCAGTATGATATCGAACTCAGAAGGAATAGGAGGATAAGGGGCTGGGGATAGAACGCGTGGAAGAAACGGTACCCAACCACTTGGAAAATCGGGGTTCGAACCCCTGTCCTGTAAGAAGCGAGAACGCTTTACCGACCAGTCCAAGTGACTGCCAATTTTACAGGTAATTTTCATTGGATTCGTGCGAATGAATTTTCTAGTTGAAGTACGTGGTAGAGACAATTTGAATGACGTTAACTTGCGATACCATGCGATGATTTCGGGGCTCAATGTTTCCGCGGCCCGGTCCTTGACCAGGCCTCCTAAACGTCCCTAAGACGTTCCCAGCTTCAATAAGCATATGGTCGCCAATTCCGCACTCGGCCGTCGGTGCGTTTTGCGTCAAGCCAAGCGCCGGAAAAGAATAAGCGTGTATGCGTCAACGTATGCGTCAGCGGATGCGTCACACTTTTCAACGCATGTGTTTAATAGTTGCATTCCAAAAATTGATTGGGAGGCTGATTGACGGACTGGTTAGGCAGTTGCGTGTTTGATTGCCTACCTAATTGGTTAGATGACGGATTGACTGGGTGAATGATTGATGGTTTGTAGGTTGACTGACAGACTGGCTGCATAACTGGTTGGCTGGTTAAATGTCTGGCGGGATTGACTAGTTTCCTTGGAGTGGGAGATTGACTAGTTTCCGGTGGAGGATTGATTAGTTTCCTAAAAGGACTGATTGGCTGTTTGAATTCATTACTTGCTATCTGACTGACTGTCAGATTGGCTAGTTTTGATCTGGTTCATTGAATGATGGGCACTTAAAGTATATTTTTAAAATTAAGCTTTATTGAGGGTTGTGGCTCTGATGGTGGTGGTGGTAGTAATGGTGATTGAGATGGCAATCCAGTAAGCTATGCTGGTAGTGATGATAGCAGTGGTTAGATAGCACATTTAGATTTATAACTGAGCTCTAAACTTACACAAGAACTTAATGGGTAAGGCTTACCATGAACTATGGGATGGGAAAGCGCTATATAGCCTGCTAACAGGAGTCAGCTGACTGGACGGGAGACATCTCCCGTCACACAGTCGCACCTCCACAGATCTTCAGTATCAGCTCTTGATACTGGTAATGGTTCTAAAGGGCCACCACTTACGGGCTATTCATGCCCGTGCCACCTTTTGGGTGGCTTAATCATCATCAATCAGCTGACTAGTCTGTTTCTCTTCCCACCGGTGCAAAAAATAACAAAAATACCCTTGCTACAGAACTTTCACTGAAGTGACAGTATCCCTTAATTTACACTAAGACATTGCCCCATGTAAACAAATTTTTACACAAATGTTGTCACTGTAAACAAATGTTTACAGTGACCCCCACGACGTATCCTAATTAATGCAGATTTACACTGAAAACGGCCAAATTTACACTGGCCAATGCAGTTGGATACAAAATGTAAAAAAACACAACTTTTTTTAGACTTTTAATTACCAAAACAAAATTTAGCGGCATAACAGCTTGGAGGCAGAATATTTAAGTTTTAATATCAGTGCTGAGTGTGTTTGGCTCCTGTGTACATGCATTGAGTGTGGTAGGACCATGCACATACGAGGTGAATTGGTAACCACTTGTGAGTGTGAGATGGTGTGTTAGTGTGTAATTACTTAAGTGTAGTTACAGAATGAGAGCTACGCTTTTGGTGTCCTGTCTTCCCATTACTCTTTGTCATATAATGCTTTGAAACTACTGACGGTTTTGGCCTCCACCATCTTCTCACACACACACATGCAAGGTGTGTGTATGTGTGCTCACCCAGTTGTACTTGCTGGGGTAGAGCTCTGGCTCGTTGGTGTGTGTGTTGTGTGCGCGTTTCGCGTGTGGTGCGTGTTGTATGCGAGTTGCGTGTGCGTTAGTGTGTGTGTGTTTGCACGTGTGCAGAGCATGAGTGGTCGCGGGACGTGCGTAAGTTCACCTCTTGTGAAACGCCCACCTGCTGGAGAACCAACAGGCTTCAGACGTGAGAGGTTCAGCAGCTGGTGGTGGTAGTTATGGTTCTAGTGATGGTGGTTATAGAGGCGAAGGTGTAAGAGGAAGTGATGGTTATGTTGCACCACCAAGAGCAGCACTATGCAGCAGAAGCAACAGCAGCAGCACCAACACCACCACCATCATCAATAACAACACTGTGTTGCATCATCACCACCACCACCAACAGCAGTATTATGTAGCACCAACACAAACAACAACAGTGTAACACCACCACCAGTAGAACCACCACCATCAACAGCACCACCAGTAGAACCACCACCACCACTCCCCAGTAGAACCACCACCACCACCAGTAGCAGTAACATCAACATAAGGCCCCCCTGTCCAGCCAGTCATGTAATAGATTCGTGTATTGATTCTGACATCATTTTGTATGCAAGATCAGGTCCGGGACACACGACTTGCTTGACACTGAGTGAGAGGGAGGAGGAGGGAAACCCCGGTTCGCACACGTGTTCCTCGCGAAGCGGGATTCACACCGGAATTCTACCGGTCTAATCCCACACCGGGACTCCCGCCGGTACCATTCCGGTCTATAATAATCGCTCCTCGAACCGGGATTCTAGCTGAAGTCTCTAAAGAAAACCCTCAAACTATTCCGAGTTCCTCGGGAAATTCTAATATTTACACGAACTAGAAATTTCATTTTTTTTGTGTGTGTACCTGGTGTTATTATCAAGCTTAAGTTTGGAGGAAGAGTGTAGCCGTTGCAGGATGCAGGAACCTAGCTTGATTTAATGTATTACGGGCGACAGGATCCTCAGCTTTATCATACGTATCACAGGTAAAAAGGGTGTCCGTTTTCCTCAAATGAATCGGGTGACAAATAGGATTACCAAATCCCTTACGGAGCTTCTATACTTCCAGAATCCTGCGTCTCTCATATCTTCGTTTCATGGGGGATCCTCAGTCATTAAATTGTCACAGGTTGGGGATCCTCTCCGTCGGATCAAATGCTTTATGGGGACCGAGATCCTGGGCGATGGTGGGGGATCCACACACTCCAGATCTCACTCTCCTCGCTCGTGGGAGATAGTCCTTCAATTTACATGAAAATCAGGTTGAACATCTGATGGTAAAGTAATTGAAAAAGTTTGGGGAGGCCCGGATATAATATTTGGCGAGAGGGAAAGTGCGATTTAATTACTAAAAGCTCAGAAGTTAAGCCCGCGAAACGAGAGAGAAGAGGCCATGGAAAAATAACGAAGAGTGGGGTGAAAGCTGGCAACGCGGACAGCAACCGATCAAAACACAGCACGTCGCTTCTGATCCGGAGAGTAACCGATCAAAATAAAGCGGTCCGCTCCACGCTCAAGCGACTTTGGCGTGAATATTGGGTCTTATCTTTTAATTAGGAGCCCTGCATGTGACGCCAGCCCTGCCGATCACCTCGCTCTAGCGACTCGTGCAACGCTTACCGTGGCCGCTGCATCGGGGGAGGGGTAAATAAATGAGATAACGGGTAGCGAAAATACAGGAGCTGGCACTCTCGGAAGTTGAGTTAATGAAGAACTGAAGAGCGGCTGCTGTGAAAATCGGAGTTTGCAAGTCTGTTTATACACAGTTTCATTCATACAATTATTCACTTAATCTGTTTACATACTCTCCCTATCTTCTGTGTGTATTCATTTAATTGTTTGGAGTGGGGGAAGGGGGGCGTTAGGGGCTTAGGTTCAGTCCCTGAGCCCCGCCATTTATCCATCAATCTTCTGATGCTGTTACTCGCTCTGTCCTCTTGGGGTTTGTGTATTTACATTTGAATTCATCAGTGGAACTGCATTTTTCTGTCATTCTCCCGAGTTCCAGTGCAGCATTTTCTATGTTTAAGGTCCAGCATAAGATATAATTGCTTGTTGGTTAGTAAAGCTTTAATACTCATAACACTGTATGAATCACATTATGCTCAAACGTTTCCTGAATTGGGCTTCTCTTTCTGTGCTGAAAAGGGAAATCTTTCCAAATTCTTCACCTACGTACTGCAAATACAAATAAATACCAATAGAACCAGATCCCTTAACCTTCCCCTAAATATACTAACAACTAATATATACAATAATATATATTTACACTAGAGAAAATAAAATTTTTGGTTAAACTGGATGTTAAAATTCACGAATGGGTCTTTGGGGTCGATCACAGCTTGGACTAATCTGAGGATTGAATAATAACATAGCCTGAATAACCTGAGGATTGAATTGAATAACTGATTGAATAACATTAGGATTAGCTTCCATGTACCGTATGTAACAAGAACTTGTTGACTATTCCTAGTCAGCGAAAGTCTGTTTTTTTTTAAACAAATCCACAAGGGCTCTGCTTTTTTTAATCAACCGGTCTGCAGACCTTGGTTGTCTGCGCTGCAGCAGACCCCAAACACGAATTCCTCAAATTTTAACGAACTGTATAACCAAATATTATATTTTATTGAATATAAATTAAGATTAAAATGTATATTATAATTTGGTGTATATTTAAGCAAAGGGTTGGTTAGGCTAGACGTTTTGGCTCTGGCGGCAATTGTTTATATAAGTACATGATTGAAGTACAGCTACCTGTCCTCAGGCTCTGATCGGCATTATTTACTTTCACGTTCATTGTTAACGTTACGTTCATTCTCGTTCACCCACAAGATAACGAAAGTTCAAGGGATTAATAAATGTTAACATCCTTGTCTGTTCCTCTACATAATTAAGTACATTCAAGCTACGTCTGGGTACAAGTAACAGGATGAATAACCCAGCATTTTTTCTGTTAATGGCTGCTCTACATACTGCCATGGAGGTGCGTTCTCTCATAGGATTAGTGCTGCTTCCCCAGTAAACTCGTCGATCGTGGCACATTAAAAATAAATAAATAATAACTAAAAAATAGCGCAGTGCCCCAGAGACCTGCTTCGTACGCATGCCGTGAACGCACAAACGTATTGTTTATATAGATCTCAGTGGGCGGAGCTTAGCGACTGTGACGTCATATGTAAACAAACACTAGCTCTCAGCTGACGCTGGGAAGAAATGGCGGCCCCAAGCCCTCTTCTACTCCGAGCTCTCAACCTACACAGCTCGTCCCCTTTTTCAAAACCTCATCTTCCTTCTCTGATTTCCTGCCTCCTCCCCCGCCCTCCCCCTCCCAAGACAGTAAACCTTCCCCAACGCGGTTTACAGTACTACTCCCGCCAACATTGCAGCCGTGCATCGAGTACAGTATTATTTGCATTTTATCATTTCCATTGTTTTCATTATAGTGGTGAGGGAGGCGGGAGGGGGAGCTTCTCAGTATTTATCACAGTCCTGGGTAATAGTCATGACTGTCATACGGAAAACAGGCAGGCATAAATAACCAGGAATGCGGTGCAGGCTGTTCTTAGATTTGCCACTCTATTATAAATGCAGCAATTTATCCTACCCTGAAACTTGCAAACCCAAGCAACCCTCCTAACAGAGCGTGGCCCCATGCATAGAAAACGTCAATATTATGGGTTCTAATTGTTTGTAGTTCGTAAAAAAAAAGCGGCGCGTTGAGTAGACGGGGCTCCCCTAATGTGGTGTTCTGCTGGTGTTTCACAGTTTATTTACTGAGCTACAATCTATGTAGCCCTCTAAATATTTAGGTGCGCATGCGTGCGCACTGCTCGTCTACACCCTGTTCATACACCCTCCCACCAGCCCCCTACACCCTGTTCGTACACCCCCCTTACAACCTGTTCGTATACTCCCCCTCCAGCCCCTACACCCTGTTTGTACACTCCTTCCCCCCCCCCCCCCCGCTCCCTACACCCTGTTCGTACATTCCCCCCTTCCCCTGCGGGTTATGGAAGGCCAGAACATACATAGTTCTCTAATTGTTACAATGATATATAAAGATATAAGCATTGTTATCATCATCACCTAGGTTAGACTAGGTCATGTCATGTAGGGTTTTATATATATATGATTAGAGAGTTTGGGAGGACGGGCTGCTTAGAGAGTCTGGAGTCGAGTGCACGTACAACTGCGGTGCATTAAATTTCACTAAACCACCGCGGTTTTAACGTTTGGGATCAATAGCAACACAATTCTTCCACGACAGCTGCGATCTATTTCTTAAGAGTCTTAAACTCTTCATAATTAGTTAACTCTTCAAACTGAAGAGTTAAACTCTTCATGGGATCTTGGTGATGTTGTTTGAGCATGCAAATTTCATCTTTTAGCATAGTGGTCTACGTCGTCGGGTCACAACCAAAGGACCCGGGTTCCATCTCCGAGCAGGAAAAGAAATAATTGGGTTATATTTCCTTTTACCTGATGTCTTTGTTCACCTAGCAATACAATAGGTACGCGGGAGTTAGACAAATGTTGATTGCATTCTGGTATGATCAGTAGCTGGCTTAGGGAAGGACTTTGATAAGACAAGGTGAAGGCTTTCTGTCCCCGACAACGATACATAACAGATGTATCGTTATCTGTCCCGGTCAGAAAACGTTCCACGATAACTTTCAGGGGAATCGTTTAAGTTAATATCAGTTAATATGAAACTCAGAAGTCATTTGCATAAGCACAGATTGCTTGGGTTACATTGATGAATTTGATTATATTGTCTAATTGTCTAATTGATTACATTGTCTAATTGTCTAAGTGTCTAATTGATTACATTGTCTAATTTATTTTAGATTTATCTTGATTCTTGAATTTTCTTAATTTTCTTGATACTTCACAATCCTTTTCCTTTGATTCATTTGGTTAAAGTTTAATTTGATGTTGGATTTAAGGCCTTTCAAGAGCTCTAGAGGATTAAGGCAACACAATAACATACTGACCATCCAGCAGGTATACTTCTGCCAAACCCAACTGTTTGAGAAGCTGGGCCGAGAGAACATTGATCCTCGGATCCACCTCAAGGTAATCAATTGTGAGTTACGTTTGAAGTATTTTTCACACATAAATTGTGTTTCGAGATTATCCGTGAGCTTATGAATTCCCAGGATGATTGTATGAGTTGTAATCAGAAAATACAATAGAATTCAAACGCTCAGATTGGATTCACAATGACACGAGGCTCGGTTCTGACTTAATCTTAATGTTCTAAGTTAATGTTCTTCTCAGTTTCTTCAATTAACACAGCTTATAATTAGTATAATTATAGTCTTCTTTAAATATTATAATCATAATTTATTATAGTTAATTATAACTAGTTACTCCTGCTTTCTGGTGAGGATCTGGGAAAGGAGAATGTGGGTATGACGTATGAGGCATTGGGAGAGAGAAAGAGAGAGAGAGAAGGGAAAGGAGGAGAATGTAGGTATGAGGTATGAGGCATGGGGCACGAAAATGGGCCTGACCTTATAAACAACACGTGTTGTGGTTCGACCTGTGTATTAGCTTTAGCACCGTAGCCAAGAGAACAAAAGAACAAAGAACACAGACGAAGTAAAAACAAAAATCCTCGAAGAACAGAATTACAATAATAAACCAATAGAAAGAAAGAGCATCAAATGAAATGAAAGAACACCAGAAGAACATTAGAACAAATGATGATCATGTGAACGAAAAAGTGAAAGACTACACGACGTAACGAAGACTAGAGGAAGAACAATACATGAAAGACGATAAGTGGTGCAATAAATGAAAGAACCGGAGTAGAAAGATAGACCAAATAATTAACTGGAGATGAATCAGGAATTCATAAACACGATCGAAAGTTGATTATCGAATGAGGAGGAGGAGAAGAAGAAGGTGATGAACCTGAAAGAGAATATTTACCTGGTGGAGGTGGTGGGCCTGTAGAAAGGTGGACCTGCTTGCGGAGGTGGACTTTAAGGAAGAAGGTGGACCTTTAGGGAGAAGATGGACCTTTAGGAAGAAGGTGGACCTTTAGGAAAAAGGTGGGACCTGCAGGGGGTGAAGGGTTCAAATAAAAAAAAACAGGTGATGATGGCTGAGGAAATACATCTTGAGGAATAGAAGGAAGAGGAAGATTTGGAGTTGAAGGAGTTACATTTCCTAAGAAGAGGAGGTAGAACAGGAGAAAGAAAAGCAGAAGAATGAGGTGTTGGAGAGTGTGTGTGTGTGGCAAGAAGCACTGGGGCCTGGCGGGGGGATGCGAACCGATGCCCAATGGTTACTAATGTCCAGATGTCCTTCTCTGATCCAGGTCGCCAACTTAAGCAACCAATATACGGTGTGATCCACGTACGTCTGTAAGTAAGCGGTATTTGTTACCTTGTTGAAGGCTCTCTCTCTCTCTCTCTCTCTCTCTCTCTCTCTCTCTCTCTCTCTCTCTCTCTCTCTCTCTCTCTCTCTCATCCCAAATCCTTAAGCTAACCCCTTCCAAGTGCTTTATAGTCGCAATGGCTTGGCGCTTTCCCCTGACAATTCCCTCTAGCCTTCGCTACCTCTCTCTTTCTCTTCCTTCTTCTTCTCTCTCCTTCTCTCCCTTCTTCTCTCTCTCTCTCTCCTTCTTCTTCCCTTCCCCTCTCTCTCTCGATATCATTTCTGCTGTGGATTTTCTTATTGTGCCTCCCCCTTTATCTTATATTTTCTATATCTCCATCTGTTTTTCTCCGCTCTCAGATTTCTTCTAAAGTATATTATAATTTAGAAGGGAACTATCAGGAGAAAGCACCAAGTTATTACGGCTATATAGCACTGGGAAGGGATCAGGATAAGGATTTGGGGTGGAACGGGGGGGAAGAAATGATGTCCAACCTCTTGGACTGTCGGGGATTGAACGCAGACCTGGATGAAACGAGACCATCGCTCTACCGTCCAGCCCAAGTGGTTGGTTGTAATTTAGAGTTGATGTACAATTTTGGTGGGGCATGAACTGGGCACTCTGGGGGGCATCGGACCAGGATTTGGCATACCTGAGGTTAGTAGGCAGGGAGGAAGGAGAGCGAAGGGTAGACAAAGCTTAACAGATGAAAAGAACATAGACTGATGTTCACAATCGACTTGAGAAAGGTCCAGGAGGGGCCGAAACGTCGTCGTCACTTCACTTTGTAGTGTGTGGTTTGCTGAACATAGACTGATGATGTACACCGACGACAGAAAATGGTGTAAAGAGAGGTAGAATAATTCAAAGGAAAGTAGGGAGATAGTGGAATGCCATGCTAAATAGTGGAAGGATACAGGCTACAAAGCCAACAAGAGTCGTTTGACGTCATAAATGGCTTGTATAGCTTTTTTTAATAGAGTAAATCGGTTTCATAGAACAAGATCTTATCTTTCGGAGTATGCATCACGTTTCCTGGTTTAAGATTAAGTAGTTATACCGATAAGGATCGATAAAAATGAATTAACTTTTTTCACGTTGTAATTCCATTTGAGTCTAGTGACGCAGGGGTTGTATTTTGTGTCTGGATAGTGAGATAGTGAGAAGCTCTGCTGACTCAATATGGATGGTTAGGGTTGCTCGTTTACGTGTGGATGGTTGGAGTTGTTATTAACGTCTCTGGGTTGGTCAGTACATGATGGTTGGTCAGTATGCATTGTGGTGGACTTACTAGTAGTCCTGAACTACACAGGACGAGTGAAGGTGTCCTGAGCTACACAGGGTGTTGTTATTCTACTCTGTCCACACTCGTCTCTGTAAAATTAATAAAACTGTGTTCCATCGTGAACACTTCCCATAATTTTAAGTTCAGTACACCTATGTTTAGCTGTAGGTATTGACTCTCAATGCTAATTGCTATTACGTTCAGAAATAGATCCGCATTGCAACTACGATTAGAAATAGATCCCCAGTGAAACTACGTCCAGAAATAGATCCCCAGTGAAACTACGTGCAGAAATAGATCTTTAGTATTAATATTCCTCTCGATACTGTTATAATTTGATATTCCTAGTAGGAAGAAGAGTTCATAGTTTCGCATTTATATATATATTATTTCTGCTTGGTTCCAACACAGAATTAAAGAATAACGAACAACTTGCTCGAATTCCATTGTTTTTCTTTGTTATTACACTATTTTTACTTAAATTTTACAGTAGACTTTTCACAGTATTACAAAAAGGGACTAAATCATTATAATTTACATTGGAAGGTTTTCCATAAGGTAGATATTCCAAATTGGTAAGTATTCCAAATTGCTAGATATCCCAAACCGGTGGATATTCCAAGCTGGTAAATATTTACAATTGGTAGTTATACCAAATTGATAGTTTGCAAAATATAAACATTATATATATAATAATATTAAACTTATAGTTATTAGAGAACATTATTTGTAAATCAGGATTAAAAATATCATAATTGTTGTAATCGGTATAGCTAATTATATCAAATATATAATTCCTAATGCTTCAATATAATCTCGATAGCTCAAGTTATATAAGATAAATATAGATATATGTAATAATTTATGATAATTACCTTACGTGTAAGGTAATTTACTGTATAAAATTTTAGATGATAATGATGATTACATATAATTCCATGTAATCACTCAAATTTATATTAACTTTGATTATTAAAAAATACTTGTATAAAAAATATTGTATTTATTACCAATTATAATTTTAGAACACTATTGTTAAAGTACACACATAAATCCCAATAGCGTGATGCATCAAATGAATAAATATATATCTTATACCATGTCGTAGCTCAGTCGATTAAGGCAGCGTCTGCGATGCTCTCGGACGTAGGTTCGAATCCTCGTCACGGCCCTTGTGGATTTGTACAACTGCTAATGTGTCTTGGTTATGAGTTAAAAAGATTATGGATCATTTTCAAAAGATATTGTAAAATAGATTGTTAAATTTATTATATTGACAATTTACTTTAAAATAACTTTGATAATTAATATTAAGTCTCATATACATATGAAACATGCAAATAAATATTTAAGGAAATATTATATAAATATCTTTAAAATTATTGATAATTCAAGTCGCTAATTTAGTAAGACATTTTTGCAGTTCTTACAGTCATCAGTCGTTGTTTACAGTGTCATCGCTCACTCTTCATTTACAAGGGAACACTCTGAAGTATTTGTAAATACAGATGTAAACACATTTAGCATTATTCCACTGCTTACAAGATTTTACTCCTCTATTAGGTATTTGTTTTTACATAAGCCAAGCCTCTGCAATCTTCCAAGCCCCTTCCCGTTCTCAAAGCCAACGGGAAACATTTATATTCCTCGTATATTTCAAACCACCAAGCTCCTACCACCGGCCGACCGCTAACGGGAAACTATTTTATTCTTTAAATTAATTTGAGAGAGAGAGAGAGAGAGAGAATACAGTAGACGACACACAGAGATAAAGGCATATAAACGGATAGAGACAGAGACGTTCTTTCTTACAATTTTCTTAAATTTCTTTTTAATGGAATGATATACCAATTCGACCAGAGTACCGGATCGACCAGGGTACCGGACCGACCCGCTCAACCGGTCCACGTGGGCCCTGCCAGGTACCCAATCTGGTACACACATTGTTGTTATTAAATGTTTTTATAGTCAGGGTCTTAAAGCTAAACATATTTTTTGGTGTTATTGAAGATATCTGAGCGTGTTCTGACTCGGCCGTGCGTATGGGGAGTTGCGAGATGTCAGGGGAAGTGTCGGATGTGCCAGAGACGTGACAATGGTGGCAGAGATGGTGCCAAAGGTGTCAGACGTTCCCGGGGGCACCACCTATGTACCAGAGGTGTCCTAGAGGTGCCAGTGATGTCAGCGACGTGCCAGTGGTGTCGGAGGCGTGCCACGGGGCACCAGCCTAACCAGAGTTCAAGAATACTGAGGACGTGCCGAAGCGATGAATTCGTCGCTGTTCGTGATTCTTGAGCACAACACTGGTCGACACAGCGGCGGCTGCCTGTCTGCGCAACAATTTGTCGATAATTGTAACTTTTTTATATTATTATTCTCCGTGTAACTCTATCTTAAAGTCCGAATTTTATGTTCGAGATGGAGATAGAAACGGACACAAGTTTCATCGTGCACATGATGGCTTGTTAATGAATATACTTACCTAAAAAAACTAAAGTAACCTAAAAAAAATGAAGCTAACCTAAACTAACTTAACCCAAACGAGTCTTACACAGCCTAGGCTAACGTTGTATACGGTTTAAACAAACAGAAAAGGAACTTTGTCGTATGTTCGATTTAACTAGTCGAACAGGCTTTAATAAACGTTTCGAAATTATAGCAACAAAGATTGATGTAATGGACATCTGTCGCACTCTCAGTGATGTTCAGACGGACATCCCACTTCGAATTCTAGGCTGTGGACGGCTGTCTGCCTGGCGATACGCGTCGCAGGAGCAATTAAAAAAAAACCTAATGAATTACCTGTCAGTGAAAAGGGGACAGGGAAAAGGCGGCATTTTGAATGCTAGGGTACTGAGCATTTCGTTTGGAGGTGTTCAGCTTTCAAAGCTTGAAATCTTTGTCGAGGACGTCAGTTACAGTGGAATTTCTGACGTCCCCGGATAATATTTTTCGTATTTTCACAGCTTCCAGTGGAAGAAAACTCGTCAAACATAAGAAACAAAGCCCTTTTTACCAAGAAGCAACTGCATGGCCCCTTCTTCCTTTCCTGTCTCTCTCTCTCTTCTTCTGTCTATGCGTGTTCGTTTGTCACTTGGTCTATTCCATCCTATGGCCTATTCCTCCGTCCATTTGCCTTTTTCCCCGTTCCTTGGGCTGTTCCTCCGTCCCTTCCCCTATTCTTACATCACTAGGTCTCTTCCTGTCTCCGTTTCTCTCCTGAGGCAGGAGGAGGCGTAGTAGTAGGAGGAGGAGGATTCCGGCTCCTTCCTCCCAACAAGCAGGACATCAGTGAGCTAGCAGGCCGGGCGGCAGCAGAGGGTGGCCACAATCCTAACTGTGGGGGCGCTCCATGTTGAATCTGGAAGGTACAATAAAGGAAAATTAGATTGCTTGCCCCGGTACAAGTGGGATTGTGTGCCCTCAGCTGGGCTGTGCGAGGCCTCGCCCGCTCCCTCCCCCCAACCTCTGGGGCCAGATGCTGCTAGTCCAAATTGTATCTCCCGACCTCCAGCATCCCTTCTTTATATCTCGCTTTTTTCCTTAATAGAGGTGGGGCCTAAATAATATGCCAGGCGTTACCGGCTTATTTAAGGTTATTTATGCACACTAATATAATTTAATCCATTATATTATGAGTATTATATCAGTATATTGTATCTTATATATATATAATTCGAGTATTATATAGAATTATAGAATTATATAAAATATATATATCGAGTAAAAACGACGGAAAGTTTTAGATTTATGATTCTGGCACGATTCTTCTCGATACTCCTTACATTTTTCTTCACTGAAGCACGAAGTTGAAAAATTAACTCTCCAAAGTTCATTTTTACTTTTTATCGGGTCTGATGCCTAGTGACGCGTTTCGTAAGGTCTCACCTCACATTCTCAAAGACAAATTATTCTGTGTTGTTATTGTTTTAGATTTAGCTACTCAGAACGAAATGTCCATGTAGCACGGGCTATGGTGAGCCCGTAATTAAGTTCGGTTATTCGCGATAATCTTGTAACTCTGATATTTGGGTCAAAGTTTTAAAAGGAGGTGGGGTTTCCTCCTTTTTCCCTGTTTCTTTTTCGCTTCTGTTTTAGTCGTGTTTTTTATTCTGTGCTTAGCACCTGGTTATATCGTCTTATGGTGAGGTGGTTAGGTAACTTGTGAATGAATTACTTGGAGGATATTAATAAGGTATTAAATGTACCAACATAGAGTGTGAGATGTTGACAGCTTATGTTCTTCTGGTTGCTTCCGTTCCTGTTGCAGGGTCATTCGGTCCAGTTTCTGCGTTGGCCCGGAGTCTTGAAATGGGTAGAGTGTAATTGTGTATTAGCTGGTTATTGATTGCTGGTCTAGATTTCTTAATATGCAGCGCTTCACTGATGTGTAATCTTCTATTGTCATTGTATCTATCAATTATCTCGGTGTTGCTCGTCAAAATATTATCCTGGTGATCGTCTCCTTGTGTCTGGCGATTATATGATCACCAGACCTGGTGATTCTCAGACGCCTGCCTTAACTGACTCGGCCACAGTGGTACGAAAGCCGGCCGACCCAGAACTGTACTGAGTTCTTTGGGAGGTTCTGGAGGCTCCGAAGATCAAAGGAATCTGCGATTTCTTTTATCATAAATATTTAATAAGGTGAAGTCTTTCCAAGATCACGAACGTCACCAAACAAGATGTTCATGCTTGAGCAGGTCTTGTTTGCATATATATAAAACAGTAATAATAAACAAGAGTTTTGTTATAACGAACAAAAGCGAAGGAAAAAATACAGTTGTTTGGATTTTTTTGTAATGTATCCTTACTTGTATCCTTACTACCTGGCAGCCTCGACGATTAATAAAGAGAAGACATAATAAATAAGCAGTAATGCAATACTACTTGTGTCTATTTTTATTAGCTGTTTCAAGTACATTGTACCCAGGGGGATCGTGGACAACGCAGCATACATACGAACCGTATTTGCTTAGATGTAAATATCATTACGTTTGTATTATCTGCAGAGAATACATAAATACACAAATATTCATACCATGACGTGTCGGCCTCTCGCACATCTTAAACACTGGTCAGATTGAAAGTAATGCATTAATTGAAGGAAGTTTTACGAGCATCATAGCACCAGAGTAACCCATTATAATTGTTTCTTTTAAATAAGTGAATAGATGTTATTGGTAAAATAAAAATCAGAAAGTTTATTCGTAACAACTTACACAAATTATTACAATAATGGCTGGAATGAACTGCTGTTCAGCAATATAAATCAAACTTACCATTTTAGGCATAAAGGGAGAAACATTTAACATGCAACTTTAAAGGTTATATAAATTGGAAGAACACAGAGCGATAGGAAGAACAAATAGCTGTTTACCATTAGAGCAACGAGATAGGAATTAGGACACTTATTTTACAAAATTAGGATGATAAGACTATGTGAAGGAGAACGAATATAAACTAAACATGCCATGAAGTTATGGAAATCTGTACATACTCAGTTTACCTCAGTAGATTCTGGGATTATCCGGGGTCAAATTCGCCTCAAACGCACAGCTTATGCAGCATAGATTGGACTTCAATAGGAATCAAAATGCCTATCAGTAAGCCATCTTTTTGTAACTGTAATTCCTTCATGAGTCCAAATATTTAGCTGGGGAGAACTTTTCTGCTTTCTCTGCTGACGAGTTGTTTTATTCTATCCTAAATACCTGCTGTTGCACCATGATTATATATATATATATATATATATATATATATATATATATATATATATATATATATATATATATATATATATATATATACATATATATTAAAATATAATATATCACTCGTTTTTAAGTTGTGTTTCCTGACAATTAAGTTTATATTGCTAGAAAAGTTGGAGTGGCCAATGATAAGCGAGTGCCTAGAAAAAGAGGCTGATTCAGATTGTTGTATATGAGATTACCTGCAGTCAAAATGATATTATTCGTGTGTGAATTATTTTTTCAAGTGTAGGTATGGGTATCAGAACAGGAAGGAGACTTGGACTGGATGGACTCACAAGATTCACCTTGAACAGTTCCTCCATTCATAATTAAGCTTATAAACATCAGCATTCTGTGGGTCCCCTTAGTTCCCATCCATACTAGTTTAGACATTGTTAAATAATTTTCCTTTCTACTAGGTATCAAGATAACCAAATTCACTCACTGTGAAATTTTTTCAGGGTTTCAAGTCTCAAGTTGCCTCAGGAAAATGTACAAGTGGCCCCTGTAAGCATACAATATGCTCTAAATACTTTTCAGAATACTGTACCGGAAAATTCTGCATAGTCAATTTATTTTGGATCTAGTTAAAACGAGTCCTGTGAATTGAAAGCAAAAGCTCATTTGACAAGACTGAACTTGAGGTTGAATTCGGCATTACATTTTTCACAAATGTCTGTCAAGTTCTACAAGACCTCTTTAGTCGGCACGAGTAGAACTAGACAGGAATAATGGGAAACATTGGCCTTATGTTTCCAAAGCCAAAAGTAGTTAATGATAAGGACTGAAAGAGGTTGCGATTAGATTTATCTTTACTAATCCCCTTTAAAGCTGGGGGTTTAAGGAAGTAAGACTCTCTTAAGACTATTACTATAATAACTTTATTCCCCTGCTTTTATAAATGCAATAAAGTTATTATCGTTTCAGAATTCCGGATTTAAAGTTAATAATTTTATAGTTTGTAATATGTTTGAAATATATACATTAATATTTTTAATATCACGGAATCACCCAATGTACTGGAACAAGTAATGAATTTCGGTAATTACACGAAATACAGAATTGCGATTTAAATTTGCAAAATATATTTTTGGAAAATTTATTAATAGAGATTGATATTTTGTCGAAAATGGGGAAATAATTTGCTTTATTGAATATTCTCTGATTCACATTTGGTTTACATGACTCGAATCACACCTGACCTACTTCATTAACTCATTTCTCTTGTCTTCCTCACCCCTGTCTCTCCATGTCCTACTCGTATATACTCACCCCTCACTACGTCCACTAATTCACTCTCTAACACACTCACATCCACTTATGCTCCTATTCATGCACTCACACAATCCACTAGCCACCTACTCTTTCACTCTTCCCCTAGCAGTGCCAGGCATAATGTTTTTCGACACCCTGGCATACTAATGAACACACACTCACACACACACACAGTCACAAGATCTAACTGGACACTAAACAAAGCTTTCACCACACGAGCTGCTCTACCGGTGTTTGTCCTTGCATCTTACTAGTTGTCTATCCGTTCGTCTGTTTGTTACTATTGGTTTTGCGTTATTCGTACGTGTGTGTTGCGTGTGTGGGTATACTAACCTAGTTGTGCTTGCGGGTGTTGAGCTTTGGCTCTTTGGTCCCGCTTCTCAACTGTCAATCAACTGCTGTACAGATTCCTGAGCCTACTGGGTTCTGTCATATCTACGTTTGAAACTTTGTATGGAGTCTGCCTCCATCACATCACTGCCTTTAGAAACTTGGAGATATTACATACCCGAGGTTCATCCAAGTTCCTCTGCAGAGTGACAATAACGGGGATGAAAATTAGTCATCCAGCTCATACATCTGGAAGGGACGATGTTTCGGTCCGTCCTAGACCGAAGTGCGACGCCCTGGTCCACTATCAAATAGTGTATAGTCAAATACTAAGTAGCAAATAATTGTGTGGGTTAGAACATAAGAACAAGGTAACTGCAGAAGGCCTATTGGCCCATACGAGGCAGCTCCTATTTATAACCACCCAATCCCACTCATATGCATCTATGTCATTAGGTATCTATGTCTCCTGTTTCCACCCATGTCCCCTGGTGCTGGCTAAGACTATGCTAAATATTTCGGGTCTCACCACTCTGTGAATGCCTCTAAGAATCTTAAATGTCTTAAATCATGTCGCCTCTCTCTTTTCACCTTTTTTCACTGTGGTGAGGTCTAGTTCTCTGTCTTTTTGTTGCTCAAATTTGCTAGTTCAGAGATCGGGACTGTAGCAAACCTTTGCACGTTCTCTAGTTATGTTTTTGAGCTCTTTCTGGTGGGGGTTGTAAGCTTGGGGTTACACAATCTAGCACTGGTCTAACATCAGTTGTGTACAATATCCTAAAAACTTTCTTGTTCAGACACCTGAAAGTCATATATGGACTGTTCGTCAGTTTTGCATACTCCGCTGATGATATGGTGATGTGTGCCTCCGGTAAAAGACATAAGTCATTAGTTTGACTCACGGCTTTCTGTTGTCCAGGTTGTCTTTGTTGTCCAGGTTGTCTCTGTTGTCCAGGCTGTCTCTTTTGTCCAGGTTCTCTCTTTATGTTGTCCAGGTTTGCTGGAATATTCTGTTATGATTCGGCTTCCCAGTTTTGCTTCGTCGTCAGACAGTGACATGGAAGGTCCTCCTCCGTCGTCAGTGACATGGAAGGTCCTCCTCCGTCGTCAGTGACATGGAAGGTCCTCCTCCGTCGTCAGTTACATGGAAGGTCCTCCTCCGTCGTCAGTGACATGGAAGGTCCTCCTCCGTCGTCAGTGACATGGAAGGTCCTCCTCCGTCATCAGACAGAGACATTTACCAGCAACAACGTAGGTCCTTGCACTAAACCCTGTGGCACTCTGATTATTAATTCCCTCTTTTCTGATTTCTCCGATCTCACTGTTATCTTTTATTTCCTGTTGGCCAGCTATTCCATCTCGTAGTACAGGTTCAAACATAACCTCAAGTTTGTACAGTAGCTTAAAGCGTAGAGCAGTGTCGAAGGCTTTATGGCGAACCAGGAAGATGCAGCCAGCCTATCCTTGTGTGTGTGACTGTATGTTCTAAGCAGCTGATAACTCAGACTTTCAGAGACAGGAGCTTCTGTTGCATCACAGATAGCTAGATAGGTGTTGAGGAGTTGACTGTGAGTGAGTGAGACGTTGGTGGTGAGGGGGACGCTGGACGGGGGAATTAGGTAGAGAATGGTGGGGTGATTTGGCTGTTTGTGGGGTAGTAGATGGTAGTGATTTACTAAGGGAGGAGTTGGTAATGAGTTGTACGAGTGATGGGTTGGGGGGGTGGTGGTGGGGAGTTGTGGATGGTGTGGCAACTTGGCTCTCACATGTGTGACGCCTTGGTAATCCGGTCAGGTGTTCCAGTATCTGAGAGGGGGTCGGCAGTGAGGAACATGCACAGCATCTCCTGGTCTCTCTCTCTCTCTCTTTCCACTACATGCCTTCTTCACCATTAATTATCTTCTCTTCTATATGTTCTTAATCTATTCTTTTTCTCAGCCTTTATACTCTCCCACCTTCTTGCAACACCCTTGCCACTCACTTCCTAAAACAATTATAAATAATAACAGCTTGTTTATTGAAAGATTTGCTGTTTAATTTCAAAAGTTTCCTGCTCGAACTGCATTTAATGTCAAGGTAATGTGTGTGTGTTTGTGCACGAGCCTGTTTGTGTGGTTTCAATTGCGCGTTTGTAATGAGTTTAAGTGTGTTTTGGTGAGCAATAAGCAGGAAACCAGCATCGTATCTTCAGCCACCAGAACACAATATATGAATGAGATTAATAGATATGAATCAGCTTTCGTGGATGTAAATGGATAAAATCTCTGTCTATCTGTACCCGCATCCATGTCCTCTCACTCCCCTCCAGAAGGCAACGGACCAATATGGGGAGAAAATTCACAGCTGTGGTAAGCCCAGCTTGGACGGTTGCAACACTGAATCCCAGTATAACATTCCCAGCGCCTGACTCGCTATTAATGAGACAAGTATTTCAGATCCCAAACCCACGTTGTTGATCTATCATACGTACACCTTGTATTTTTGTAGTATGTTTTAGAGATAAATGCCACTGAATTTTCTATAGATATTTTTAGACGTGGGATAACTGGCTTGTTTCAAGCGTAGGTTAGACTTATATATGAGTGAGTTTGGTTGAATGGCCACTGGACCTGCTTTATATGGGTTAATAGGAGCTGTCTCATAATGAGCTGACATGTATGGGCCAATAGGAGCTGCATGTCTCGTATTGGCCAACAATAGCTGCCTCGTATTGGCCAAAAATGTCTGCATCGTATTGGCCAACAATAGCTGCCTCGTATTGGCCAACAATGTCTGCCTCGTATTGGCCAACAATAGCTGCCTCGTATTGGCCAACAATGTCTGCCTCATATTGGCCAACAATAGCTGCCTCGTATTGGCCAAAAATGTCTGCATCGTATTGGCCAACAATAGCTGCCTCGTATTGGCCAACAATGTCTGCATCGTATTGGCCAACAATAGCTGCCTCGTATTGGCCAACAATAGCTGCCTCGAATTGGCTAACAATAGCTGCCTCGTATGGACAGTATTCAGTTGTTCTTAGTACTTCACAGTATTTAGGTTTTGCCTAATTTATAATTTACAGAATTATTTAGTTTAGTCTGTTATTATAGCTTCTTCTCAACGTTAATAATATTGTTGACTCATTTTCGTAATTATAATTATCATCAGTACTATTATTATTAGTATTAATATTAGTATTTATAAATAATATTTATATTTTACTTATTAATGCTGCTTACTTATAATTAGTATATATTACTATAACTTGGAGGATATGAAATTAGCACTTGGGATAAGAATATTATAAGAATAAATTGGCATTTATATATAAGATATATTTATATATGAGACCGGAGGAGGCAATCGCAATTGACAACACCTTGAATATTTTAACAAATACCAGAGAGGAAAAGGCTGTGGGGTTTGGGGGGGGGGGAATTTAGGGAAAAGGAGGCCTAGAGGGAATTTGTGGGGTAAGAGTAATGAGGAAGGGATAGGGAAGGTTTGGGGAATTTAAAAAATAATAACTTTAACCAAATGAACAATTTCATTCGATTAACTCTTAGTTTTCATTGTCTGAAATACGACTATATATATATATATATATATATATATATATATATATATATATATATATATATATATATATATATATATATATATATATATACACAATAAAGCAAAAAAAAAAAAAAGGAAGGGGGTGGTAGGAGAAAAGCACACAGAAACTGTATTGGAGGGGACCTACATTCCCTCTAATGCGTTATGTGTGGTTTCCTCCGAGGCTATGGGTCCCCCTTCTTCCAGCCAGAGGTGGCACTCCCTTCCCTATTATTTAAATATATATATATATATATAATATTATATATATATATTTATATTTATTTATTTATACACTGAATTTGTATATATAAACAAACAACTTTAGTGTTGGACAAGAGCGCCTGCCGAATGTTTTGTATTTTTCAATATTAAATAATTCAAGCGAGGAAACATTAAGTTCATTTTGAAGTTAAAATTACAAAGCCAAAAAAATTGAACAAATATGAGAAAATAATAACGTGAAATGCGTTTGGGAAATCCTAATTTCCTGCAAAACTATGTTTTGTTGTTGCCAACTGATGTCATGATTGTTAATGTGACGTCAAGGTTGCCAACTAACCTTGTGGTTATCAATGTGACGTCACAACAGGATGGTCTCTACACAATACGTGATCAACAATCAGAGGGAATTAAGTGGTAATGAAAGATTAACAAATCCAGAACTATTTTCTTCAGTATAATGCTAAAGTTTCTATTTAAACAAAAACCATCCTTTTAGTTCTCAAAGAAATGCAGCGTAAAATTACAGAACGAATTATATTCACCAGAATCCGCAATACATTGTCTTGACTTAATTGTCACCTGGATAAGGCGGAAGACCTGTTTCCAGACACCCTGTATCTCTCTGTTATGTCGCCTTAAGAAACCTGCGAACATTACCTGTTTGATTTAGAGCCATACCTATGAATGGGTTGTAGTTCTGAATGGGAACTGCAACTGTCACCTATTTTACTGGCTGACTAACGCGCGAGATTAAAAAAGAAATTATTCTTAAAGACGAATTTGGGGTTGGGGCTTCAACATTCACCATAGTGTTATACAGGTAACACTTTGTAACCTATTACCAGTTACACAGGTAACTTTTCTCTCTCTCAACATGCCTTAGCAAGAGCTCAGATTATAACCTCCTTTGTTGTAAGCATCAACGCAGGAAAGCCTAAATTGTTGTTGTGGTGATATATAAAGTATTGCGTGATATAAGAATCTTTACGTTCTTGGCGGTTTAGGGATTGATCTGGAAATTGTGGGTTTAACCTGAGAATGGAGAGAGTAAACTCTTGGTGCTGTAAGTATGTTCAGGAATATGCAATTACTCTCTCATTAACGTGTGTACTTGTCCATTTACTGATTTTTTGTTTATGTATGTATTTACAATTTTGGTTGTTTAAATGTATGTTTTTATTTGTAATTTGGACAGCTGACTGTTTCCTTCCGTTTGGCAGTAAGTTTATCTGAATGCCTCTCTCTCTCTCTCTCTCTCTCTCTCTCTCTCTCTCTCTCTCTCTCTCTCTCTCTCTCTCTCTCTCTCTCTCTCTCTCTCTCTCTCCTCTCGCTTGTGTGTAGTTGTGTCCCTGTGCGTGCATGCATGCGTGCGCGCGAGTGTGTGTGTGTGTGCGAGAATTACTCTTGCATACCAGCGGGAATTCTATTCTAGGACACAAAACTCATTAAATGAAGTACTCAGGTGGACTGACACACAAACTGCATATATTAAAATAATTGAACTTTGCTAAAAACTTACTGCAGCAACGTTTTATTTGTCGTTGTGAAACAGAATCTGTATATCGAGGGCAATAAATCTCAAATTATTTCGAAGATTTTCTAAAAAAAATGTAATTTTTCCATCAGAAAAAAATTGTAGCTATTTGACTAAATGATGTACATAATAATAATCATTTATTCGTGAGTTTGAATGTTTGTTATTATCTTGCCCGCTTGTTCGTTCGTTTGTCAACTCGTTCGTATGTCGATCCTCCTTCCGGTTGTCAATTTCTTGTGTTCGTCTGACTGTCAATGGCTAAGTTGAAGTGTTAGCCTGTGGAGACGTGTACTGTGAGAGGCGGGTAGTGGATGGGAGATGATTGGGGGGGGGGGGGAAGACGGATTGGGGGTGTATGGGGGAATGGATGTGGGATAAGATGTTGTGAGGGTGAGTGGTTGGGGATTAGAGGAGTAGGGGGAAGGGTGATGAGGAGAAGGGCTATGGGTAAGTGGGACTGGTGGATGGGGAGTGGGTAGGGGGAAGAACGTACGTAGTGGGTGTCCTCTTGACTTACCACATTCCGCCAGAAGTACAGCTATCTTACCCAACCAGAAACGTGAGAACCGAAGCATCCCTCCCACCTATCCTAACCTAACCCAAGCATCTCTCCCACCTAACCTATCGAGGGCGTTGCACAAAAGACACCAATATTACGATGCATTAATTTTTCCTAATACGTCGCATTTCCCCGTCCAAGAAAAACAAGTGGGCAGAGATTTTTACCTGTTGCAGCTGTTCACCTAGCAGTAAATACCCAGCATTCAAAATATAGGCCCACTGCACACACAGGCCCACCCTTTACTACCCCCCCCCCACACACAAAGCACAAGCCTCTTAAAACTAAAGAATTATATAATAACTCTCTACTACCCACAGACACCATTAAAAACACAAATTCCATAATAAAATATAAACATACCATTTTACTAACCTCAGCAACCCAAACACAATAGAAACAGCACCGAAGTAAAGCTTGACACAGCCCCATTAATGTATAACCCGCGTCAGCATTCAGGATGTCCTCTCTAAATCTCATTTTCTGTCACCAACTTTCACAGATAAGTAGTACACCAGGAACTGTTTTCTATTTGCTTCCTAACTTGGAAAGTATGTTATGCGGAAGAGTATACCAAGTATATTGAGTAAATTGTGTTATACTTTTGTATTAAGCAACTTTCCATTTGTGTATTGAAAATGATTGACAGATTACTGGTACCTATGATATAATAGGGTACCTGAGGTACCCTATTATATATATATTATACATAATATATATATATATATATATATTTTTTATGTGTGTAAAGCTCAACCCCTACAACTCACCTAGTTGTGGTTGCGGGGGTTGAGCTTTGGCTCTTTGGTCCCGCCTCTCAACCGTCAATCAACTGATGAACAGATTCCTCAGCCTACTGGGCTCTGTCATATCTACTTTTTAAACTGTGTATGGAGTCAGCCTCCACCACATCACTGCCTAATGCATTCCATTGATTAACTACTCTGACACTGAAAAAGTTCTTTCTAATGTCTCTGTGTGGAAGGGTGTATTTGTTTTTGAAAATGAGTTTTGTGCATGGTGTTATGTTGTGGTAAATCCCATTACAAGAGTATCATTTATATGTTTAGAGTGTAGTGAAGTGCGACTACAATAAGCTGACGAGTCATTATGGGAAATTTATGGATTTTTTGACGCACTCTGAATTTATGTGACTTGATACAATAGCTTTTCAACATGTGTCCAGCTCCAGAATTCCCTCAATTATTTACGTCTCCACTTACGAAACCTGTACATCTTTCCTACATTATGACTGCTTAGTCTGTGTTTATTCACCAATTTACGAGCTTGGAATCGTCGCCACCTGAATGTATTATTGGCATAAGCAACCTCGTAGCGCTACGAAGCTCACACACACACTGTGAGCTTCGTAGCTTTTTACTGTATGGTAAATATAACACCGCTATAATTGAGGGAAAGATGTACAGGTTTCGTAAGTGGTCATTGCTTGATACATTTTGGCTCACCATGATAGTTGTTTCTGTGAACATTCAATTTAAACTTTTTTCAAGTAAAATATGTGGCTATGAGTCCTCTCTTGAAACAATGGTTAGCACGTAACAGTATATGGTAGTACAAATCAGGGTAAACCAGGAGGATATTCTAGTACAAGTCAGGATAAACCAAGTGGATATTCTAGTACAAGCCAGGGTAAACCAAGTGGATATTCTAGTACAAGCCAGGGTAAACCAAGTGGATATTCTAGTACAAGTCAGGGTAAACGAAGTGGATATTCTAATACAAGTCAGGGTAAACCAAGTGGATATTCTAGTACAAGCCAGGGTAAACCAAGAGGGCAGGGATGGTAAACTTTTAAACAAATTTTTCTATCTTAAGAATAGTAGGAAATTGTAATGGGTTGGACAGGTGAGGGAGGGAAGTAGTATGAGGCAATACAGTGTTTGTTTTACCAGTAGATATGATAGGAAACATCAGGGTCAAGTGAGTACACACACACACACACACACACACACACACACACACACACACACACACACACACACACACACACACACACACACACGTACTCACGTCCGTCCCTTCATTAGCATTGCAGACAAATACACATACTAATAACAGCATCCCACCACTCCCTTACCCCTTAGGCTCCAACATCCCCACCACCAGCACCAACATCGCCACCACCAGCACCAACATTAGTATCAGCAGCAGCGTCACATACACCAACACCAGCAGCAGTAGAACCAACAGCAGCAGCAGCAGCAGAACCAGCACATCAATAGTCCAAGACTCTACATCTTCCTCTCCTAAACTTCCACAAGTCCTTTGCGGCATGTTCGCGATTCTATCTTATCTACGAGACCCGCTAAGCTTCGGATAAAAAGGAGCGAATCCTAGCTACCTGAAGAGGAAAGAAAGTCTTTCCCTTCTCGCAAACGTTTCCAAATTCGCTTCTTGGCCTCAAACGTTATGACACAATTCCTGCAAGACCGATATGTTCCTCAGAGTGATGTATATTGCACACTTTAAAACCCGTCCGCCGTCGCTCCGTCACGCAAATTCCCATCGGTCACGCCGCAGCGGGATGAACACACTGCCACCGTAAAGAAACTCGCTAATCCCGGAGAGAGGCTGGGAGAGAGAAAAAAGGGTCAGGCTCTTAGCACCCAAGGCCAAAATATGCTTTTAAAGAGGAGAGGTCGCTGGGAAGGTGGGATGCACTGCCCGTGATTGTGTATGTGACCCGCGTCCTCCACTCCTGTTCTGGCGGTGCGAGGCCAGACTCCCAGACCTCGCTACCATCATTGATATTCGCAGGCGTCCCGTAACCCCCTCCGGTTGGGAGGCAGGGGGTTGGGGTGGGGGGAAGAGAAGAGGAGGGTCGCGAAAAGGGGAAGGGGGATAGGGTCGGCGAGGAGGGGCGGGAAGAGCGGGGGTTAAAAATACCGACCACTGCCAAGCACGTAGCAAAAATACAATTCCACTCGCCACTCGAAGTGATTGCTAGCGACCTGTCATATCACCAAGGCTATGGGGAACGCAGGCAGGGCTGCCTCTGGCCTCTGGTGGAGCAGCTTCCTTCAGGAGTCGAGAGGCAGCTATCAGAGACTAGGAAGTAAAGAGAGAGGGGGCTGCGAGGAGCTATCTGTAGAAGAGCGACCTCTCTGTTGGCGTTTCTTACCGAGAGCTTCCTTCGGATGCTGAGGCTGTCATGGAGAGTGGAGCACAGATAAAGTTGTTGGAAAGCAGAGTAGAGACAGCAGAACTCTCCATAGCAATAGTACTAGCAAAAGTAGCAGTACTAGTGTATCACTAGTAACAGTACCGTGCATATACTAGTACTAGCTAAGCAGCAATAGTAAACATTATCAGAAGTACACGCAGTGCCAGAGGGATTGTATTGTACTTTAATTATAGCATTAAGCTGATTGTGTGTACTGCAACATTGCATAATCAGGCTAACTGGCACTATTTAAGTGACCTCTCTGATTTATTTTTGTGGGATACTGAACAGGTCTTTCTGTTCAATGGACATATCATAGAGTCTCTCTCTCTCTCTCTCTCTCTCTCTCTCTCTCTCTCTCTCTCTCTCTCTCTCTCTCTCTCTCTCTCTCTCTCTCTCTCTCTCTCTCTCTCTCACGTATCTGTATCTATCAGGCTGTCAGCACCACCACAATCGCCTGCTTGGTGTTGTGGTGGTGATCGTGGTTGAGGTGCTGGGTATGGATATGGTGTAAAAATAGTGCTGGTGCGGTTTCTGGTGGTGCTGGCGATGAGGAAGGTGGAGAAAGAAGGATGTGCAAGAAGAAGAAGTGCAAGAACGATAAGGAGGAAGGCAACGAGAAAGAGGAGTTAGGAGAGAAAGAAAAGATAGAGAAGGAAGCATGCGTGTAGTTGTGAGAGCGGCACCTAGATGGCACTGGTGGTCTGTCTGGACCTCATTTCCTGTGTTGCCGCGAGCACACGAACGAGTTGGTGAGCGAGCGAGTAAGAAAGTGTAGGAGGGAGAGTTGGAGTGAACACAAACACGAGTAAATCAAGAATTAATTCGTGAACGAGCGAGAGATTGGGCAAGATAATAAATGGTTATAGATAGGAGCTGCCTCGTATGGGCCAATAGGCCTTCTGCAGTTATCTTGTTCTTATGTTCTTATAATGACGAAACAGCTAGGTAAGCTAGAGTAAACGATTGAAATGGCGTGAGGTAATGAGTGATTGAGTGAGGTGAATGAGGCTCTCCATATCAGGGCTACTTTCCAGAATTATTACCAACTTTACTATTTTCTCTCTTATTTTAATTTCTCTTTCTATCTCTCTCTTATTTTCCACAGTTGTACACAGGAGTAGATGATTTCTGACTCCTGTTAGCAGGCTTTGACCTTTCCCGTCCCATAGATCATAGTAAGCCTTACGTTGCAAGTTTTCCTTGGGACACACTGTCAGTCTGTCTCGGTGTTTCAGTCTACTTGGTATAATTATTCTTTGTTTATGTAAGACATTTGTATCGTCTCGTTTTTTCAACGGCATCTTTAATCTTGTAGCATCCTTCTGTATCCTACATCATTTATCCATACAGCATCATATATTCTACAGCATAGTTTATCCTTCAGCATTCTTTCTTTCACGTCATTTTTCTTTCTTTTTTTCGCTACGATCACTTTCTTTCCTGGTAAAACTGTGTGGATTCCTTCTGCTCTGGTTCTTTCCGTCCTTCACTCATTCCATCCCTCTCTTATTTCTGTCTTCCTCTGTTCATTTTTCTCTCTCACCTTTCTCCTACTCTTGATTTTCTCTGTCGTTATCCCTCCCCTCTCTCTCTCTCTCTCCTTTGTTTAAATAGAGACAACGCCCTACAACCCTTCCCGGCTGATGCGCACACAAACACACACACACACACACACACACACACACACACACACACACACACACACACACACACACACACACACACACAAGGAGAAATTCCAGAGATAAGAGAGGGAATAGCTAACCAGGAACCACTAGAAGAGTTTGAGATTACCAGCGGGGAAGTAAGGAAGTGTTTACTAGAGTTGGATGTGACAAAGGCTATAGGCCCAGATGGAATCTCCCCTAGGATACTAAAGGAAGGAGCAGAAGAACTGTGCCTACCACTCTCCATAGTGTATAACAAATCCCTGGCAACAGGGGAACTGCCAGAAATTTGGAAAACAGCTAACGTAGTCCCGATATACAAGAAAGGGGATAGACATGAGGCACTGAACTACAGGCCAGTGTCCCTAACCTGCATATCATGCAAGCTGATGAAGATTGTGCGAAGAAAGTTAGTGGAGCATCTGGAGCGAAAGAACTTTGTATCACAGTATCAACATGGGTTCAGGGATGGCAGGTACTGCCTCACAGGGTTACTTGAATTCTACGACCAGGCAAGAAAGAGAAGGGTGGGCAGACTGCATATTTTTGGATTGTTAGAAAGCCTTTGATACAGTACCACACAAGAGGCTAGTGAAAAAGCTGGTTGATACAGTACCACACAAGAGGCTAGTGAAAAAGCTGGTTGATACAGTACCACACAAGAGGCTAGTGAAAAAGCTGGAGATGCAGGCTGGAGTGAAAGGGAAGGTACTCCATTGGATAAAGGAGTACCTAAGCAACAGGAGACAACGAGTCAGTGTGAGGGGTGAGGTCTCAGGGTGGCGAGAAGTTACGAGTGGAGTCCCGCAGGGGTCAGTCCTTGGACCTATACTGTTTCTGATATATGTAAATGATCTCCCAGAGGGTATAGAATCGTTTCTCTCAATGTTTGCCGATGAATGCAAAAATTATGAGGAGGATTAAAACTGAGGATGACAGTAGGCTACAAGATGACCTGGACAGACTGAGTGAATGGTCAACAAATGGCTGTTGAAGTTCAACCCGAGTAAATGCAAAGTAATGAAACTAGGCAGTGGAAACAGGAGGCCAGACACAGGATATAGAATAGGAGATGAAGTACTTAATGAAACGGACAGAGAGAAAGATCTAGGAGTTGATATCACACCAAACCTGTCTCCTGAAGCCCCACATAAAAAGAATAACGTCTGCGGCATATGCGAGGCTGGCTGACATCAGAACAGCGTTCAGGAACCTGTGTAAGGAATCATTCAGAATCTTGAACACCACATATGTAAGACCAATCCTGGAGTATGCGGCCCCAGCATGGAGCCCGTACCTTGTCAAGCACAAGACGAAGCTGGAAAAAGTTCAAAGGTATGCCACTAGACTAGTCCCAGAACTAAGAGGCATAAGTTACGAGGAAAGGCTGCGGGAAATGCACCTTACGACACTGGAAGACAGAAGAGTGAGGGGAGACATGATCACAACCTACAAAATCCTCAGGGGAATCGACCGGGTAAACAAGGATACACTATTCAACACTGATGGGACGCGAACAAGGGGGACACAGGTGGAAACTGAGTACCCACATGAGCCACAGAAACGTTAGAAGGAACTTTTTCAGTGTCAGAGTAGTTAACGGATGGAATGCATTAGGCAGTGATGTGGTGGAGGCTGATTCCATACACAGTTTCAAATGTAGATATGATAGAGCCCAGTAGGCTCAGGAATCTGTACACCAGTACAGTGACAGTTGAGAGGCGGGACCAAAGAGCCAAAGCTCAACCCCAGCAAGCACAAATAGGTGAGTACACACACATACACCGTCATAAATGTGTGAAAAGTATCAGAACTGGTCTGAATCATACATGGAAAATAAAGGAGGTGGCGGGAACACTGTGTTATCCTCTGATTATAATATATACTTTGCCCGTTTGAGATAAAAGAATTCCCGGAGTCCTGAGAGGAAGTTAACGTGAGACCAACATCAAAGGAACAAGACGACTAGAGGTACTAAATTACAGACCTAGTGTCTAACACTCATCCTCTTGCAAGGCAATAGAGAGTGAACTGTCAGGTAGAAGGAGGTGGTCCTAAGAGTTTACAACTCGTAACTGAGAAACTGATCGGCTCAAAGAGGGAAGAATCGTGTCTAACATATATTATGGACTTTTCTGATTGAGTAACCGAGTGTCGTCAGGAAAGCGCACGTAGGGTACACTGCATTTTCTTAGACTTCCAGAGTCATTTTGATATAGTCGATCATATAAGACTGTAACTAAAACTGGGGAGGCCAAATGACATAACGCAATGGTTCCTGGAATTAATAGTTACCTGCTAGGAATGAGACAAAGACTCACTGTGAGAGAAGCAGAATCAGGATGTAAACACGTAACTAGTGATGTCGAATAAGGCTCAGTATTGGGGTCACCTGTTTTTGATCTATATCAACGACCTAGCAGCGAAAATTATTTTATTCATATCTTTGAATATGGTTTTAAGCTGACAAGTGCATAAAGACAGCACAAGATGCCAGAAGCCTACAGAAAAATCTGTACAACTAACAGCTCAGAAAAATGGCTTCAGGAGTTTAATTCAAACTAGTGCAAAGTCATGAGATTGTAAATAGGAGGAATTGTATTAAGTCTACATCTGCAACAATTTTAATAACAGAAGCACTATAACTGCGTCAACAACGTCAATAGTGCGTCGAGAAATACGCCGGCAGTAGCTCTATGATATGTATTACAATGACAGTGGTTTGAGGGAAGGTTTAAGTGCGTAAGATGAAATGGTATGATTGCCTTGTGAACGTGGATATGATGGAAATGGTATGATTGCCTTGTATACATGGGTGTGATGGGAGTGTATGATTGCCTTGTGTACATGGGGACAACGAGAATGATATGATTAGGGGTGTATTTCTATAACGTAAAAAACACAACCTGTAACAGTAGAGGACGGGTTGAGGTGACACTAACCTCGCAAGAATAACGGTCTAGCATCATTCTCAACATAATTATTACATGTGTCTACGATGAGGGGAGAAGTAGTGGGGGTAGGGGGGAATAGGTATTATACAGCTAGCATCATAAATTAAGGTCATCTCGCCCCCAGAACAGCATCAGCAGCATCCGGCATCTTTACCGTTGGGGACACATCTCACCAATTAGGCGTCAAGGGATGAGCTGACATCCAGGAATGTGTTTAGATTGACGGACAGACGCTGACACAAAGAATCCGAATGTCCGACGCGAGTGGGTATAATAAGACTCATATAGGCGAGGGATAAAGAGCTAAATCTCGCTTCCCCGAAGTCACTAATAGGTAAGCATGTCCATGTATAGAAAAAATATGTAACATTTTAATTGAGGAAATATTGAAAGGAAACCAGAGAACATTGCAACCATATACTTAGAGTTATTAGTTTAGTATTGAGCTTATATATATATATATATATATATATATATATATATATATATATATATATATATATATATATATATATATATATATATATATATATATTATATATATATATTATATATATAATATCTCATGTCTTCATCCAGACATGGAAACCCTAACACTTCTAGTTAGATTAACCAAAATATATTAATTTATTGACAATTATTGTGTAGCGACTGTTGGTCCTGTTGACAAAACCTGTTCCTTAACGAGGCGTTGAAATGATTTTATTCTGGTAGAAGAAACGCAGAAGATAATTATCTTATTCATAAATATCATAAATAATATTTATTAAAACTAATATATAATTTGGCCTCGCTACGATTGAATGAACAAAAAAACAGAGCTAATAAATTGTGTATATTTTGTCAGTTTCGTTTTAACTCATAAATTTTGAGAAGTTTAATAGAGGCGATGTTTATAGTCGTTGTTTACGAAGTGACTAAAGTGATTTAGGTCTAATTATGTTTATTTGCTGTCTTTGTTGTTGTTGTTGTCTTTGTTATTGTCTTTGTTATTGTTAGTATTGTTGTTAGTACTGTTTTTCCTGTGTTAAGTGTTTTTAGGTCATGGTTAGACTTATTATTTTGGCTGATATTATGGTATAACTGTTTTATTTTGGTTATTTATGGTATAATTATGATATAATTGTTTAAAATTTTATTATGGAATAATTGTTTTATATTATATAATGGTATAATTGTTTTATTTTGGTTTCGTTGTCAGTGTACTTGTAGAGGGATGTAGGAGTTCTTCTACTCCCCAAGCCCAGCCCGGGGCCAGGTTTGGCGTGTGAGCACCTGGTCCAACAGACTGTTGCTTGGAGCGGCCCGCAGGCTCACACATCCACTACAACCTTAGGTTAATCCGGCACTTCTTGCAGAAAACTGTCAACTGTTTTTCATTGTTAAAGCCCATTTTTGTTCTGGTAATACTAATTATGCCTGCATGTCGTTTAATAAACGACGCGTTTTGTTGATCTCTTCACCATCCTCAGCAGCAGGGAAGAATGTGTTCACATATAACTCGGATATCACAATCTATAATCCGATAAACAGTAACACAAACAATGAAACAATATATATATATAATCCGCTCTAACAGATGAAGAACATTTTGAATATCGCTCACGTTATGAATATATAACACAAGATAATGCTCGAGTATAATCCAGTCGAAGAATATAATCCATTTTTAACTTTAAAATAATCGAGAAACAAATAATATGCAATCCGCTCAGTTTTAATCATTGAATTTAAGTAGAGGTAAAGTGTAATCGTGAACTGGGATTAAAGTGATCTGCTGGGTTTTGGTAGATGAATCACAGACGACGACGGTGACGATAACGACGACGACGGTGACGATAACGACGACAACGGTGATGACGACGAGGACGAGGGTGATTATCATGATGATTGTAACGTGTTAAATTCTGTCAAGCCATACATTTGAGGGTTGGGTCCCAGCCTCATATACGAATATCTTCATCTTTCATCCGTGCCTTTTCGTTCTATTGTTATTCATTGTGAACATTCCCTAATTTTCCACCCTGTCAGTTCACCTAAGTATTTTACGTCTCTATTATTTTTCCTCACTCTTATTTATTTACCTTTTCGTGTCAAGTCTAGCTTCTTCACTCTTCTTATCCTTCCTTATTCTGCTTTACTACGAATCTCCCTGGGAACTATTGTACCTCTATAATGTCCTTGTGCTTTTTATGTGAGGATTGTTCGTCGGGGCTGCATACTCTATGACTGTTCTCACGTAGGTGCTGTACAGTGATTTGAAAGCCTCCTTGATGAAGTTTCTAAATGCTGCTCTGATGGTCATTTTCGAATATGTCTAAAACGGGACAAAATCTTGGTGCTATATATATATATTTGAAGGTCTCTTTGCTTAGTTGATTCATGGAAATGGTTTCAAGTCTCCAGTGCTCAGTCCCTTTTTCATCACCTTATACTTAGTGGTACAGATTAACAGTGGCTCTTCAGAATACATAATAATTCGTTGGCAGTCCCTTTGGTCTTCATTAATCTAGTTTCTCTAGTATGTATGTCTCTGTGTATCTCTATTGCTGTCTCTCTCTGTTCTGTCTGTCTCTCTCGGTATTTCTCTCTCTCTCTCTCTCTCTCTCTCTCTCTCTCTCTCTCTCTCTCTCTCTCTCTCTCTCTCTCTCTCTCTCTCTCTCTTTCTCTCTCTCCCACCTTGGTAATTGCCCTCAAACACTTCAATGCTGCATTATTCATGCCCTGTCAGTTGATTTATGGCTGGGGATGCGGACTGTACTCAGGTATGTCAATCTATGTTTCCGCTCCTCGCGAAGAAACGGTAAATTACTTGTACGTTGCCTTATCCTAGAGATCTGTTGACCTAATTCCCAACTTTGATTGTGATATAGCCCCGAGGCGAAAGGTAATTTTCGACTTGATATTTTTTTTTTACTTATTGGTGTATCTTATTTTTATTATGTTATTTTCATTAAGGCAACACATGTATGATGTTCTTATTGATAAGATTTACACTCTCAGCTGAGTGCAAGTTATGTTCTTCTTAAACACTTCGTTAATTAAAAAATATAAAAGATCTAACAACCTACTTGCAGAAGATGTAATTAATGTGAAAATAACTGAATTGATAAATCTTAATCTATTTCGGATCTCATGTTAGTAATATGAATCACTTGCAAGAAGTTAAGGTTTACTTTTAAAGAACTTGACGTTAGTAAAGTGAAATTACTGTAAGTTGCCACTTATTGTGGAATATATAACTTGTCATAGGGGTAAACCGGTTAAGGTATCGTGACGTATTTTTCACGTATCGAACGCTACACTCCAAACACTTTTAAAAAAGAATGACTATACCAAATCTGAGATAAAAGGGAAACGATTTCCTTGTTTTTAAAAAGTTCCAATAGTCTGATTAGTGGTAAACAGCGGCAATTGAACTTTCAATTTGTATGCAGGCGATGAGTCACAATAACGTGTCTGAAATATGTTGACCAGACCACACACTAGAAGGTGAAGGGACGACGACGTTTCGGTCCTTCCTGGACCATTCTCAAGTCGATTGTTTCAATTTGTATTTGCTCTCTCTCTCTCTATACTCTCTATTTTTTAGCTCACTCGTTGCTGTCTAACTTTCAGTATTCTCTAACATTCTATATTCTCTAACTTTCTATATTCCTTAACTCTCTTATCTTTAGCTCACTCTCTACTTTGTAACTCACTCTTAACACGGGTATCAAATAATCCACTATCTTTCAATAATTAAAAATGATAACATCACGTATAAGAACAATACCTACACAATACTCAAAAACTCCTTCATCTACCACCACATACTACAGCACTCCACACATCTACCACCACATACCACACATCTACCACAACATACCGGACCAAGCCACACATATCTACCACAACAAACCACATATCTACCACAACAAACCCCAACAAACCACATATCTACCACAACAATGCCCACAACTTTACAGCCTCCCCGTATCTCATTAGTGGTGACAATTGCGACCATCTCTGCCTAATGATATCCCTGGGCCATACCTAATTAAGGTAATTAGCCGGCCAATACCTGCATATTATCAGGCATCACAAACTTATTAGTAATTAGCGGACATACGATAGCTCCGAGCAAATTAGTGGGCACATGATAGCTCTAGGATATTATTGCAATAAATATTTGAGGTATTTTCTGGAATTGTATTATTTATTATTATTATTAATATTATTATTATTATTATTTAGTATTATTATTTCTCAAGTTATTCCTTATGGTGTGGCCTGAGTGACCTTTGGAAGTATTCTCTATGGTCTATCTGTTTGACAGATTATGTCTGTTTCTGTCAGCTTGTCTGTCATTTTTCTATCAGTTTATCTGTTTCTGTCAGCTTGTGTACTGCATGCCTGATATTTTGTGACTTTCTCGCATGCCTTGTTTGTTGTCTTTCTGCTTGTCTGTCTGTATATCTGTATCTGGCTGTCTGTATATCTGTATCTGGCTGTCTGTATATCTGTATCTGGTTGTCTTTGTCAGGTCTGTCTTCCCATAACTTTGTCAGTCCATATGACTTTTATGTTGTCCATTGCCAGTTCTCTCGAGATAGGAAATGCGTATACTGATCAGACACGCCTGAGGACTCTGAAGACATGGACTCTGGATATGGACTGGGAGACACGGACTGGGGGTATGGACTGAGGTCACGGTCACCTCTGCATTAAGCCAGAAGCTTCCTGGAACTCAGCTGTGATCACAACGCTTGTCACGTGACGGGACAAGACGGAGACACCCCCTGGGAGATGCGGAATGTTTCTTCTGTGAAGGAACGTCGGACGGAACTGGTGGCCCTCAGCCCATGAACAAACACCTTTCAGAACTTCCGGATTAAAACGCCTTTCTGAAGTTCCGGATTAAAACGCCTTTCAGAGTTTCCGGATTAAAACGCCTTTCTGAACTTCCGGATTTAAACGCCTTTCAGAACTTCCGGATTAAAGCGTCTTTTAGAACTTCCGGATTAAAGCGCCTTTCTGAACTTACGGATTAAAACGCCTTTCAGAACTTCCGGATTAAAACTTCTTTCTGAACTTCTGGATTAAAACGCCTTTCAGAACTTCTGCATTAAAACGTTTTCCAGAATTAACATTAAAAGGCCTTCCATAATTTGCAGACTGAAAAGCTTTAAAAGCTATTGCATTGAAATACCTTCCAGAATTATCGAACTAAAATGCTTTCCAGAACTTTCAGATTAAAACACCTCGAACATCTGGGTTCAGCCCCTCCTTATTTCCACATACTTAGCTTACTTTCAGTTTTATGAAGAATTTTGCGAATCAATATTAAAATTACTCAGAACAGTACGGTACTTGAACAGAACTGGAATTATTGTCTTTGGTGTTCAAAGGGAAATTGAGCAGTTTGTCGACACAGGAATACATATGTGAGCAGAAAGGAGAAAGGTTTAGTGTAATTGCGAACACACTTGGGTAGAATTATCATACACTCATACGTATTTTCCTTCGTGAAAATTCGTGTTAATCTGCCAAACCGGCCAATTTTGTGTACTCGCTTAATTGTGCTTGCGGGGGTTGAGCTTTGGCTCTTTGGTCCCGCCTCTCAATCGTCAATCAACTGGTGTACAGATTCCTGAGCCTACTGGGCTCTATCATATCTACACTTGCAACTGTGTATGGAGTCAGCCTCCACTGCACACAGTGTGTTTGTGTGCGTCTGAGTGTGTATGTGTGCGGCCATTGGTGAGTAAGTGTACGTATACATATATTTGTGTGTGAGGGCGTATTTATATGCGCTAAAACACACATGTACACACTTAGCACCACCTGTCTGACAGAATATATTCCCCCCTGTCTGTCTCTTCTACATCCGACAGCAGTGACTGGATTACCATATTTCATAATTACAGTATTAACAGATCCTTCCCAAACAGCTCTACCTGCCTGTAAAAACAACCCTGCTGGCGACAAAAATAAAACAAACATTAAAACAACTAGAATACATATCAAAGGCAGAGGAAAACACCACAGATAAATTCATAACAAAATGATAAAATATAAAACGAAAAATTACCACAAGTAAAAATAATAATAAAAAACACTGAAAAAAAAAATGCAGTTGAAAGAGAACAAATACAACTGTTTTACATGACGTCATTTCTTGATGTATTTTGGTGTTATTGTAGTATGGAAGGCACTTGATGTATTTTGAGAAGAACTTTAAGGCTTTATGGAAATTATTTGATGTATTTTGATTATTGGGGTATTTTAGAAAAAAACTCCAAGTATATTTGGAGGTTTATTTGCGTAGTTTGGAGAACTGCGCTAACTTGACACATCTGGGAAATTATTTGTTAAAGTTTTACTTAATTTCTTGACATGATTTAGTAAATTTTTTTATATACTTTGTTTAATTTTATGAGATACTCACTCTGGTTTATATATATATATATATATATATATATATATATATATATATATATATATATATATATATATATATATATATATATATATATATATAATTTGGTTAATTTATTTGTGTATCTGGAAGAAAGTAAAGTGATTGGGGAGGTAAAGCTATGAAGGAAGGAGTGGGGAAGAAAATAGGGGATAGGGAGAGGAAGATATGTGGTGATGGACGGTGAGGGGAACGAAGATAGATGGAGATGGGAAGTATGGAGAGGAAAATATGGTGAGGGGAAGCGAGAGGAGGAATGTAGTTGGTGATGGGAGGTGAGGGAACGAAAAAAATGGAAATGGGACACGAGACGAATAAAATAGGTGGTGATGAAAGTATGAGGAGAGAACTAAGGGGTGATGGGTGGTAAAGAGAGGGAAATAAATTGTGATGGAATACTGGTGGTGATAGGAGACGAAGGGAGGAAAATAGTTGGTGATAGTCGAGGGGGGAAGAAAAAAAGATGGTGATGGGTATATTCCCAGTCAGACACTATATTTCTTTCTCTCATTAATGTTCCCTAGAGACTCTTACCTCTCTAAAGGCTCTCACCCTAGATGCTATTACCCAGGAGACTATTTCCCCAAGAGATATTTCCCCAAGTAACTATTACCCCAAGAGACTATTTCCCCAAGAAACAATTTTTCCAAGAGACAATTTCCCGAAGAGACTATTACTATGGAGTCACTTATATTCCAAACACTTTTCGTCTTCACTTTGCATATTTATAACTTGCTTCTGGTTCACTCTTACTACTATTCTCTATCTCTTTTTATTTATTTTTTTACTAAATTTCTCTGACATTTTCCCCTGTGTCCTTTTTGCTACATTCATTCCCTTCTGCTTTTTTCCCTCATGTTTACAACTCCCTCGTACATCCACCTCTGTTCCTCCTCTTTTTATCCCCTTTCAATATTTCTCTTGCGTTTACCTATTGCTATTTCCCCTTTCTCTGGTTACCTAACCTTATATTAGTCCTCTTCTTTTTCTATTTCTTCTTTCTATTAACCTCTTCTCTTCTCTGTCATGTCTGTTCTCTCTCACTTAATTCTCTCTCATCAAATTCTATCTTTCTATCGTTCTCTGTTTTTTCCTTTTTTTTTTAACTAAGACTAGGGTTCAAAAGGGCTGTCGACTGACGTGCCTAGTGAAACTGCAAGTAAGAGCTGTTATCCTACTTGAGCTCTGTTGAAACTTACTCCTAGTGGTCCATTTGTTTCATGAGCCTATTACATGCATCAATAGGAATAAATTTTATTCATTAACAACATTATGTAACAATCTTATAAGGAACAGGATGAGTCTGAGCCATCTGTGTGCCAGAGCCTTCATGTGGTCAGTTGATCTGATCTCCCATGTATCAACCTGTTGAGTGGACAAGTTCCAGATGCGGGTCAGCCTAGGAGTGAATAACCACTGATGGAGTGATGTGCCTGAGAAAGGCACTTCCAGCATGAGATTATTGAAGGTTGAGAATCTAGGGCTACGGGTGACTACTACTGGTTGTCTACGGAGTTGAACCAGGTGCGGAACTTTGAGAATGTTGGCCTGATACATAGCAATAAGACCACCAACGTCACGACGGAAGTGGTGTCTCACTCACACTCTCACTTTCCTCCTCTGTCTGCCTCTCTCGCTCTTTCTCTCCCTGTCCCCCCCACTCTGTCTTTTTCTGTTTCTCTCCCTCTCTGTCTCTGCATCTCTCTCTCTCTGCCTTTCCCCTCATGACCTCTGACGTCCCATCACGCTTCTCTTACAAATCCTCCCACCTCTGCCTTTTTTCTTTCTCTTCCCCCCTTTGCATCTGTATTTCCTCCGTCTCTTTCTATCCCTCTGGTTCTCCTTATTCATCTGGTTCTTAATGCTCTACTCTATCCTCACTCTACCTTTTTCCCGTCTCTCTGTTCTGCTCTCCATTATATCCATTATATTTATATTATCTGTTATTTTTATCTTTTATATCTCTTATTTGATTGCAACTCTCTCCTCTCTGTCAATTCTCAGCGGTGTACTGTCCGTCTATCTTAAAATCCTTGTTCCCCCGATTTTGCTTGACTTCCACCCTCTCTATCCTTTCCCTTCTCTATCCTTTCAGCCTTCCCTTTTCTATTCTGTCAACCCTCTCATCTCTCCCTTTATTGTGTCCTTGTCTTCCATCTCACAATATCTTTCGACCGTCTCCTGTCTCTTGCGATTTTCGTCTCTACCTCTACCACTCCCCCCATTTTTAGGTCTACCACTCCCCTCTCTACCTCTACTACTACTCTCTCTACCCCTCTACCACTCCCCTCTCTACCTCTACCATCCTCTCACCTTTCCCCTCACCCTCGTCCCGAAGTCTCCTGGTCGCGATGGAGACGCACCAATACTTTGCTGATTCCGGCGTAATATTGGTGTTAAACAAAGAAGTCATTAATATGCATGAGACCAGGGGGCACAGACGTGAGGCGCGATAAAAAGGTAGGAGCCGATAGTGACGAGGAGAGGGGGGAAGGGGAGGGATCAGAGAGTGAGAGGAAGGACAGGAGAGAGGGAGGGAAAGAGGGAGAGGAGGGGGGAGTACGTAGGGGTTGGTGTAAGGTCAGGGGGGAAGGGGATAATGAGGGGAAATGAGTAGAAGTGGTGTGAGAGGGGAAAGAGGAGAAGCAGGCAAGAAAAGTAGAGGAGATGGGGAAAGAAGAGGGCTAACATAGGTGGAGATGGGAAGGAAGAGCGAGAGGGGGAGAGAGGTGCAGGAGAGGGGAAATGGTGAAGCGTGAGGAAGAATAGGGTTAGTGAGAGAGGGGAAGAAGAGGTGATTGAGGGTCAGAGAGGGATTACAAGGTATCTGGGGAGAGCAAAGTGAAAGGCTGCGGGCGAGGGGTCAGCAAAGGGGAGAGTGAGGGGAGGAAATGTGGGGAGAGGGAAGGGGAAGAGGGTAGAGATGAGGTGGAAGGGAGGAGAGGCGATATGATATTAAAGAGAGATGAGAGAAGAGAGGGAGATGGAGAGGTGAGAGAAGAGGGAGATGGAGAGGTGAGAAGAGAATTGTGAGCATAACTGGATAGCAAACAAAGACGAGAATAGTGAAATATTGGTGAAAGAAACACACAAACAAAGAGTTTAGGAGGTTGAGTAAGTAGAGAGTGAAGAATATAATAGTAGTTGAGTAAAGCAGAGGTGAGGGGGGGGAGGGGGGTCGTGAGTAGTTGATAGAGTGGGAGCAAGACAGAGATAAGGAGGGAGGGAGAGGAGTTAAAGTGCAAGGGAAGGAGAGATGGTGGGAATAAATGAGGGAACAAGTGAGGGGAGGGAGAGAGAAGAAGAAGAAGAGAGACAGAGGGAGAGAAAAATAAACAAATCACATTTAAATAAAGTGAACCACAATTAATTATTAAATACCGTCACATTGTCAGAAAGCGAATTAATATGGCCCCCCTTAATTAAAATTAAGGTGATATACCCTCCTCTTCAGCAACACAGAACAAAACTAAAAGAGACTACCCTTAAACTCACAACAAATGTGAAATAAGTTGGAGAGGGGGAACGTGGGAGATCAGAAGCCATTTCCTCGGAAATTCAATAGTCCCCGCTGAACACTTTTCATTTTCTTTAAAGCAAATATTTACTCGAGTTGATCACATGAGAAAAGCGACGCCAGTCGCAACTCCAATTTTGTATTTTATTTTGTCCTTTGAATTCCAAATTATTACAACAATTTAAAGAAAAATGAAGGAATATTAAGAATAATAAAAGAGGAAGACTAGAAATTCTAAGTGACTATCGGTGTTGATGGGGTGGAATTTGTGCTTCAGTGGGGGCGTAATATCTGAGAGGTGGGGCCCAAGAGGCGGAGGTCAGTCATTGCAGTCAGTCAGGTGAGAAAACACACACACAGGGGCCTCGCGGCTGAGTGGACAGGGGTCGTAGTCCTAATGGCCCGGGTTCGATTCCCGGCCCAGGCAGAAACAAATGGACTGAGTTTCTTTCACTCTGATGTGCCTGTTCACCTAGCAGAAAATAGGTACTTGGGAGTTGGACAGCTGCTACGGGCTGCTTCCTGTTTGTGTGTGTGTGTGTATTCACCTAATTGTTTTTACGGGGGTTGACCTCTGCTCTTTCGGCCCGCCTCTCAACTGTCAATCAATCAACTGTAACTATTAAATTTTTTTCCCACACACCAAGGAAGCAGTTCCGTAACAGCTGTCAACTGTCATTGTTGTACACTTACAAGGGGACACAGGTGGAAACTGAGTACCCAAATGAGCCACAGATACATTAGAAAGAACTTTTTCAGGGTCTGAGTAGTTAGTGAATGGAATGCACTAGGAAGTGATGTGGTGGAGGCTGACTCCATACACAGTTTCAAATTTAAATTTGATAGAGTCCGAGACGCTAAGAAATCTGTACCCCAGCAGACTGATGGTTGAGAGGCGGGACCAAAGAGCCAAAGCTCAACCCCCGCAAGCACAACTTGGCGAGTACACACACACACACTAACATTCACAGGTAACAAAAACAAAAGACAACACGCATTGTCGATAAAGCTTCAAGAAGCCTTGGGATAATGAAGCAGGTTTAGCACGGTGGCCGGAATTAATGAACTCATGTGTAGATTCAGAAAGATAGAAGGCAAAAAACCCAAAATCAGGCCTGGACAAAACCGGTCCCTCAGTTTGCCAAGAATGGTACAAGTCATTTATTGACATTTGTTGATTTCTTGGCTTATATAATTGTGTTTAATAGTTACTCTGTTAATGTTCTTAACTGTTATAAGTTCTTTTTTATAGTTAGACTGATAATGTGAGGAACCTGATAGGCTGGGGAATCTACGAGGGAGTCAGTTCTCAAGGTAATCAGAGCTAGACACCAAATCCCCTTTCAGATTACCTGAAAGCTTATTACGATTCCAGTAATAGTCTACTTGTAAACTGGTAAGTGAATTTGTCCTAAGGCGAGAATAATCTTTTTATAACTTATAGAAGTTTATGCTTAACTTGCTTTCTTTGAGAGATACCCAACCATAACCTACGTAAGACCATTACTGGAATACGCAGCACTGATTTGGAATCCGTTCCTAGTGAAGCCCAAAACCGATATTGCAGAAGTATAGTATTAATGCCAGTACTAAGAGGATTAAATTACAAGGACAGGTTAACTGAACAAAATCTTACAGCCCTAGAGGAAGGAAGGAATATGATCGTTACATAAAAAACAAAATATTGAGGGGAATAGACAAGGCAGGCAAGAAGTGACTCTCTTAAATTGAGTAATAGTTAATTAGGGGAATAGCTAGAAGTAATAGATTTGCAAGCTATTTCCTTTCAGAACATTGAAGTCAAGTTCAACAAAGGCGAAAGTTTCTTCATACTTCCCCATAGGTAAGGTAAGGCAAGGTAAGGACCACAGTACCTGAGTGTTTGGGGTGCTCACTTTGAGAAGGGCTCACTTCTCTTGCCACCCTCTATTTCCTTTCTTCCTTCTTTCTCTTCCCAATTTCCCTCCCATTCCTCTTCCACCAACACTTTCCACCCCCTCCCTCTCTCTCATCCTCTTCCCACCTTCCCCATTCCACCATCCCCCCTTTCCCCAAGCGGCCAGATGGCTCCGCTCCAGCTGTTGAAGGTGCTCCCGAGACTGTCTCTGTGTCTCGTTCCCTCTGTGCACGATATTGCTTTCTATGTCTGTCTGTATCCGAGCCTTCCTGTAGCTATCTGTGTATTATTGACTATGTCTTTAAACCTTTTGGTCTGTGCTATTCTGTCTGCTTCCTGTTCATCCTTTTCTCTGCCAGTGTCAGTAATTTTGTCTGCCTGTGACTGTTCGATTGTCTGCCTGTGTCTGTATCGTTCTGTGTTTTTGTTTGCCTTTGCGTCAGTCTGTGTTTTCCTGTTAGCAATTGTTTATACTGGAATATTGGCATATCTTGGTTCTGTCTGTGGTTGTCTGACTGTCCGTTGGGTCTACGATCAGAATATTGTTTATCTAACGCCGACTTTTCTGTCTCATTTTCCTGTCTGTTTTATTCTGTCATAATGCCTATTTGTCTGTATATCCATTCATTCATCTATGTATCCAACTGTCTCGTATCTAAATATTCATCAATTTGTTCCATCTATCTACCTAATTACTCATCCATTTGTTCCTAGTATCCATACAAACGCCCATCAATCCTCCCATACATCCATCCATCAATCTTCCCACTCGAGCATCCATTTATCCATCAACCACACTCTGACATCATCCAAATCCTTATATAAGCCAAGCAACTCTCCCCTCCCCCCGCCGGTCCAACCCCACCACCCAGACAAATGAATCCATCTCATCTATTCCCGTTCTTCCAGCCGCCCTGCCACGTCAACTCGGCAGCCAATCCATCCATCCTTTGGCTCGCCCCTAGAAGCAATTTTCCATCTGCCAGTCGTCCAATATTAGCACAAGCTTCCGAATTTCGACTATGATGATTAATCACAGTTCTGATATTTTGGTGATAGTCTGTATGTCTGCTTCTCTCACCATCTGTTTCCCCGTCTGTCTGTCTGTCTTTTGTCTCTGTGTGTCTCTGTTTTTCTCGGGTTCTGTATCTCCTTCTGTCTGTGTTTTGTTTGTATCTATGCAAGTTTGTGATTGTTTTATTAATGTTTCTGTCTACCAGGACAAGAGACAGAGAGCCAAACTGACAGACTAAGAGAGTTTTAAAACAATATTGTGAACATAATGATTCTATCGTGAATTACGTCATATTTGAGCTGAATATAGGTCTGCTTCGATTAAATTTCGAAAAACTGAAGCTTTCTGTGATGAGTTATTGTCGAACATGTTCATTCTTTTCAAAAATGGAACTTGTTTATCCATTTCATTAATCGAATATGTTCACCATCTTCAATCATTTATTTTCTATAAAAAAATTGCTTTGAACATATTTGTTCTTCTCCACTACGAAATAAATTATACTCTGAATTAATCTTAATATACAGAATGTATTTGAAATAAATAAGGTCATTTTAGATCCTCAAAAATTACACTTTGAAAATAATAATTATTATTCAGTGGGCAATTATTTCGTTCTGAAGATAATCTTTATTATTAAGTGAGGAATATATAAATTTTGAACAGAATCATCTTTGTTTAGTGAACTTTGAAAGTTTTTGTTGCTTAACAGTGATCAATATTAACGTTTTGAACTATTTTATAAATGTAGAGTAAATAATAACTACATTTTGAACGACCTGTTCACACTACGGTGTAAACTATTTACAATATTTACGATTTCATTTTGAACAGTTTTATAGTTTACTAGACAAAAATAATTTCATGTTTAAGGACTGGCGAGAAATTTTGAGCAGATCTCTAATTCTCCTCTATAGAGGAAAGTAATTTTATTATTAAAAATCCGTAATTTAAGGGATAAAAACATTTTATATACTTCTAAAAATCTACATAAAAGAGCAATATTATACATTGAACAGTTTTTTTTTATTCAACTGGAACCATAATATAAAAAATTAATTCCATCTCAATAAAAATGAATTGTTAGATTTAGAATAGTTCCATCATATTAAAAAAAAAGAATGATTAGATTTAGAACAGAAATATCATACTTGAAAAATTAATTATTAGATTTAGAACAGTTCCATCATACTTAAAAAAGGAATGATTAGATTTAAAACAATTTTATTAATAAAAAACTATTAGATTGTATAAATAAATTAGTTTTAAAAGGTTCATATATTCTTCCTTACACCTTTCCCCTGTTCCGACTTTTACTCCTCTGTCACTTCCCTTTTTCTCGTATCCAGTTACCTTTATCTCTTCCTCCTTCTATCTTTACTTCCCCACACTCTTGTGTTCTCATCTTTACCTCCTCCATCCATTTTTCATCAACTTTCCTTCCCAAACACTTCGTCACTCATACCCATCTACTCCCATCATTCTCTTCAGGCATATGTCTCTTCCCTCTACCCCTATTACTCCATAATTCCCCTCACCTGTTTCTCCTCTACGTCCTCAAACTCCCATTCCCCCCCTTCCCCATCTCCACTAACCTCCCCAGAGTTTCCCCTATTCACCTGGCACTCTGAACCCCATCACACCTACACCTACTCTCCTTACTCTCTCTTACCTTCCTCTCTCTCGCTTCTACTTTACTCAGTTCTCCCGCTGACTATCCTTTCGCTACTTTCTGCCCCTCCCCCCCCCTCACTCCCACCAGGCCAACACTGGCGTATGCAAATGAGCTGAGAGGCAGACGGCCCGGCCCGCAGTGAAGGGGGCCACCACCCCCTCTTCCTCCATCATCACCCTCCCCCCCTCTTCCTCCCCTCCCTCCAAAGCCTCGGTCAGTAGATATTACCACCTCTGGCCTCCAAACCTCTAAATTGGACGAGTAATTACACCTCACAATGCATCAAACCCCACTCTAACAAACCTCCAGTTCCACACACTACACACACACTCCCTTCCCTCTTTTGTTTGGTTGGCGAGAGCAGCTTAGGTAGGATGGGGTTGATGGGGGTAAGTGGGTAGTGATGAGGAGTCTAGAAAATGGGGGGCTTGGGGAAAGGAGTAGGGGGGGGATATATATATATATATATATATATAATATAATATATATATATAACATATGCTGGATGCGTAATGACGTTTATGGTTGATTGTGGGTCTGGGGAAAGTGGGAGTTTGTAGGGGACTGGTGAATTGGTGGATAAATGAATGTATTTTCTTTCCTTGGTTGCTTGCTACTCAGTTACGCTGAAAGTGGGATACGTTGGGATAACACCCGAGATGAACGACGTATGGGTTGGTTGACGTATGGGTTAGTTGACGCACGGTTTGGTTTGCGTATTACTTGGTTGATTAATACACTAATATAAAAACAGCTGCACTGGATTATAGTTGGGCTGACAAATAGGTAACTAGCTTCAACGACTGGGTTTTACGAACAGACATCAAGCTGTATGGTTGGGTTCACAGACGTATATTACGTCTGTGACGTATACAGACGTATTCAGACGCATATTACATCAACAGACGACATCGCTTAAAGGTATATCAGGATATCTGGATTTATATAAATAAATTTGGGACAATTTTTTGCAAGTAATGGATATTTGGATTTATTTACGAAGCTTTTGTTTTTTTTGGTTAAAGAATTGACTGCATCTTGTTTAGTAACTAATTTACCGCACCTTAACTGTTAACGGAGCTATCGTATCTTATTTGTTTCCTAACGAAGTTTCCGTGCCCTGCTCGTTAACAAAGCAACATCACATTGTTTACGGAGCTACCGCACGTTGCTTGCTAACGAATCTACCCCACCTTGTTTGCTTACGAATCTACCGCACGTTGCTTGCTAACGAATCTACCGTACGTTGCTTGCTAACGAATCTACCGCACGTTGCTTGCTAACGAATCTACTGCACGTTGCTTGCTAACGAATCTACCGCACGTTGCTTGCTAACGAAGCTAACGCACGTTGCTTCCACTGATCGTGGGTAAATGTTATTGGATTCGTCCCTTTATACAGCCAACGTTGCTGTTGTTACATTTATTTATGTAGTTGTTTTATGTATTTGTTTCTAGTGTGAATTCAGTGGACAGCGGCGGTGAGCGAGGTCACTGTTTCCTGAAGCAATATTATTTTTGTTTTTCTGTGACTATGAGTTTGGATTTTGTTTTTTGTTTGTGTGTTTGTATTCACCTAGTTGTATTCACCTTGTGCTTGCGGGGGTTGAGCTCTGCTCTTTCGGCCCGCCTCTCAACTGTCAATCGACTGTTACTAACTACTATTTTTTTCCACACTACACACACACACCAGGAAGCATCCCGTGATAGCTGACTAACTCCCAGGTATCTATTTACTGGTAGGTAACAGGGGCATCAGGGTCAAAGAAACTCTGCCCATTGTTTCTCGCCGGCGCCAGGAATCGAACCCGGGACCACAGGATCACGCGTCCAGCGTGCTGTCCAGTCAGCCACCGGCCCTGTGTGTGTGTGTGTGTGCTCACCTAATTGTGCTTTCGGGGGTTGAGTTTTGTCTCTTTGGTCCCGCCTCTCAACTGTCAATCAACTGGTGTACAGATTCCTGAGCCTACTGGGCTCTATCATATCTACATTTGAAACTGTGTATGGAGTCAGAGCTGCTGACTCTCCCTGAACGAAACAAAATTGGCACACTAATAAACTCTAAAAACAATGTTTGCCTCTTGTGCGACTTCCCTAAATTGTCCTTCGTTAACGCTTCGCTCGTTAAACCCCCCATTTTGTGGTGACGTTTTCGTGTTTAATGTTTTAATAGCTCGCTGAGCGAATCTTTGCCCACGTCAAGCCAGTCGAAGCATCGCCACTCAATTTGCGGTTAGAACTGACTTTTTGTCGTACCGGCTATAGCAAATCTGGCCAAAGGATGTTTTGGCCAGATGCTCTCGGACGTAGGTTCGAATCCTCGTCACGGAGCTTGTGAATTTGTTCATCTGATGCATCACGCTATTGTGATTTATATGATAACTTTTTATACTATTAAAACAGCAGGCTATCGTCCTTGCATGAAAGTACTTAAAACAACGGTGTGCCGATCGTACAAATATAGACATGATGGCCCAGAAGAAAGTGGACTCTTGTAGTACTGAATTTGGACAAACCGGAAATGGTGTTCTGTATGTCTGTTGCTCTTGGAACTTAGCCTAACCAGACCATCATAGGCCTAACATTTGGGGTTTAAAGCTGTGATGATTTGCAACATTAGTTTACTGAGGATTATATAAGCTATATGAAATGTAGTATTTTCCTTGTAAATTGATTATATATATATATATATATATATATATATATATATATATATATATATAATATGACTTTTATACTGTATATTATTTACCAAAGAGAAAAAAATACACAGTATCTGAGGCTTAATAATAGTTCATGTGGTATAATAGACCTAGGAATATTTAAGTTTGGGGTTTAGCTTAATTATTTTCCAGTCTCTAAAAAGAATAATACCAAATTCTACTTTCCGTTTGTCCATCACGTTGATATATGTACCACCGGCCACACAGCTACATAAAGTGCTCTTAACAGGAGGACGGGGCGTAAAATACAGTGATCCTAAACTCAAAACACTAAAACCCAGCAGGAAATCCTCAGTGTTGAAAATCAGGTCATTACAGGGAAAAAAACCCCATCGACATGCAGTCAAACTGACTAATTTGGTGAAAATATTGAGAAATAAATTAGTTTGTTAAAGGAGTCAAATTAATTTCCGCCGATATGTAGAGCGAGAGAGAGAGAGAGAGAGAGAGAGAGAGAGAGAGAGAGAGAGAGAGAGAGAGAGAGAATCAGACACAAAAATAATCTCCATTTTCTATTCATTATTTTATTGCGTGACTTTGAAGCAGGACCCGTCGGCGTTTACACTGAGAGCGAAGGCAGTGGATGCCATTAATACTAAATTATAGCAAAGAGCACTGTTAAAATTCCTTTTAAATTCATCTACCAATGTTCAAAGGACTTTCCCCTGCGCGAAGCTCACACGTTCAAGCCTGTCTATTAACACCGCAGCAGTTGCGTATCCCTCGTGTCCCTACCTAGGCCGTAATCCCCCTTAATTTACACCTAATATAAGGGCTGAAATCTGTGCCTGTGGAGTGGGGCTGAAGTCGCCCCTGTGGATGTTGATCAAAGAGACTCACTGATGACTGAAGTGATGATAGCTGTGATCGGGTCCACGCCGCCAGACGTACGATGTGTTTCCCAACAAACATTAACCCCCCCCCCCTAACTCCTTTCCTGTTTACATCAACATTTACTCAAATCGTGGAAATAAAACTAATAGGTTTAACGAGAATTTTAATTGTAAACTATAGTAGATCTGGTAGAAAAGGATACAGGAGAAATATTTTGTTTTTCTCCTGTCAGTATTTTGGCGTGGATGCAAGGAGGACGCTGTGATGGCAGACGCTGCCAGCCTCAGGGGGGAGGACACGGGCAACTCTCCAGGGCGTCAGAGCGGAATTATCGGCGCCACCTAATGTCGGGTAATGCTGTCACAACACATTATACATCGACAAAACTTATTAATCCACCCCAGCAAAGGCACACCTCTCTCTCTCTCTCTCTCTCTCTCTCTCTCTCTCTCTCTCTCTCTCTCTCTCTCTCTCTCTCTCTCTCTCTCTCTCTCTCTCTCTCTCTCTCACTAGGGATTATAAAATCAAAAACATATGATTTTTTGTAGAGTTTTTGTTCTAAATCCAGATGGTTGGATCATGAGTTTTGTCTCTTTATCCTAGTTACGATTTACTTCTCTTTGCGGTCTTTCTTCCTTCTTTCCCTTGAGGTCTTTTCACCTTGGGTTTGGGGTTTGCATGAAAGAAGAAGCCAAAGCACGAGAGAGAGAGAAAGAGAGAATTTATTATTATTATTTATATAAACAAGGGTTCTTATTTTGTAAAGCCAATAGCACACAGCGTTTCGGGCAGGTCCTTAATCCTAATTTTGCCCGGAATACGTCCCGTCAAATTGTTTAACAACCAAGGTACCCATTCACTGCTGGGTGAACAAAGGCCACAGCACTCGCGAAGCGCCAGACGAATGTTTTACCACTATGCCACGAAGAATGCCGATATTTACATAAAATGGAATGTCTCAATATATACGTTATCTGTCTCATTTTCCACCTCTTTTGCATCTCTCTCATGCCTGATATCTGAGGCACATTCTAAAGGTAGGTGTGGTCGTCCCAGGTGTGATCGTCGCAGGTGTGGTCGTCACAGGTGTGTGTATGTGTGTCTCGCCGTCCGTGTGCGTATTCGAATTTGCGGGCATTAGGCTCCAGCTCAATCTCAGTCTGCTACGATGACTTCCTCGTCTCTTGGGATCTTGTCACATCTGCATTTGAATCTATGCATAGATTTACCCTCCAACACCTTCCCCCACTCCATCCCCCCTACTAATATGCGCCCCACATCCCCCCCCACTAACCCTCGTTCCGAAACTTTCTGTCTTTTGGTGTGTTCCATTGGCTTATTTAAGGATTCAGATTACCTTGTGTCGACCCCCTCCACTCCCCCTGGTTGTGGTTTGTGTCTGGGGAAACAAGATGCACGTCCCTATCAGTACTTATCTGGCATTATCTACAGGAGAGTGGGTGGGGGAAGGGGGTTTTAGTACGTGGGATTAATCTTTTCTCATGTTCGAATTCTTTGTCAATTCTGGTCATACAGTAGTGGATGTAGGCGGCTTCTTTCAATTCATTCTACTTGTTGACCGCCTGTGCAAAGTTCCAGAATTAAGTAAAACTTATTTTTATGTCATCATGTCACGCTTTCTCTCAATGTAAAGAAGCTGTCCTTGTCCATCCTGTCTCTTTCCCTGAATATCTTGAGGTTATCTTGAGATGATTTCGGGGCTTAGCGTCCCCGCGGCCCTGTCCTCGACCAGGCCTACTTTTTGTTACACACACCCCCAGGAAGCAGCCCGTAGTAGCTGTCTAACTCCCAGGTAACTATTTACTGCTAGGCGAACAAGCGCATCACGGTTAAGGAAACATTTTGCCTATTTGTCTCCGCCTCCAACGGGGATCGAACCCGGAACATCAGGACTACGAATCTGAAGCGCTGTCTACCCAGCTGTCAGGTGCCCTGACAGCTGGGTGGACAATATATTGATAATATTGTGTGTGTGATAATGTGTGTTATCACACACATTGTGATAATCTGAATACTATGTTGTGGCCATGTTCATTCTGTTCCTTCATTCCTCCAAAGTTGTGAGGTCTAGTTCCATGAGTTTATCCACATAGCTTAATCCTCTTAGCTCTGGCACCTGTTTAGTGAATTTTTGTATCTTGTATATATTATGGCTGTCAATGGAGATATCTCTCCGGCGATATGAGGGTTCAATTCTTTTAATATTGCTTTGGTTCCGCGGTTCATTTAATTACATGTCACACACACACACACACACACACACACACACGGTAAGCTAAAGAGTAAACATCTCAACTGTGTCACTCTACCTATCAGCCAGAATTCTAAAAGGTTGGAAACGCTAAATTGTATTCCAGTCAACTGACACATTTACCATATAATTTCAAGAAGGCGAAGCTTTAAATAACTGGCAGCCAGTGAATTTCACACCAATATTTAAGTGTGCAAAAAAGAGTGTCACACGAATTATTAAGTAGATACTTGTGTCATTCTTAGATATAAGGAAGTAGATACGATTATTGTACTTATATTTGTGACAGTAAGCATGAGTGTCACATTTATACTTTAGAAAGTAGAGAGAAATGTGTCACTCCTCTTTCCACTTTCTTTCATTCTCCCTTACTCATTCTTCTTGCACCGTTTCACTTCCTTTTCCCTTTCTCATCTCCCTCATTCGACCCCAATACTCCTCCCCCATTCCATCGTCCTTCCACTATTCCAATCCCCTTCTGCCCCTCTCCCATTCACCACTATATATCTACTCCCAAATTTATCCACTTTCCCTCTCACTCCTTTGCTCCCCCATTCTCCACTCTCCCTCTCCCTATCTCCCCTTTTCCCTCCCGCCCTCTCCCCTCACCGTACTGAGGGTAATCCACCTCTGCTGTACGTGCCCATCAGTCCCACTTAATCCCACTTTTAATGTACATAAATAATGGATATTGCAATCCTTTATTTGCTGTTGATTAATCTAGGCTGGTTCAGTGTGTCTGTGTTTTTGTTTCTCTGTTTTATGTCTATGTGTGTTTGTCTTCGTTTATTATCTTCAGTTTGAGTGATGTTTGGTGGGTGTGTTTGGTCTTGTTGCTGAAGCTTTCTGTGGTCTGTTAAATCTTATTGGTCTGGTAACACTGGCTCTGGTCTGGTAATGCTGAATGTGGTCTGTTAAAACTCCCTATTTTTTAAAGCTGGCTTTAACAAACAATTCAAATTAAGCTGGCTTCCCCCCCCCCCCGATTAAGCTGGCCTTTTTCTGTTAAAGCTGTGGTCATCTCAACTGGATTGGGGCTTTTAAAACTGGCTCTGGGCTTTTAAAGTCGTGATGTTTCAAAGTATTAATAACATCTTTGACTCACTCAGGCCTGTTCTTACTCGGAAAATGTGTCTGTTATCTAGCCTATAGGCCTACCTAAAAAAAAATAATGGTGAGTGTTTGTCTAGTGAAGTTGAAGGAACAGTTCTTGAGTTTCACAAAATAATTCCACACATTCTTGCAAGCAGTTTTGTGTCGAGAAACTTTACTTAGCTCATTCACACTCTGCAGCTTGCTTTTGTCCCGTCCAGCAATGGAATGGTCAGTAGAACAGAGGCAAGCGTCCCGTCTGGATCATCTGGAACCGTGAACAGTGCTGGAAGGATAGGCAAGAGGAGGATCGGCGGGGTAGGGATGATAGCTTGGGTAGGAGAGTGTGTGTGAGGGGGAGGAGGAGGAGGGAGAGCTCAGGGTAATACCCGGAGACTCGTTGGAGCGATCTTCGGTGCTTACGGAGGCGTCAGTGGAGGATCAAGTGACCGCTCTGGTGGGTGACTTATGGCGTAGGCACCTTAGGTCCGCAGCGCTGACGTCCGCTGGTTGGTCAGCGGACGCTATTGTGCTGGTGCATCATCTGATTCTCCCTACATTGATTTTTAAAAGAACATAAGGACAAAAGAATTAGGGAATTATGCAGAAGGGGTATTGGGTCATACGAGCCAGGACTCCCTCTGTTTATATGCAGCCGAAGTCACTCACTCATGTCCCTCCTACGGTTAAAACAATCATGTGCTCCCACGGCTGTTATTTTGAGCGGTTGAGCTCTTCCACAAATCAACAACCCCCCTCCCTCTCCCTGTTTCTAAACTAGTATTTATCCAGGTCTTTCCTAAATCTAGATTTATCCATTGTTTCGTGTTTTGTTTTGTGGTGATAAATTTATTACCTCATCAATTTCATCCCCCTCCTTGTTGAACCTTTTCATTCACTTGTACACTTGAATCATGTCTCCCTTAACTCTTCGGCTTTCTAGAGAAAGTATATTAAGTTTTCTGAATGTCGCTTCGTTTGCAAGGCCTCTAATCCATGGGATATATTTGTTATCCTTTCTTGAACGTGTTCAAGTGAATTGAAGTAGATGTGGACATGTGTGGATGTCATGCACTGTCAACGAGTGTGGATGTCATGCACTGTCAACGAGTGTGGATGTCATGCACTGTCAACGAGTGTGGATGTCATGCTCTGTCAACAGAAACATAGACACTTCGAAGGGCGATTTAAATGATATCAGAAGACTGTATTACCATATTTAGTCTTTATCTTATTTCGCCTCTTGACCTGTATTTCCTACTTGTCGTGTTTTAAACGATTGTGTTGCTTATGTACACAGAAACTGCTGTTTTTTCTTGCTTAACGGTAACTGAAAGACTACCACTTCAAACATGTTTTTATAAATATATTAAAATAGTTATTGTCTATGAACACATTGGATACTGCAATAGCTTGATTTGAATTGTTTATTTTTTAGGCCCTTGCTGTACAATTTCATTCTCATTAAATGTTTTGTTTTTCTCAGTTACTCTCAATTCACGCAGCTAAATTATGTTTTGTTTACTACGTATCAGCTGATGGAGAACTTGAATTGTTCCAGGACCAATTGACTCTCCGTTGTTACTGCCTCCCTCTCTCTCTCTCTCTCTCTCTCTCTCTCTCTCTCTCTCTCTGCAGTCTTCTGATTCACACCACGTACGCTTACAAAAGCCTCCCCCTCCCCCATTCACATAATTTATTCACAGTAAGTCTTCGCCCTGACTAATCCACAGCACTTACTGGGAGTTAGTGAGTTGAGTAAGAGAGAGAAAAAATAGAGAAAGAGAGAGAAGATAGAGAGAGAAAAGAGAGAGAAATGGATAGATAGGTGCTCGGCCGGATACTCCTCATATATTTGTATATATCAGATCCTCCTCCTAACATGAAAGTATTAAAAGTATTAATAGCAAAGATGCGGTCAAAATCCACGGTATTAGAGGCCTTATATATATATATATATATATATATATATATATATATATATATATATATTATATATTATATATATAATATACCTCTAGTCAGTGTTCGCGTGTTCGCCAGGAGAATGGGGAGTTATGTGGTCTAGTCTGGGCGGATTCTTTCGTCAAGAGAGAAGGAAAATTATGTGATTTACGAGTGTTTTTACGGCCGTGTGTTCCTGCCACCATAACCTGCTGAACCTTTTTTAGTGGGAGAGAGAGAGAGAGAGAGAAATGGTAGGAGGGTTTGTTTTGTGGTATCTGAATTCTGGTGTTGTATTGCAATATGAGGCCTACTCTAAGCCTCCTTCGTCCCTGTTCACTTTGTCCGCTTGGGTGTTCCCTTCGTCCGCTGGGGTGTTCCATTCATCCGCTGGGGCGTTCCATTCATCCGCTGGGGCGTTCCATTCATCCGCTGGGGTGTTCCATTCGTCCGCTGGGGTGTTCCATTCATCCGCTGGGGTGTTCCATTCGTCCGCTGGGGTGTTCCATTCATCCGCTGGGGCGTTCCATTCGTCAGCTGGAGTGCTTCCATTCTTAAATGAGACGTTAAATTCGTTGGGATTGAGTAGACAAAAACGAAGAACAGCAAGTTCTTCGTCCTTCACTCCACACCTAAATCTTATTCTTTGAGCGCATCCATAATACTCCTGACGGAGGGTTTTGCCCTTCAGGAAGATGAAACGAAACTGTGCTTCACAGCTACCCCTCTTGCGAGCATTCCACATGCATATACAACCTTCTTCAGGATTTCCTTCCCCCGGGAAAGAGTGAATACAGGATGGGTGTCTCTTTAGCCTTATTTTTTAACCTCTTAACCCAACGCGTTAAAGCCTCCTGGATGGACTTCAGTTCGTCAGGAATGGAGGAGGGAAAGCTATTCCAGCCGTCTGTAACCATACTTCCTGTGTGTGTGGGGGGGGGGGAGGGTTCTTCGTCAGCAGTGGGAAGGGGAGAAAAGAGGCTGTGATTCCCACCCGTGTTGACGCAGGGTTGGGCGGTGGTTGCAATGTTCCATAAATTGACAATTACGGCGGCCTGGTAATCAAATAGCCAGTACATGTTCTTCCCTCTCCGATTCCGCCGACGATCAGGGCGGCCTCGGCTTGGGCTTCGTAATATTTATACTACACTGCCCATTCCTCCCTCCCCCCTTTCCTGTACAACCGTTTGGACTGGTCGGTTGTGTGATATGGTCTCGTTTCTTGCAGGCCAGCGCTCGATTCCCAACGGTCCTAGCATCATTCCTTTCCTCTTCCGTATCCTAGAATTTTGTCTTCATTGATTGATTGAGATTTAGCCACCCAAGAGGTGGCACGGGCATGAATAACCCTTGTCTTCAATGTCCTTCCAGGCTCTATATAGCCAGATAGGCCTATAGATTTAGCCTCATGAGTACCTTATTTTACCCCTTACAAAATTTAATAACGCCATTACTAAGGCAATTAATTAAGAAACATAGAATTTAATTAATCAAATGTTTCGACTTTTTATACGCATTATTAGGCAGAAAAATGTTTGCAACATTTGTGTTTCTTCATCACACACGAATTCGTTTTAACTGGCAAGAATAATATCTACGAATTTTTATTATTATTCGTGTTGCATTAGATAACTAGTGGGTGGAACGGCGGGGGTTATATAAAGAGTTAAAACTCGATCCAGCAGGTACAAATAGATGAGCACACACACACACACACACACACACACACACACACACACACACACACACACACACACACACACACACACGACATATGGCTCCCCCTCCTCCCCCCCCCTAATAATTGTCATGTATGTACTCAGAATAACAAAACGATTACTAACTATTTCACGTACAAGCGTCCCGTGGACAGCATTACCAAGAAGGAGAGAATCTGTTACATAAGTCTGTCACCCATTAAGTGGATGAAGGTATAAACCTTTTTATTATTAATACTGGATACATCTGCATTTTTTTGCAATTACTTTATTCACTCTCGTGTTCTTGAAGATATCCTCATATTGCACCCAAAATTTGCCAGTGCAGGCTACTGAACATATGGCCCTGTATGACTAACCAAACTGTGTGATGGGAATTTTTTTAGCATCACGTAGCTAGCTTTTTGACACACTGTACTCCCTTTCATATAGTCTATGGTAGCTGCACAAATGCAGATGTACCCAAATGTGTTAATAATAATAATACATAAATTGCAGCTGAACTAGACTACATGAAGGGTTACATAGTTTCTCATGATCCAACTATGATACAACTATGATCCAACTATTTGTGTGTGTGTGTTTGTGTGTGTGTGTGTGTGTGTGTGTGTGTGTGTGTGTGTGTGTGTGTGTGTGTGTGTGTGTGTGTCAGAGGAAATATATGTAGATATGATAGAGGAAAAATAGGTCGGGAGTCGGAATCAGACAACCGACAGTTAGATAGACGGGGTCCAAGAGTTAAGATCTCACACACACACAAACACAGTTACAAGTATCTTCTAAAGTCGAATAACACTTTTCCAGGACTCTTGATAGTCTATAATCTCCCATAAAACCACTGAGTCTTGAGACACAACAAACATGAGGATACATAAGTCTAGTCCCACTAATTTGCTTGCTATGTCGGATCATCATGATGGGACACATGTAAAAAAAAATATATATGTATTATAATATTTACTCTACGGTGATCTAGCTTCGCGTTTCAGATAAGGTGTTCCACAGTCAGTCTGACGAAACTCGCGTCCAACGTAATGGCTTTAGCAAGATTTCACATATGACGGACTTGTAATATCAGTCAACAATACCCTACACCCACACAACAACAGCCTACACAACAGCAGCCTACACCTACACAACAGCAGCCTACACCCACGCAACAGCAGCCTACACCCATACAACAACAGCCTACACCCACACAACAGCAGCCTACACCCACACAACAGCAGCCTACACCCACACAACACCAGCTTACACCCACACAACAACAGCCTACACCCACACAACAGCAGCCTACACCCACACAACAACAGCCTACACCCACACAACAATAGCCTACACCCACACAACAGCAGCCTACACCCACGAAACAGCACTTGTCAATCTCCTGACTACGATGCCATAATCACCGCCCTACACTTATGTTTAATATTTAATATATGGGCATGTAGGAAGCATTTCTAAGCCCCATTTAAACGTGAAAGACCATTACTCCTAAAGTCACTTACGAACCCAAAGTGGTCTGTCCAATTTTGTTAAAAAAGTCCTCTCACTATTATTCACCGTGTCCCTATTTCATATTTATAATCGCTTTCTCCGTATCCTCAGCAAGCCAGTTGTCAAGATTTGCGTAAGCTTCTCGTACACACACACACACACACACACACACACACACACACACACACACACATACATGTATAACCGGCACCTTGAACGTCACTATTACGGTGCTTTAATGTTTACAAATACGTCGTATTTTCAACGTATTGGTCGAGTCCTTTAACAAATCGACGTAAGAGATGACAGAACGGGAATGATAATAATGCTCTAAGAGACTAGCCTGGTCTCTAGGGTAGGGGGAGGGTAGGGTGGGGTTGGTGATCGGGTTATAGGGGGGAGATGGAGGGTTGTGGGAAGGGAGGGAGGAGGGAGGGGGGGAGGGCAAGAAGAAGGAAAGGGCGAGGGGGACGGTAGGGTGGGTAGTGGGGAAGGGAAGGGGAAGAGAGGTGTGGTTATAAATCAAATATTGTTTGTCACCTGGTTGCCATCTTTGGCGGGTAGGGAGACGTGCGAGAAACAGACAAGCACTTGGGGAAGGGGGTAGGGAGGGATGAAGGGGGTAGGGAGGGGGGTAATGTGGATGTGAGGGGGATGGGGAGGCTGGGCTGTGTTCGGAGCCTTGCTCGACTTTGACTTCGACCGAGGTATAAGCAGATGGCTAGTGTTGATGCCATGTTATTGTGCTCTCAGTGATCGGAGAGTGCAATATTGTCTAGTGTTTATTGTAGATGAATGTGTGTGTGTATGTATGTATGTATACATGTATATGTATGTATATCTCTCTCCACGTTCCTTGTATCCATGTTTTCTACCTCCTCGCAGTTCTTCTACCCTTCTCCTTTCCCCTACCAAATCGCCCCTTCCCCACTTTACCTCCCCCACCCCCTTCACCTACCCCTTCCCCTACACCACGACTGCCACCTCTCCCTTAACTTCCCCCCCCCCCCCCTTCACGTCTCATTTCCCCTACCCAACACTTCCCTAATTCCACAACCCTTCAACTCTTCCATGTGTCTACAACTATTCCCCGTCACCATCACCACCATCATCACCATCACTCCTATCATCGCACCACCACCTACACCCACGCAACAACAGCCTATAACCACGCAACAATTTGTGTTGCGATGGATTTTTGTCCATCGCGTTCATTCGTCGTTCATTACACTCTGTGAACGAAGATTACGTTAGTTTGGGTCCCACGGTACAGTCTTCTACGTACTCGACTCGCAGTTTGATCCCCCGGTGCAGGATAGAAATGGTTTGGGCACGTATCCTTTCACCTGACGGCTCTGTTCACCTAGTTGTAAATAGATACTCGGTATTTAAGTAACTGCTGTGGATTAGGGGTCGGTGTCGATACAGACCTAACTACAGGTTTCCAGTCTCCCCGACAAGGGCAACCATTACATATTCAACGTATTGAATGACAGCAACCTTGGTAATTCTGTGGCGCTGGTTCGATTCCCGCACCAGGCAGAAACAAATGGGCAAAGTTTCTTTCACCCTGAATGCCCCTGTTACCTAGCAGTAAATAGGTACCTGGGAGTTAGTCAGCTGTCACGGGCTGCTACCTGGGGTTGGAGGCCTGGTCGAGGACCGGGCCGCGGGGACACTAAAAAGCCCCGAAATCATCTCAAGATAACCTCAAGATTGTCAAAAACATTGCAATGTTTAGATGCAGACGAGGAGTCTGCATCTAAACACAATAACGTGGCTGAAAAATGTTGACCACACAGTAGAAAGTGAAGAGACGACGACGTTTCGGTCCGTCCTGGACCCTTATCAAGTTGATTGTGTTTTATCTTGCTCCTGCAATGTTTTGTAGGAACAACATTTATCCTGCAATGTTTAATCCTGCTCTGAGATGTTGTTCCTCTCAATACATTCAACCAATAGTGCATCATCAGCTGGTGTATCGTCTGCTTGTTGACCACCATTTCAGGAACTATCCACACTCCGAGATACTTGTTTTATGTCGCCACACTCGAGATAGATATCTTAATTTAGCGGTTAATATCTTAATATCTTTGGCTGAGGTAGTGAAGACTCCTTGTTACCTCCAGCTGAGATAGTCTTGGTAGTTTAGACTCCTTGTTATCTCTACCTGACGAGCATATCTATGTGTGTGTACCTTCCTTATAATTAAATGGGTAAGGACAAGTATATACACATGTGCGTGTATTTTCGTGTGTGTGCATACCTACACATTGCGTAATTGCGTATTTGTGCGTTCTCAGAGGGCCTTCCTGATCCCCTTTAAGCCGTATACCGCTCTGGGAAAAGGCCACAACAAATTTTAACCTTAATCTTAAGCCGTAACCGAGGTCACGTTCTGACAAATGCGAACACAGTTCTTCATTTGTTTGTAGACTCGCGTGGAGAGAATTCATCATAAATGTGTCCGATGTCGTGCTTTTGGGTCTTAGGTTACCTAGATAAAGCTAAATAGACAATAAAGTGGTCTTATATTTTAGTTATAATCAATTCCATACTGGAGCTGCATACTACAAAACTAGTCTCACGTTAGCTATATACAGCCCCGTGTTGCGTGAAATCAGGTTATACTCGCGTGCGATGATATATATATATATATATATATATATATATATATATAATATATGTACATAATGTAGTATAAAAGTGTAAAAGAAAGACGAAGCATAGAAGGAGAGATGAATGCCTCAACACGGGATGAATGGTGATACACAGGACACCCAAAGATCCTAATAAATAGGGATACCTGTTAACATTCTCAGATTCATTACACTCTAAGAAGTTAAAAGTACTAAGGTTAAGTTAAGATTAAGATTTTCTTTTTTACAAGACCTTATTCTGCCCCTGTAACTCCCAGAGTCACCACCACCTTCATCACCTGAGATAGTGAAACTGTTGCATCTCACAATCACCTCTCTAACACCACCCCTCACCGGACGGATCTACATCACCCTCTGGGATGAATCCCTAAATCACCTTAAAAGTATACTCAAACACCATTAAAACACCTCTGTAAACCTTTTTATCCCTAGACAAACACAACCTGCTTCAAACCTCAGATGTACAAATACAGAACTAATCCCATCTGCAACACCGTGCTCAAGGTTATTGGATTATTCCTCCCTTAAATCCCACCAACAGGAACACAAACACGCGTGTCTGAATGCCCGCAATTAGCGGCAGCGCTTGAGAGGCAAGTGCCATGTTGTCGTGTAGGATCCACGCGAGGAAGAGGAAGGGGAAGAGGAGAAGGAGGAGTAGGAAGAAAAACTAACTCAGCCATGTTGTGGTGGTTGATCCAGACGTGGAGTGTTGTGCTTCGACTGGAAGCACAGGAGGAGGAGAGGTGGAAGATAATCAAGGATTAGAGTGAGAGGGCGACTCGAAGGGGCGCTCAGTTGGGGCGCTTCCGTTTGAGGGTAGGGGGCGTGGGGAGGTGAGGAGACTGGGTAGAGGAAGTAGGAGGATGTAGGGAATGGATGAGGGGGAGAGTAAATGGGGGGAATGGATGGGATGGGGTGTTAAGGGGGGGAGAGGAGGTGCAGCGGGCGCGGGTAATCGGATAACGCGGGTAACAAACCAGGCTAACACCGCACCCTGGCTTCTATTAATGGCTCCCGTCCTCCCTTTATTATCCACAAATTCTGTCATTTTGCATTTGCCGCGTGGCTGAACTTGGCGCGCTTTTTCCATCAGCTGTTCCATTTGGCGCCACTCTTATCCAATTTGGCGCCCTCCGACGTGCTCCTCCGATGCACTTCTTCGGGAAAAACCCTCAACACATGCACGTCGTTTCCTTGGTAAATCATCTGCCACGGCTGTTTCCCCGCAGGTGATGAGATAAAGGAGCCTTTGAGAAGGCTTCTCCTCTTTCACACACAGATCACAGGACTCTCAGTATTCAGATGAGGGAAAAAGGAGGAAAAGTGCATTTCCTAACACACACACACACACACACACACACACACACACACACACACACACACACACACACACACACACACACACACACACACACACACCAATACCACACCCCCTCCACACAAACACACCCACATTACAACACACACAGCCCACAACCCTCCACCGACACACACACACACATACACACACAGTTGATTGACAGTTGAGACGCAGGACCAAAGAGCCAGAGCTCATACCCTGCAAGCACAACTAAGTGCAAATAGGTGAGTACACACACACACTCACACACAAATACACACACACACACACACACACACACACACACACACACACACACACACACACACACACACACACACACATACACACACATACACATGTCTATACAGACAGAATCTGCCGTACACCATAAACATTATATACATTCTTTTATACATTCTTTCAATTTTTTGTCTTTATATTGTTTAAACAAAAAATACATAATTTAATTAAACTATCACTCTAAAATAAACATATAGAATACCTTAAAAAAGGAAAAATACATAGGTAGTAAAATATTGACCAAAAAAAGTACTATTTTACATCCACAAATTTAAATGGCCAATAAATGCTTTTGTTTCGGATATGGTCGACAACCCGGAAAATGTTTACATTCTCAGAAACATTATTGACCTTAAACTCAACTGTGATGAATATTGACCTCAAACTCCACAGTGGCAACAAGATGAATAATTGAACAACGGAAAAGTTGATCAATTATGGTATGTACATATATGTGTATATATATATATATATATAATGGGTATATACAGGGCTACCGATCACCTCTTTTATTATACTAGAAAGTGCTAGATATTCACTCTGGACATTTTACAGATGTGTGAGAGAGCCAGGTGTATACTGCGATCACTTTGGACAGATGTATATACCTGACCTCAACTAATTACTTGTTGAGGGGGGGGGGGGGTTGATAAACTGATCATTTCGATGTCTGAAGATAATATTTATCTGTTTTTTGGTATATTCTTATTTTATATCTGTATCGCTCTCCTTACCTCCTTCATACCCCTCCATCCTTCACTCTGTCACTCACTCCCTCATTCTGTCTCTACCTCCCTACTTCACTTTCCACTTTTCTCCATTTTCCTCTTTTTATTCCCTTTTCTATTCAGTCTTCTTGAATAGAAAGTTCCTCTTTCTATTCAGTCTTCAAACCTCCCTCCCTGTCAGCCCTTAGAACCATCTGTCAGCCCCCCTGGCACCACCTGTCAACCCCCTATCACCACCTGTCAACTTCCAGTACTGCCTTTCAGCTTCCAGCACCACCTGTAAGCAACCCCTTACCATCTGTCAGCTCAGCATCACCTGACAGTCTCCAGCACCACCTCTCAACCATCCCCTCCTCTCACCCCCCCAGCACCAACTGTTAGGCTCGAGCACCACCTGTCAGCCAGGAGCTCTGAGACATATTTGATTACCAGTAGAGAGAATCACATCAGGCCAGAGTGTCAGGTGCCTCGCTTCTCACGCGCCAGTGCCACTTCCACTGTTGTAGCTGCCGCTACAATAAGTGGCTCTAGAGAGAGGCACTACTGCAAGTGCCATTATCCCGTGAAACTAAACAACTACTACTACAGCTGCCATTCACCTTGTCGTTACCACCCCATGTTTATCAATGTTGGCTCCTCCATCACTCTCAGAAGCATACACCTTATCCATACCCTCGCTACCACCCTACACCCTAGCGACCAACACTGCCCAATTTATCACCACTTTCCATTTCATTGCCACTCACCTTATCGTAATCTCAACCACTATCCAACCACCTATTCCTCTCATCATTAACTCCATCACTTTCCCCATAATCTCCAAATTCCCTTCCTTATCTAAACCTTAACTAGCATCAACACCAACCAAAAAAAAAAGAAGAAAATAAATGGTCTCTTTTACGTATTTTCTTGAGCTGTTTGTATGATAATATTCACAATTTACAACTTTCTATGCTATCTCTGTAAAAAAAATTAAAATACACACAGATTGGTGGTCTGCCATTCCTGCCAGTCAAAAATTACACAGCCAGTTATCTCGTTATCTTGTAACACTCTCGTGTGATATCGCCCACCATCAACTGCAGCGTGTTCTGGCTATGGCACTTTGCAGAAAAAATACATTTACGCACGCACATACACTAACACAGGGCGGGCCTCGCGGCTGAGTAGATAGCGCTCCGGGGTCGTAGTCCGAATGGCCTGGGTTCGATTCCAAGCGGAAGCGGAAACAAATGGTGCGATTTTTTTTCACCCTGATGCTCCTGTTCACCTAGCAGTAAATAGGTACCTGGGAGTTAGACATCTACTACGGTCTGCTTCCTGACGATGTCTGTTGAGAGAAATATGTCTAGTAGACATAATAGAGGAATAATAGATTGGCTAGAAAGGCAGACTCCATTCCGCAATATATATATATATATATATATATATATATATATATATATATATATATATATATATATATATATATATATATATATATATATATACATACACACACACTAATAAGACTTATCTCCAACAGTCGTTTTCGTTAAAACAATTACTTGCTTTTGCATATTTTCACGCATGCTTTGAAAATATTCGAGTGGTTTCCTACCTAAATCCGGGTGTTTTGATCGCAAATGTCTTCCGACTTTGAAAGGTTTCATGGCACCATTGGATAAACTCTCTGAACGCACAACACAATGCGGCCGTGGATGCTGCAGCTCACTAGCAGATTCTTGAATCAATCCAAATTTCAAGTAGTTCGAATCATATTTTCTTGATATTTTGAGGTTTTTCTTCTCTCCTCCTCCAGTTGGACTGTTGTTGCTAATGGTGGTTGACGAAGACTGTGGAGGCTCTGAATGATCATATGACCATACCACAGTTAAGTACACATATTACTATTGTTACTATTTTCATTAGCTGCATTATCTTTTGATAAAGAAATGCAAAATATTCCTTTGCTTTCTTTCACTTATTATAGGTTTATTGCATTCGAATCTGAAACCAAACAAGTAATTATAGTTATTAAAGTCAAACTATTTGATGCCATTAAATATAACAGTGAAAGAAAAGAGTTAAAGAAAATACACAGTTAAAGAAAATACAAAAATAAAATATAACATTCAGAATATAAGAATTTCTTAGAATATGAATTTTGTTTTAGCATTAATAAAACAAAAAAATGCAAATAATATCCAGATTTTTCTGCGGACCTTCGGTTGGCAGCCGCTGATTTAGAGAACTTGCATTTGCATGAACCAGTCACTTAGACTGGTTGCAACAGCGGCTTTCCTTGCAGTTTCGCCGTTCAGTCCTTGATGATTCAAGATGTAGGGAACCGACCCTTCATTCCGTTCTCCCATTCCTGCAATTATATCCCTTGATATTGGTTTTGGAAGCCAAAACAGCAGATGAAGTGGAAGCCAAAACAGCAGATGAAGTGGAAGCCAAAACAGCAGATGAAGTGGAAGCCAAAACAGCAGATGAAGTGGAAGCCAAAACAGCAGATGAAGTGGAAGCCAAAACAGCAGATGAAGTGGAAGCCAAATCAGCAGATGAAGTGGAAGCCAAAACAGCAGATGAAGTGGAAGCCAAAACAGCAGATGAAGTGGAAGCCAAAACAGCAGATGAAGTGGAAGCCAAAACAGCAGATGAAGTGGAAGCCAAAACAGCAGATGAAGTGGAAGCCAAAACAGCAGATGAAGTGGAAGCCAAAACAGCAGGTGAAGTGGAAGCCCCATCAGCTGTAGTGGAAGCCCCATCAACTGTAGTGGAAGCCAAAACAGCGACTCTAGTGGAAGCCACAAGAACAGCGTCGTGTGTTTACCCGAGCCACGTGTCACCATCACAAAGATCCCGGGATTAAAGTTAACAGCCCCGCCTCCGCCTTGGGCCACAACACGCACACGCCTCTTGCACCTCGATACTCTCCTTCGGGGGCTCTCGTCCAGGGGGCCCCTGAGCTCCTCCAGAGGGGGCCCCTCTTCCAGGGGGGGTCCCTATACTCAAGGGACCCCCCGTTCAGAGTCCGTAGGCTCCTCCATGGGGGGTTCTTATGCGTCTCTCTAAGAGCATCTTATCCAGCATTCCGTATGTTTTTCCAGAAATTTTAAAGCTCTTATGGGGGCTATCGTTCAATGGTTCATGCGCTCTTCCAGCGGTTTTTATATATGTTTTAGAGCCCTTGTTCTGGAGTCTCTATGCCGTCTTCCATGTATCCTCTTCTCGGGGTTCCTATTTCTATTCGCGTTCCCAATTCCTTCTATCTAACAACCTCCCCTCTTTCTCTCCCCCGGCCTATTAAAAAACTCTCTCTCTCTCTCTCTCTCTCTCTCTCTCTCTCTCTCTCTCTCTCTCTCTCTCTCTCTCTCTTTTTTTCTCTCTCTTTCGATATGTTCCTCATCTTCTTGATTCTTCTCTTTTATGGTTTCTATCTTCAGTAGGGCTTCGCCTACCTCCTCTCTAGAACCATCCAGGGGCCTCTATCTCCCCTCCACAACCATCCAGGGCCTCTATATCCTCTCCACAACCATCCAGGGCTTCCACCTCTCCTCCACAACCATCCAAGGCTTCCACCTCTTCTCCATAACCATCCAAGGCCTTCAAAACACCCCTCGACAATCATCCAGCGCCTCTACCTCTCCTCCACAACCATGCAGGGCCTCTACTTCCCCCTCCACAACCATCCAGAGCTTCCACTTCCCCCTCCACAACCATCCAGGGCCTCTACTTCCCCCTCCACTATCATCCAGCTCCTCTACCTCTCCTCCACAATCATCCAGGGCCTCTACCTCTCCTCCACAACCATCCAGGGCTTCCACCTCCCCCTCCACAACTTCCAGGACCTTCAAAACACTCCTCCACAACCATCCAGGGCCCTCTACCTCCTCTCCATAACCATCCAGGGCTTCCACTTCACCCTCCACAACCATCCAGGGGCCTCCAAAACATTGATATATCCAATCCACGCCCAAACTTCCTCCACCTGGCTGCTCTCAAATCCTCTCGCACTATCTTCTATCTCCCCTCAACACCTCCAGTAGCTTCATCAATGGTTTCCTCCACAGCTATTTCCCTCCTCCCCTAAAGCCTCTGCCCCCCTCATCATCATCCCCCTCTTCATCCACTCCCCTTGACCACCACCAGCCCTAACTACTCTTATCAGTTAAGATGGATTAAAGCCCCAGCATCCTTTTCATCTCCAGCCATGGTCCATATCGATTGTGACGCGTTTTATCAAGATTTTCACACTTTCCCTCATCGCGTTCCCCTCATGGGAGGTGAGGGGAAAGGGAGGATTCTGGCCAATGCCCCCCGAGGGAAAAGGGGGAGGGAAGAGGGGTAGCCCTGGAGGGAGAAAAGGGGGGAAAGAGGGGGGTGAAAGCCACCGTGTCTCTCTTAATTGCTACTTGGCCATATCCCTCTTCAGTAGTATGGCATTAGCCCTGGGGACGTCACTTAATCGCATTTCCCCCTCACTTAGGAATAACGACATAAGTGGCCGGGATCCACCTCTGGGCAACGGAGTCATTCCCCTCAGTAGGAGATTGGCTCAAGAGGTCTCTATGGTGACACCTGTTGTGGTGTGGTGGAGTGGTCGTCTGGTGGTGCTGTGATGTGGAGGAGTTTGGTGGTTTTGTGGTGTTGGTGTGGCGTGTGCTGGTCGTCTGGTGGTGGTGGTGGTGGGGCATACATACATACAGGACTATATTGATGTTTGAAAACCTGTAGATCTGGAAGAAAAGATTGGCTGCACTTGGGTCTCTGGTTTACTTAAATAACTACTTTTCAACTCCATTGTAAACTATAGTGTACATTTACATAGAAGTAAAAGTGTTTCTGAACCTCTCGAGACAAACCTGTAGCTATATCCTCTTCCTGGGCTTTTGGGTTTCCCTAGAAAGTGCCATTATACACACACACACACATACACACATATACACTATCCCCTCAGTAACATACAAGTATTAAACACGCTGGGTCAGCGTGTTTGCTCAACGCTCAAAAACTTGTTAGAAAAATGATGGAGAATAACTTGAAAAAATACACCAATATCATAACTGCTGGTATCGGAAATTTAAGAACAGGGCCATGACTAATCAGGCATTTTCGCGTCCACTTACGAAACCTTTACAGCGTTCCTCAATCATAGCGGCTTTGTTGACATTTGGTAAACAGTTTATGAGCTCTGAAGTTGTTAAAACCAATAGTAATCTTGTATTGTGAAGTTTCGAAGCCTCTAATCTGTTTAATAAAAGTAAGCACAGCTGCCATTATTAAGGATAGATGCACACGTTTCGTAAATGGTTGCTTTAAAGTTCGTGGAATCCCGGTCCTGGAGAACTGAGCCTCATTAGAGTTCACAGAACCTTTTTTATCAAGTTATTGTAATAAACAAGTCCTTTGTGGCGCCTAAAGGGAGATTTATGACGTGAGTCAACTACACTTTGGCTGCTCGGGCATTGATGACAAGATTCACCTGCACTCTGATTGCTCGGGCATTGATGATAAGATTAACTTGCACTCTGATTGTTCGAGCATTGATGACAACATTCACCTGCACTCTGGCTGCTCGGGCATTGATGATAAGATTAACCCGCACTCTGATGCTCAGGGCATAGATGATAAGATTAACTTGCACTCTGATTGCTCAGGCATAGATGACAAGATTCACCTGTTGACCAGACCACACACTAGAAGGTGAAGCTCTCAAGTCACAATCGACTTGAGAATGGTCCAGGATGGACCGAAACATCGTCGTCCCCTCACCTTCTAGTGTGTGGCCTGGTCAACATACTTTAGCCACCTTATTGCGACTCCTCGCCTGAAGATTCACCTGCACTCTGATTACTCGCACATTTATGGCAAGATTCACATGCACTCTGACTACTCGGACGGACATAACTACGCCTTATTCTTTTCAGTGCTTTGATTGTTGTATTAAAATCTTTTAAGTTTGCTTCATTAAGAGCACACCGCTGTTTCTCATTGGAAATCCGTGATCAGGTAAACATTATATACAAAAAACAAAAACAAAAATGGACTATTTGTAAAGTTGGAACATTTCTGGAAGCTGAGCTTGAATAATAATAATAATAATAATAATTTTTATTTAGGTAAGGCACATACATAAAGAGATTTTACAAAGTTTGTTGGGTTAATAGATAGAGCTAGTACATACAATGCCTAAAGCCACTATTGAATGACTTGGAAGGTTATCGAAATTTGAGGTCAATGGTTAAAGATTATCTAGAAATCAGTAAGACAACAACGACACCTAAAACAGGAAGATAACATCAAAACAACAAGACAACCACATCATGAAAGTATCAACGACCCCAAGAACAACAAAACAATATCATTAATAGATGCATCAATAATACACAGTAAAATCCAACGTCCATTAAATTTGCAAAGGCCAAAGCCAGTGACTGAATTATTTAAACCATATATGTAGCGACAGCAGCAGGAGCAGCAGCAGCAGACAGAAGCAGACAGCAGCAACAGCAGCAGCTTGTCCACTATCACCGCTACCATCACCATCAGGCGGGGAGTGGGAGGGGAGAGGTGATAAGCTGGCCACACAGGGAGGCTTGTCGAGATATAGTATTCACAGCACCATCACCTGAATGTCCACTACCACCACCATCACCTGAATGTCCACTACCACCACCATCACCTGAATGTCCACTACCATCACCATCACCTGTATATCTATCATAATTACTTGTATAACATCACCACCAGCATCTCCATCACCTGTTAACAAGTGGAATGCTCGAGCAGAGGAAGCTGTGGAAGCCACCTCTATCTACAACTACGATTCGATGAAGAATTTTAAAGTCAGAGTAGTTAGGCTGAAACGCTACAGGTACAAGGCTAGTAGGCGGGGCATAAAGAACTAGAAATTACTCCTCCGTAGACTCTAATTGGTAAGTACCGGTTCTACACCACCTGTATCACTAACATCACCAGCATCACCACCACCTCTATCACCAACATCACCAGCATCACCACCACTTCTATCACCAACATCACCAACACTACAAACACAAATTCACAACTCATAATATACTGTAGCAGCTCTCTAGCCCTTTCAGTGTAGGACAAGAGGAAAATATCAATGATGTGGTTAGCACTGCAATTTGCTGTACATAAACACTAAGTTCATCCTATGGTTTGAGTGCTCAATAACCCAGATCTCTAACACTGTTCCTGGAGGATAATAGGAAATATACATATGTTGGTTAGCATTGTACACATATACAGCCACGTCTGTGGTAGGAAATAAGGGCCACCCCCTCAAAAATATATATATTTAACATACCCTGGCTTCGAAATCAAAAACATGTTTTCAGTCCTAATCTTTCCTCTCCTCTTACCTCTAATATTCACCCCCAATTACCCATTCCTCCCTAATTTTCCTCTTTCCCTATTTTCCTCCCTTCGTCCAGTGCCCTTCAGATGGGCAGGCACAGGCTTCGACAGTACACCACATACAAGTTTCCATGTTCAGTCTCCCTTCGAAAGTCATACTGAAGTTTGTCTTTCAACTCCGAGCGTCTCTTCACTTGAACTACCCGACAGAACGACGGTCTCGTTTTTTGCAGGGGGTCTAGGGGTTCGAATCTCAATTGGTCTAAGTGGTTCAAGACCGTTCTTCACTCCGTCCTCACATCCCAGCTCTTTGCTCTCATAATCCAGTTCCTTGTCCTTATATCCCAGCACCTTGTCCTTATATCCCAGCTCCTTACCCTATAAGTGCCTTTCCTTCGAAGAGAAGGGAAGGGATGTGCTTCGAAGTGCACTTATATTATCCTTCGAATATATGCTTCCCTTCGAAGTGCTATATTATCGCACTTCGAAATAGGTTTGTCCTGATAATTCCTTTGCCTTTGTAAAGTCATTTATTTCCGTCTCATCCTTTCGTCTTTTTTCCATCTGAGGAGACACTTCCACATTACATAGTCTTCAGGGGGTAACGCACTTAAACGTCCCTTCATGCACTCAAACGCACCACCCATACACTCTCAAACATCCACCATATGCACTCAAACGTCCCGATACACTCAAGTGTCTCACCTTTCCCAATAGACTCTCAAACGATTTATGAGTAATCAAACGTCTCACCTAACATTGCAAAGTTCCCCACTAATTTCCCTTTTACCACACGTTCATAACTACCCCCACACCTGCTCACGACCCCCACACACCTGTTCATGACCGCCCCACACCCTATGGCGCCCACACCCACGGCGCACACCCTCCCAACGATTAAATCTCCCTGGTCAGCTTTCATCTCCCCCCCGCTCCCTTCTCCCCTTATAATCCACCACCGCTGCCTGACACTTGAGAAGCTGCACATATTTGATGTTTGTCAATTTGAGACAGCTATTTTTTGACTTAGTGGGGGGTGACTGTGGTTAACAGGGGTGTGGGAGGTGGTGGAAGAGGAGAGGGAAGGGAAGCAGCAAGAGTAGGAGAGTAGGAAAGGGAAGAGGATGAGGGGAGAGAGTAATAAAGCGGAGGGAAGAAAAGGGGCAGAGGAAAACAAGGGCGATAAAACAGAAGAGGTTGAGGGTCAATATGTAGAGACAGAAGCCTCGGAACCATTGTCTTGTTGCACTTCGGTGATAAAACAAGCTATATTTTTCATACATTTATATTTTTTTTCATGGGAGTATTTTCTGTAGGTGGTGTTTACCTGTTATGTTTGATAATTAACGCTCGAGCAGGCAGTAGTTAAGGAAATGTACATTTGGTCCTCCACGATATGTGCAACGCGCGCGCGCGTGTGTATGTGCGTGCGTGGGTGCATGTGTGTGTGTGTGTGTACTCACTTAGTTGTACTCATCTAGTTATGCTTGCGGGGGTTGAACTTCGGCTCTTTGTTTCCGCATCTCAACCGTCAATTAACTGGTGTAAAGTTTCCTGAGCCTACTGGGCGCTATTATATCTACACTTGAAACTGTGTATGGAGTCAGCCTCCATCACATTACTTCCTAATGCATTCCATTTATTAACTACTTTGACACTAAAAAAGTTCTATTTAATGTCTCTGTGGCTCATTTAGGCACTCAATTTCCACCTGTGTCCCCTAGTGCGCGTGCCCCTTGTGTTAAATAGTCTGTCTTTATCTACCCCTATCAATTCCTTTGAGAATCTTGTATGTGGTTATCATGTCCTCCCTAACTCTTCTGTCTTCCAGCGACGTGAGGTTTAATTCCCGTAGTCTCGTCTCGTAGCTCAAACCCCTCAGTTCGGATATTAGTCTGGTGGCAAACCTTTGAACCTTTTCCAGTTTAGTCTTATTCTTGACTAGATATGGACTCCATGCTGGAGCTGCATACTCCAGGATTGGTCTGACATATGTCAGACCAATCTGACATATGGTTCAGTTTGACAATACCAGGTTCTGAAGGATTCTGAATCAGGCTCTCTTCACACAATCCAAACAATCTTTCAACGCTAAATACGAGCCTCGTAAGATATGGACATGCTTCCTATTTCAGCAAATATTCAGTATTCACTGCCATATTAAAAGCTCTACAATTACCTTCTATGGTTGATTGTTGAATATATCACTGAACTATATGTTTAACAGATCTCTAACCTTGTCCATGGAGGATAGAAGAAAATGTATACATGCTAATTAGCGTTGTAAATGTGTGGCCACGTCTGTGGTAGAAAATAATAATACAAACAAATATTTATGCTTAAACACTCATTCTTCTACACTCTTCACAAACATATGACTTATTCTAGCCACATTATAGAGGCATTACCCCAAATGTTTATATTGTATACAATAATTTATGTCAAAGTTTTATACTTATCAATTAGAACATTTGATTTTTCTCTTAAATAATTTGCATTATAAAAAATATATATACAAAAGGTAGGAAAGGTCGAAAGTGGAGGTATACTAGTTAAGAGTTTACAGAGGGGTTAGTGGGGAAATTGGAGGATATTAGTGGATGTCTATAATTTTTTTTTAAGACCACTGGAGGTATAACTCTACGGACAAAGCTACCAATATTTCATATCTTGTCCCTCTGAATTTGAGATTTAGACTATACCAGCGTTTACCACAATAGTTCACCAACGAATTGATATGAACAATTATGAAAAAAAATAAAAACTATTGTCGATTTAAAATTTACCATTTCCCTGGCACACTCATTATATCCCCAGAACATTCATTATACTTCCAACATACCCATTATACACTCCCACATCCCATCCTAAATCCTTATCTTGATCTATTCTAAGTGCTATATATAGACGTATTGGATTTGGAGCTTTCTCCTGATGGTTCTTTTTCCACATACCATGCTCATTATATCTTCCCCAGCCACACTACACCCTCACTACAATAACCAACACGCCACACCCCCACCACTCACACCCCCACCACGCAGCGCCACTAGTTACCTCCCGGGTCCCATTGTGACACCTCTGAACCAAGCCTCCACATAAGTCTGAGACGTAATGTCTCGCGTGATATGGTCGTGTGGTGTAGTAAATGATGGGAGAGGGATGGGAAGGTATAGTGGAAGAGGTGAGGAGATATAGGAGTTTACTATGCGGAGTGGGATGGAGAAAGGAGGAGGGGGGTTAGGGGAAAGGAGGTGGGAGATAAGAGATGGGAGGTGTAAGGGGTGTTAAAGGGAAAGAATAGGGGGAACAGGCGTCACCTCCTCCCAAATTTCCACTAGTGATAAAGGGTTAGTTGGCCAGCCATCCGGCCAGAGAGCAGGTCAAACAACCAGCTGCCACACTGTGTCTTTGCAGCCCTTAACAAATACACGCACAAACACTCGTGCACATACGTGCACCAAAGCACACACCAACATGCACTAAAACACGTGCTGGCAAGCCCGTACACACAATCAACACACAAACGCAGATAAACACCCGGATTTATATTTTTCCAATGACGTACTAATTGCAGATTTACCAAGAGTTGAGCAAATTAAAAAAATCCTGATTGTCAATTTAAATAGAAAAAATATATTAATTCTCTCTGGATTAATAACTTTAAAATTAAAATTAAATTATTATTATTATTTTCAATATTATTAATATTCGCGTTATAATTATTTTTTATTATTTGTATAAATAGTACTTAAGTTTATGCACATTTTAATTTTTTGTATGTAAATTTCTAACTCGTTTTAACCAAAATATTTAATGTTGTTGGTATTTAATGACACCTTCACTATTTTGCTTCCCCATGCCGCGTTGCGCGGGCCAAATTTTTTTTTTTTAAATTCTATATTTTTCTCTAAATGGGCGGCTGTATCGGGTAACTGTTGCCTCTCGCTATAAAAATAAAAATACACATGATTGTATACTTTGTTCAAATATACTTTTTTGTGTATTTTATTTCACACAATTAACATGCGTAATTTTTTGAGGTCAAAATTTGTCCTCGTTTTGCTGTGCGTTTTTGTTGTACGATACTTTGTTTGTAGTATGGGAGTGAGTGCGTTTTTCTTCCCATGAAATGTATTTGTTTTTTTCCCATGCTGTCTACCTCTCCTGCACAACTTTTCTCCCATTCTATCCTCGTCTACGAAGTCATATTCCCACACTCCATCGTTTAGTGAGTATTTCACCATTCTCTCACTGTCCTGCTCTGTCGCTCTCCCACTCACTCCTTCCCAATTCAACCATTCCCCCCAATTCTCCATCCACACCCATCACAATCTTTCACCCATTCAACCGCATGCTATTCATCCATCTAGCTTCCCCTCCTCTGCCCTTACCTCCCTCGTCTCTCCCCTAGAGGCACTTAATTATCTCACTTTCCTCACTCTCACCCACTTTAGAGGCCCCTCTTACCTCCTCCCCCTCGCTCAGGCAACATCCACGTACTCAAGCTCTAATGAGGATTTTATCCTTCAGTGATTTTGTCCTTGTTCTGGGATTTATTGATAATTTGCTTTGATTTTACCCCTTGTTGGGCAAGAAAATGTTAGGATTATCCGTCTGGTACTCATCCTACTCCTCACTACACTCATCATATAACCCCCCCCCTACACTCATCATCCGGGTGTCTTGGCGTCAACACCCGCTATCCACTACAAGTTGTGGGTTGCTACCAATCAGAATTGTCGACTATTTTGCTGTTTTTTTCCATTATTTCCCTTCTTTTCTGCCTAGAGACTCTCGCATTTTTGTCCAGCCTCCTTCTTGCTCCCTCTCTGTCCAGCATCCCATTCTACCCTCTCTGTCCAGAGCAGTACTCTCCCTCTTTATGTCCGGCAGTCCTATGTCCCCTTTTCTCCAGCATCCCTCTGTTTCTTTCTGTCCAGCATCCCTCTCTCCCCTTTCTGCATCTCCATTTTCTCATCCCTTCTACGTTTTCTCCACATTTTCTTCTCAGGATTTATTGCTTCCCCTCATGTTGATGCATGTGTGTGTGTGTGTGTGTGTGTGTGTGTGTGTGTGTGTGTGTGTGTGTGTGTGTGTGTGTGTGTGCGCGTGTTCGTGTGTGTGTGTGCGTGTTCGTGTGTGTGTGTGCGTGTTCGTGTGTGTGTGTGTGTGTGTGTGTGTGTGTGTGTGTGTGTGTGTGTGTGTGTGTGTGTGTGTGTGTGTGTGTGTGTATTTATTATTTGATACTGTAGCTGTAGGATCTAGCTGTTTGGTTTTCAATCCTCTTTTTCTAACGATATGAAATCTAATACACTGTGACTCCCTTTTTTCTATCATATATAATATATGTTACACACACACACACACACACACACACACACACACACACACACACACGAACACGCACACACACATACACACACACGAACACGCACACACACACACACACACACACACACACACACACACACACACACACACACACACACACACACACTTCCCCACGATGCAGCCCGCAGCAGATGTCTAACTCACAGGTCCTATTTAACTGCTAGGTGAATTGAGGCATCGGATGAAAGAAACTCATTTGTTCAGCTCACCGGGGGAATCGAACCCCGGATCCGTGGAATGCGATTTCTGAACGCTGTGTGTTCGTGAATAATTTTATTTTCTTATTATTGAGGCTGATATTGTGATGTATTTGCTTATGATGTTTTTAATTGACAAGTTTCTTGCTGATATTTTTGTTTTTGAAGAGTGATATCCATGTTACATTTAATAGAAAAATGTGACATTTCGAAAAGAAAACGGGTAATGGCAGGAGAGGAAGAGAGGGGTGACTATGACAAGTGCAAAGAAAATCGGACGCAATTAAAATGATGATGGTATTTGCATAACCCAGAGAGGGTGAAGGGAAGAGAGGAAACGAGGCAGGATGGATGGTGGGAAAGAGGGTAGGAGGGGAAGGAGGGAAAGGGAATTAGGACGGTGAGGGAGGGCGAGAGAGCGAAAGAGGTGTGGTGGAGTGCAAAGCAGGATGGATGGAATAAAGAGGAGAGGAAAGGGAAGAGGGGAGAAGAGTAGAAGGAAGATAAGGGTGAAAAGAAGGCGAGAGTAAGAGGAGACGGGGAGAAATAGAGGAAAGCAAGTGGGTAAGGAGAGGATGTGGCTGAAGAAAGTTTGCCAAAGGCTTCAAAACTTGTTTCTGGATGAGGGAGAGCTTAAGGTGGCGCTGGGAGAGAGAGAGAGAGAGAGAGAGAGAGAGAGAGAGAGAGAGAGAGAGAGAGAGAGAGAGAGAGAGAGAGAGAGAGATGGAAAAAATATATAACTGTAAAACTGGGGAAAATAATGAAAAGTGATGATGTTAGAAAGTGTAGTAACAAGGTGAGCACGAGTAAGAGGAGAGTGAGAGGGAGAGAGCTAACCATCAAAGGAGAGAGATGAGGGGAGAGGAGAGGGGAAGAGTGTTGGAGAGGTGAGGAGTGTGACGAAGCAAGGTACTACGGGCTTTCTCTCCCCCTCAAAAGGGACAGAGAGCCTTCCCCATCAGACTGTATATTAAACATGTATCTCTGTCTCACTGTCCCTTACTGTCATGTGGGTTAAGTGTCTGCCTGTCCTTGTAGTAACCTCTCTGTTAGCTTGCTCTTCTGTCTCTTTTTTGTCTTATCTGTGCCTTGCTTTTATTTTGTCTTTCTGTCTCTTTAACTATCTATATCCCCCTTTTTGAGTAAAAGACAGCTTTCCTAGAACATCTATCAATCAATCTATCAGTAATAAAGAATCTACGGGTGTCAATCTATGTGTCAGTAAATTAGTATTAATCTACTCTGAATATCAATCAATCTATCAGTCAGTGAGCGTCTGTCATTCAGTTTATTCGACTCAATTATTCAGTCTACAAGTATCAATCAATCAAAACTATGAGTATCACACAGTCTATAAGGGTTAGTCTTTAAATCTCTAACTAGGTCTCTCTAGTATTAACGTGTCGTGATCCAGTGGATTAGGGCACAAAAGTAATTTAGCCTGATATTCTACTGAATCCACTAGGAGTATCGTGATCCAGTGGGTTCAGACGCGTGTCTGTCGAGGCTCAGAATGCTGGTTCGAATCATCTGAGTGCTCCAATGATTCACGCATAATGTTATTAAATATTTGTGATTTCCTAGTGAGTAATTTTTTCATATTTAAAGAAATAATATATAATCCAATGATAATTATAATACAATATCACTTCATTCTGAATAAAAGTAGTTTCTGAAATATATAAGAAGGCGAACACTGGTATTTTAAACAGTAAATTATCCCATATAATGACAACCTGTGTCCCCTTTGGGGAAGAGTGACCTTTTGTAGAGGAGTGACCTTTGTGGAAGAGGAGATATATATATGAGGAAGACGATGCCGATAGGAGTTACAGAACACAAAGGCAGGGTAAACGGAAATTAGGAAGAGGAGGAGAAGGAGGAAGAGGCAGATTAAAATAAGAATTAAATAAGAAAACGAAGAAGAAAATATTATAACAAAGAGCCACGAAAAGAGGAAGAATGTGAATCGGAAAGGAATGGACAAGGGAAACAGAAGGAAAATTAAAAAAAAATATAGATATGAACAAGAAAAAAATAAGTGAAAATGGCCTTTAAAATAGTGAGGGATGCGCCACTTCTCCATTTTATATCAACATAAAGCGTCATCCGCCATTTGCTACGCTATCCTGCACGAGGGTGGAGGTGAGAGAGAGGGAGAGGGAGAGCAGTGAGAGTGAGGGAGAGGGAGAGAAAGGGTGAAACAATGAGAGGTCAAGGAGAAAACAGAGAGAGACAATTGGAAATAAAGATACGTGGGAACAAGAAAGGATGAAAAGGTCGATAGAGACGATTGGGAAATGATCTAAATTTAATCAAATCATAACACCCACGACACATCCATCTGGTTATCGTAACTTTTCCCTCTCCCTTCCCCCTCTCTCTTTCTCCCCATTTACTGTCTTCTCTCCCTTCCCTTCCATTCCCACCCCCTCCCTCTACCTCCTCCTCTCCACTCCCTTTTCCCTATCTATACTTCCATCGCAACCAATATATATATATATATATATATATATATATATATATATAT
>NC_091213.1:12290969-12370969 GCF_040958095.1 Procambarus clarkii
ATGGACGGAGGAAAGAAGGAAGAGAGAGACGAAGGGAGGAAGGGAGAAAGAGAGTGATAGACGGAGGGAGGGAGGGAGAGAGAGAGAGAGAGAGAGAGAGAGAGAGAGAGAGAGAGAGAGAGAGAGAGAGAGAGAGAGAGACGGAGGGAGAGAGGGAGGGAGACGGATGAAGTAAGGGAGGGAGGGAGAGACGAAGGAAGGGATGGAAAGAGAGACGGAGAAAGGGAGAGGGAGAGAGAGAGAGACGGAGAAAGGGAGCGAGAGAGAGAGAGAGAGAGAGAGAGAGAGAGAGAGAGAGAGAGAGAGAGAGAGAGAGAGAGAGAGAGACCGTGAGAGAGTGAAAGAGAGATACAGAGAGAGAGAGATCACCTGAGGCAGTTTTGTTTGTTATGCTAATGTCCTAGTCGGCCAATTTCACGTGCTGGCGCCCCTGGACAATGGTCCACCTCTTAATAGTAAGAATCTTTCAATAACAGACCAATATCAGAATCTAATCAAACTCCGCCCCTTGATTTTTCACGGATGGTGACTCCGAAACGTCCCACGTTGGTGACTGGTGCACGAGTACCCGGCCTGGTGCCCAATTATGAAGTTTTTGGGTGCGGTAATGGAGAGAGAGAGAGAGAGAGAGAAGGGGCAAGAGAGTGAGAGAGAATGATTACGTTTATAGTAGAGGTGAGGGGTGATAGTGAGGTGGAGAGGGGTGATAGTGAGGTGGTGAGGGGTGACAGTGAGCTGGGGTGACAGTGAGGTGGTATCAGAGAACTGTTCCAGTGACCCTGACCGCCAAAAAGGTTACTCGAATGCCCTTAAAAAAGGCTCTCAATCATGAGGGAAGTAAGGTGGGAGGAGAGGTGTGAGGGAGATAGAGGGAGGAAAGAAGGGAGGGAGCGAGGTACTGGAGAGATATTGTGAAAATTGCTGCACTTTAGAGTCGATGGTACACCAATACATCATTCTAGATGTCGACGGTACACCAATACATCATTCTAGATGTCGACGGTACACCAATACATCATTCTAGATGTCGACAGTACAGTAATACATCATTCTAGAGGTCGACTATGTAATAGATAATGGCAAGGTTACAGTAATATTCTAATAGGATACTTGTCCTTATTAGAATTCGATTTTTAACTTCTATTATCCATTAAATAAGGATAATAGAACTTAACTTCTATTATCCTTCATATTCACGTAGAGGGTCGAAATTGGATTCTATTTAAATCACCTGATGAGGGCCCTGAACCTGGGGGAAAAAAGTCTCATTTAACTAAAATTTCATGGGCTTCACGGGGGAAAAAATGCCCTGGCGTCACTGGCAAATTGGTTGGTACATCCTTGTTAGTTGTTTGATCCATACTGATAGCCTTTTTAAGCGTTAGTTTTGCCCAACGTTTATAGAACATATTTGTGAGTAGTGTTTTTATATATTTTTTTTGTACCTTTTAGAGCAAGTAGCTTAACAAGCCGAATTTTCCTGAAATATATTTTTCACTCTTTTTTTGTTATGGAACGATAAAGCTTTTTATTACGTTATATATGATTTTTTTTAAATTTTAGTTAAAGCTAGAAGACATTTGATCAAATCTAACCTAACTTATTAGATGCTTTGGGATAGCCTCACCTAATTTCCCACCGCGTTTGCTGTGGGGCATGTGGCCATCATGGTCGGATCAGAGTCGGCCCAATGAAACGAGTAAAGCATGGCACCGTCCCATAGGATACCCTGTGATAATCTTTGGGAACTCTGAGACCTGCTAGATCTTTACAACTTCCTGAAAAGCAAAATTTCAAGACTTTTCAAACAGGATTGCGTTACTCTTTCGCTGCCAGTGCTTGTTTGTGTAATTTTAGAGAAACCAATAAGGGAGAATGGGAATGTGTTTGAAGGAGGGAGAGTGGGGAACGAAAGGGGGGAAGAGGGGTTAAGGGAGGGGAGAAGGAGGTGGGGTAAGAGAGGGGAGAAGGAGGTGGGGGAGGAGAGGCAGTTCACAGTTCCAGAGCTGGGAGGAACCAAAGCAGCGAGGGGATATTAGAAGCAGAAAATTCGTCTCGCCCAAAAGTTTGTGGTGACATATGGAACACGGAATTTTGCCGCTTGGAACCACCCCCACCCATTCCCCCTCTCCCTCCATCCCTCCCTTCCCCCCCCCTCTCTTTCCCCCTCTCCCTCCATCCCTCCCTTCCCCCCCCCTCCCTTTCCCCCTCTCCCTCCCTTCCATTCCCGGCCACCACCCCCATCCTGATGCTACCACAACCTCGCCTCCCCCACCACCATCACCTCCATCACAACCATTACCACCACCACCCCTTCCACCATCACTTCATCCTCTTCTACCTGCCTAACCCTCCCTCCGCTCCCCCCACCAACACTCCACTTACTCTCTATTGCCCTACCCCCTTCCCCACCATGTTCTCCACCCTGTCACTATTTCTAAATCTTAATATCTCCCCCCTCCAAACTCAAACCATTCCTCCCCCTCCCCGCCAGCCTTTCCTCCCCTTCCTTCGACTCCTCCTATCTCAACCCCCCTCCCTCACTTATCTCTCTCACCCCTCTTCATTCCTACTATCTCAATTCTCTCCTCTGCTACCTCTCAAATTCCCTCTATCTGCCTCAACCCCCTACTTCTATATTTCTCCATCTCCCCCTCTCCTCTCCACCCCTCACCCTCCACCTCCCCAACCTCGTCTACCTTCACAACCCCCTCCCTTCCCGCCCTGTAAAGAAAAACCTAAAGATTTACGAAAATATTTGAAATCTTTCGCGCGAGTGCGGTTGCCTTATGGATACAACTGACAAATTTATCTGATATTTTCCACCCTGTCGCCTTTGCTCAATGCGAGTTGGGGACTTCCAGATGACGGGATGAACTCGGCGCCTCTGTGTGTGTGTGTGTGTGTGTGTGTGTGTGTGTGTGTGTGTGTGTGTGTGTGTGAGTGAGTGAGTGAGTGAGAGAGAGAGAGAGAGAGAGAGAGAGAGAGAGAGAGAGAGAGAGAGAGAGAGAGAGAGAGAGAGAGAGAGAGAGAGAGAGAGAGAGAGAAACAAATTTTTTGTCAGCCTTCGAGACATTTTTCCCAGGGCGGGAAGCCCCCTTCCCCCCCTTCCTTCCACTGTTTCCTGGAAAAATAAAAAAGATAAGAGGAAAGTTGTTTTGAGAAATGAGAAATGCCTCTGGCAGGTTATTATCACGCAGAGATTAAAACGGGATGTGTGTGTGTGTATGTGTGTGTGTGTGTGGGAGATGTGAGTGTACTTAACTGATTGTGCTTGGCGTGAGTGATGGTATTCCATTTGTTTACTGCTCTGATGCTGAAAACCTCCTAAAATACTTGTGCCTAATTTAGGGTCATGCTCTGCAGTTGTGTCACCCGTTCGTGTACTATCTATCCTAAATAAGCATATTTTTTCTACTCTATCAATTTCTCTGAGAATTTTTGACGTGTTAATCATGTCTCTTATACCGCTGATGTCTTCCAGTGACGTGAAGCTTAGTTACATTATTGTTTTCTCGTAACTCATGCCCCTCAGTTCTAGGACAAGTCTGGTAAAATACATGTGGACTTTCTGCAACTTTATTTTGTGTTTAAGTAAAAACTGCACAGTAGATCCGTATATTCTATGATTGGTCTAACGTTTGTGCTATAAATGATCCTGAATTATTTTATAGCTCAGATTTCTAAGAAAAAATCTTATGTTGGCCACCCTGGCATACGTCGCTGATGATTCCAGTTTCAGGTGGGATTCTGGAGACAGATTCAGTGAAATATCAGGTCCTAGGTCTTTCTCTCTTCACGATTCTTGAATTATTTTGGATCTAATGTCTGGCGTCCTGTTCCCAGCACCCACTTTCATTAATTTGCACTTGTTCCACTTAAACTCTATTAGCCATTTGTTGGATCCAGTTTATCCAGGTCATCTTGCAGTTTCTTGCTGTCTTCCTCCGAATAAATTCTCCTAAAGTTTTTTTTAATTATCAGGAAACAGCGGAATGAGCCTATCCCTTCTCCAAGATAATTTACATATATCAGGAACAGCTAGGGGCAGGTCCTTGTAATGGCCCTTATCATTACAGAACAAGTCCTAGTAATGAGCATAATCTTTCCAGAACAGGTCCCAGTAATGACCCTTTATGAACATTACAGGACAGGTCCTTGTGAGCCATCTCTCCACATATGGGACCTGAATGAACTTATAATGTTACGTCAGAGATAGTCTCCCCTTTCGACTATTCAGTTTTACTTCGGGACGTGTCGTGGAGCATGTCTTTACTTGACTACTGTTATCAACAGTAATCAGCAATCTGATCCCTGACCTTGCCTGATACGCTCATATTTCCTGATATCGTGACCTTGCCTTGATACGCTCATATTTCCTGATATCGTGATCTTGCCTGATACCCTCATATTTCCTGATATCGTGACCTTGTCTGATGCATGACTTTGACGTCAGATTCCTTGGTCATTGGTATAAATCTGGTTGCTGTAGCTCTGACCTTTCCCTGACCTTGCTTGACCCCGTGATTGGCCTCTAATTTTTTCTCGGCCGCTGACCTTACTTGACCTTTGTGCTCTTTATTGACCTGGTCTTACCATAAACCCCACCAAATATCTGTAATACACTGTTATTTGACCTTGAATCATCTCTTCTTGTTTTATCCTTTCTTGGCTTAAGAATGTAAGGCATATAAGTCACAAGATGTATGAGTATGTAAGTATAAGTACGTAAGTATATGTATAATTATAAGTACATAAGTATGTAAGTATATGTGTAAGTGTATAAGTATGTAAGTATATGTGTAAGTGTATAAGTATATAAGGTATATACGTTATAAGAGATATAAGATATACATATAAGGGATATAAAGGTATATTAAGTTATATCAGTACCTATATTAACATACACATATAAAGCATAAATTAATTATTAATATTCTATTAAGAAAATGGGTATCTTTATACATCATTGGTTTCGTTTATCGCGCTCTTGCTGAGAGTGTAATTGGTTATAGGAAGATCTCAGAGAATCAGGGATTATAAGAAATAGGGCTTGCAGCCCCTGTGAATAGAAGGAATGGAAATGATGGCTTAGCAAGACCTTACGAGTTACTTCGTTATCTATTAAGCTTTGCCTTATCTACTTCTTTCAGCATTTCCAGCATCATCTCGGATTTATCTCGTTCCTTCCCCCCCTCCCCACCGAGAATAGGTTGAACACGTGATTTATCTCTCTCACTGTTTCTCCTTCTCATATCATCATTTTCTCTCCCTACCTGTTTATCATCCAACTGTAACCTGTAAATGATTCCTCATGAGCTCTGCGCTACCTCTCTTCACTCTGACCTCATCCACTATCCTCCATCTCTCTCCTCAGCCAGCACCCTATCAAATCCTGCTTCATTTCTCATCATCCACCTCTACTTATCCACCCCCCACCTCATTACTCATTTTCTTCTCTCCTCAGTCAACCCTTAACCCCTCAACTCCTCAACTTCCTCATCCACTAACCAATCACCACCCTTCACCCACCTCAACCCTCATCCATCATCTCCCCCTCCCTCAACTCTCCACCACTCCTTTCATCCACCAACCAGTCACATCCTCCCCATTCTCATCAACTACTTATTTCCCTTATCCACCTCACCCCACCCTCATCAACCACCCACTTCCCCCCCCCCCCTCATCCTACCCTCAACATCTCTTCTCCAACCAGCCCCAGGCACCCTCAACCCCTACCTCACATAATTCAATTCTTCAACTTTCTGCTCCAGGGGGTAGCCATATGAAGGCTAGCAAATGGCCAGGCAGACGAGAGCTGGAGACAACCTCCCCCCTTATATAAGAGTCATTGTTCACGACTATGCCTCGCGGGGGTATGCGGTATGCCAGGGGAGTATGGTGTATGCCAGGTTATGCTGTAGCCTAGGGTATACTGGAGGTCATAGATGTGCTATTGCCAGGGTTATGTATGGCGAGGTATATGTTGTATACAGGTGAATAATCAAGCTATGGATGTGTATATAATCAGGGGTATGATGTTGCTAATGATATGTTGTAGCCAGGGATGTTGCTGTAGCCAGGGGTATGCTGTAACTGTAATTTTAAGTCTGTACCCAAGGGTTCAATGCAAATGAAGGGGATTCTGTATACAGGGGTATGCTGTAGCAGTGGTATGCTGTATGCCAAGGGTACACTGTTGCCAGAAATACTGATATACCCAGGGGTATTTTGTAACTAGAGGTATGCTGTAGCCAGGGGTATACTGTATACCAGGAGTAGAACAATTATCAGAGAAAACGTTTCTTTTTGTTTGCAGGAATATTCCTGTGCCTCTGGCTGGCCCACTAAGAGTTACTCGTTTCTCGTTTCTGTCTTACTTAGGAATTGTATGAGTGTTTATGACTCGTATGTTTGTATCGGTAAGATTATGTCCTGTGTGTTGAACAACTTCTGCTGCTCTGTCGAATCTGTTGCACTCTGTACTTGGTTTGTAACTCTTCACTTTGTTAGAAAATGTTCCAGTGGTCTGTCGGGCATTTCTCAACAGTGATGACATTTCCTCTCATCTTCTGAAGCCTTGGACTTATTTCCTGTGCACATGGGTATCCAAGCCTGATGCCATGTAAGTGCACTTTTCTTTTTCTACTGCTCCTTTTCATCAAAATAAGTGGTTCGTAGCTGGTTGAATTCTTGTATCAACTTGCAGATCCTGATGTTGCAGCTGCTGTGTTGTGGTCACTGTATATCTTCTTCATTGCTCTATCTCTGATTATTTGCTTAGTCTCTGCTAGACTCCGTGGAGTGTAAATGTTTACATATCTTTTCTTAGCTACAAGTTTTGCAGCTTCATCTGCAATGTCATCCCTTAGTATTCCTACATGACTTGGCACCCACTTGACAAGTATTCAACGACCTTGACTTTGACTAATGTATACTTGCTGATGCAAGGAAGCTGTCAAGCCAATCATGAATACTAAGCTATTGTTTTCCAATAGATACAGTTTTGTTATTTTGACAGGGAAGCAAAACATTAGTTTCTCTCTGAAATGAAACTCTGTAAATGCAGTGTTTGATTTCAACTTCCACAAAAAATTCAGGTTTGGCATACAACAGTGACAGATTGGTTTGGTGAGGGACTTAAGGTATATTAACCTCTGGAGGGTTATTAAGGCCACTCCAAGAGCTTATTGACCAATCAGCAAGAATACTCTGAACATTGACCAGGACTAAGGTGAACTCGGTGTATATTCACGGTGTATACACACAGAGATCAGGAATACATCTCTCAGTGTGTATATATATATATATATATATATATATATATATATATATATATATATATATATATATATATATATATATATATATATTCCTTTTGTGTGGTAGATAACGCAGTTGTTATATGATTCATGAAATTAATACCAAAATATTCTCTAATTGTCTTAGTGGATAGATGTGATTAATATGAGTAACTTCATAAAGCAAGGGGTGCATTAGGCCTCAACCATTATATAAAATGATAGCAAGTAATCTTCAAGATTAATGTAGGCGAGATGTAAATACTAAGTAACATCTGTTGGACCGAGATGGAAAGATGCTGTGAGAGGCCTGTAAGCAGAGAATATATTTTGAGTCTATCATTGAGAGGGATGAGTGGGCTGCCTTGCGGCTGAGGTATGTTGCGATTGTGTGTGAGTGTGTGTGGTTTTGAATATAATGGAACTTAGGAGTATGTTGAACATGCTGGGGGAAATATGTGGAGTATATTGTACATCAGAGCCTCATTATTAGCCTGCTCACAATGCAGGGTTATGTAACACACACACACACACACACACACACACACACAAAGCACAAAATAAACATATTACAAAGATATCACTAGACTTTACTGATGATTACCTGCTCTGTCTGTCTGTAGTCATCACAGCCAGTCTGATATCCGGTAACAACTGCAAAAACTTACCATGCTCCCTCTTGAAAGCTTCAGTGGAACTAATGAAGGTCTGGAACCAGGCATTTCAGGATTTTCTAAGTGAACATTATAATATCTCTGGTCTCGCTTCCCCAGGAACACAGATTGAGTGATTCGAGACTCTCCTGTATCTTGCATGACTGGTTCTATGCGAGCGGTAAAGATCTGATATCTCGCTTAATTTGAAGAGAAAAGAGAAGATTGAACAATATACCCTGCGCCACAAGGCTGGGTCCGGAGCTAAGGAGACTGAGATATGACACAGGACTGATGCAACTGGACCTCAATACATTGGAGGAGAGCAAGAATAGACCTCAATACACTGGAAGAAAGAAGGAAGAATTGAGGAAGTTATAACACATTTGTAAGATTATAATTATTCTTATATAATTATATAAGAGATTATAAGGAGCAATTTGCAAAAATAGACAAAGATGCAAGATTTGAATATTAGTTAAATGGGTCTTAGAATAACCTTTCGTATCAGAGTTCTGAATATTTTGACTGGTGTAGATGGACAAGTAGTTGGAGGTAACTGAACATACGATTTTAAACGAGAGAGAGAGAGAGAGAGAGAGAGAGAGAGAGAGAGAGAGAGAGAGAGAGAGAGAGTGAGTGAGTGAGAGTAAGAGTTTTGAAGGGAGGGAGAGGGAGGGACAGACCCATAATACTTCAATGCTTAATCGATACCAGTACCAGAGCTCGGCTCCGCGGGAGCTAATTTAATCAGGAACAAACGGGGTGTTACTGATTAAAACTCCAGTTGAGGTATTCTTCCGTGACTTGCAGTGATGCATTGCTTTGACACCGCAGAGGCGCTCTGTGGGGGGAGGTGGAGGGTTCTCAGGCATTCTCTTCTTCTGTGGTGCTCCCTGGCTTGGCTAATGCGTTCTTTTCTAGTAGTTTATGCTAAAGAAGCACAATAAGAGGAATCGAAGAGGTGGAGGCAGAGTCCAGTCCATACGTAGTTCACAAGTAGATTTGAGAGCCGGGACTATAGAGCTAAAGCTCATTCCCCTCAAACGTAGTTAGGTTAGGTGGGTACACATACACACACACACACACACACACACACACACACACACACACACACACACAACAAGGGAAGGGAATATTCATGAGAAAGCGCCAAGTCATTACGACTATATAAGGAATGGTGCCCAACGTCTTGGACGGTCGGGGATTGAACGCCGACCCGCATAAAGTTCCCAAACAAGCGGTGAAATCAAACACAACTCACAGTTACAAAACACGAAGTAACCCCGGTAACTATGTCACTTTCCCCTCAACAATCAATACTCAAAAACCGAGACCAAGAGCCGTGGCTCGACCCTCATCAGCAGATCTAACGGGATGGAGATCAAGGTGAGGACACGGGCTCCAGCTCCCGGCCAACGTACCCACAATGGGAGCACCTACCATGGCTACTATTAGCTGTGGTGTGAAACGCTAGTCATTTGTCACTGGTCAGATATCTCCCATTGTTGGGGTGGAACGAGGGGAGAGAAAGGAACGAGGGGAAGAGGACAACGAGGAAAAAGGGGGAGAGAGGGGAGGTAGAGAATAAGTGGGCAGTAAAGAGGAAAGTGGTGGAGGGCAATGTGGGATAAAGATGGGGAAAAGGAGCAATGGGAGAAGAGGGAGGGATGAGATGGAGAGAGAAAGCAGAAGTGATAGAGAATGCGAGATAAGAAAGGGAGAAGGTCATGGGAGATGGAAAAGGAGACGGAAGAGGGCGAGTTGGAATGGGCGGAGTGTTTGATCATGAAATATATATATAAAAAAGGATACGACAACAATATCCTGCTTTGTTCACCATCTGCCAGTGGTGGTTATAGTGTGGTGGTGATTGTGATGGTGTGGTGATGGTGGTAATGTGGTGATTATGGTGTGGTGGTGATTGTGATGGTGTGGTGATGGTGGTGATGTGGTGATTATGGTGTGGTGGTGATTGTGATGGTGTGGTGGTGATTGTGATGGTGTGGTGATGGTGGTAATGTGGTGATTATGGTGTGGTGGTGATTGTGATGGTGTGGTGATGGTGGTGATGTGGTGATTATGGTGTGGTGGTGATTGTGATAGTGTGGTGATGGTGGTAATGTGGTGATTATGGTGTGGTTGTGATTGTGGTGTGTTGGTGATGGTATGGTAGTGATGGTGATGGAATGGTGGTGATGGTGTGTTAGTGGCGAAGGTGTGGTGGTGCCGTGGTGAAGATGTGATGGTGTGGTGGTGATCAGGTGTAAGAAAACGAAGGAGTAGAGAGATCAGGTGCCCCAGCAGAGGCCAAAACAACCAATCAGAATAAACATTCTATAGCAAACAAGAATAACCACCAGAACTGGAGGACACGGAAGAAAGAGGTCAAAAGAAAAGTGCAATAAGGGACAGAGGAGATAAAACAAGAAAATGACAGACTAAAGACGAAAAGAAACGAAGAAAAGAAACAAATTAGACAAATTAAATCTATTTCGTATAATAAACTTAACAGAAACAAAAACCAGGCATCAAAAATAAATCAGAAAAAAAAAAATAGGACCACATTAAATAAAAAAAAAGCGGAGGTGGAAGAAGAGGGTAAGGGAAAGAGGGGTGGATTGGGGGAAGGTATGGGTTGGGGGGGGGGAGGTGAGGAAAGAGAGGGGAAACAAAGGGGAAGCCAAGGCATGGTGTCAGAAAATGGGGCGATGGGGAGGGTAATCCAAAAATCTCCCTCGTGCTGGTTATTTCAAGGTACAGCTGTCACGTGCCCGAGGGGAGAGGGAAGGGGAGAGGAAGAGGGAGGAGAAAGGGGGGGGGGGAAGGGCAGAAGTGAGAAGAGAGGGAAGGAAAGAGAAGCGGCAAGGGCTGAAAGGAGAGGTTAGAAAGGAGGATGGGATAAGGATAAGGATAAGAGTGGATAAGTGGCCGGGGAGGGGAAGATGGGAAAGGAGGGGAAGGTAGGTTGGGATGGGAGGGGAAAAAGGGAAAAGAGAAAATGGTAGAGGAGAGGTAAGGAAAAGAGGAAGAGAAGAGGAAGAGGGGAAGGAAGATAGCAAAGGGTGTAAAAGGAGGAGAGGGAAGGAAGGAGGAAGAATGCAGAGAATAAGAGGGGTAGTGGAGAGGCTGTGAGGGAGGGGGAGGGGTAGATGGGGCCGGGAGAGAAATGGAATGGGAGAAGAGCTGGAAATAAATAAAGGGAAGGAATGAAATAGACAAGAACGAGGAGGTACATTAGGGAAGAGACGATACAAGTGGAGATGACTGAAGGGGTAATAAGCATTAAGCTCCATTTCTAGTTGTAGGTACATATTTGTGCACTTTTTTTGAATCGTACAAATAATTACATTTTATTTCGAAAAAAAAATCAGTATGTCACAGATGAATTAAATCGTTCACTCATGTTTTCATTTACTCGTTCATTTGTTTTATCTTTCATTCGTTCATTAAAAAAAAACACACATGTGATTATTCACACACACACACACACACACACACACACACACACACACACCTCACGACAGAAGAGCTCGGGGAGATATGATCACTACCTACAAAATTCTCAGGGGCATTGACAGGATAGATAAAGATAAACGGTTTAACACGGGTAGTACACGAACAAGCGGACACAGGTGGACACTGAGTACCCAAATGAGCCACAGGGACGTTAGAATGAACTTTTTCAGTGTCAGAGTAGTTAACAAGTGGAATGCATTAGGCAGTGATGTGGGGGAGGCTGACTCCATACACAGTTTCAAATGTTGATATGATAGAGCCCAGTAGGCTCAGTACACCAGTTGATTGATAGTTGAGAGGCGGGACCCAAGAGCCAGAGCTCAACCCCCGCAAACACAAATAGGTGAGTACACAAACACACACTCACACATACCAGGGTTCAGCTACCAGGGATCTGGTAGCTGAGAGAACAGCGCTCTGGACTCGTAATCATGTGGCCCGGGGTCGATTCCCGGAGCCGGCAGAGACAAATGGGCAGAGTTTCTTTCACCGTGATGCGCCTGTTACCTACCAGTAAATAGGTACCTGGGAGTTAGACACCTGTCACGGGCTGCTTCCTGGGTGTGTGTGTGTGTTGGAGAAAAAAAAAACATAGTAGTTAGTAACAGTTGAGAGGCGGGACGAAAGAGCAAAGCTCAACCTCCGCAAGGACAACTAGGTGAATACAACTAGGCGAATACAACTAGATGAATACATACATTTTAATTCCCATACAATTTAATTCACATAAATCACGATGCTTCAATTATACAGTACCGCTTGAAGGAAATTGTAAGCACCGCAAAAACAACGGCGTCTCTCTCCGGCTATTGACCGTCATCCAAGAGAGAAGGTCGGTCACTAGTGCTTCCTGGGGCCAGATTCCCGAAGCAGTTACGCAAGTACTTACGAACGTGTACATCTTCGTGAATCTAGCCCCCTGGCCACTATACCCTCCTCGTTAGGTCAGTGACACTTCAGATTTCCCGCTTGTTAGCTCTTGTGATCTTGATGATATATTAACACCTTTCTTTTTATTGTTATCATACTTTTTTATAATTATTTTAGTTATTATTATTATTATTGCTGTTGTGGCTTATTGATGGTTTGTATATTTGTTTAAAAATAACAGTTTTAGTCGCAGTATGGATTGAAAGGGGGGGGGGGTGATGGAGGGGGAGGGAAGGGGGGGAAGGGAAGGGGGAGGGAGGGAGGGAAGGGAAGGGGGAGGAGGGGGAGGGAAGGGAAGGGGGAGGAGGGGGAGGGAGGGAGGGGGAGATTAGGGACGTTGATTGAGTGTGGGAAAGGTGACACTATGTGAAGGGTGCAGGAAGATAGCATCTATGTGTACTGAGATGGGCATTGTTGAACCCCCCTCCCCCTCCCCCTCCTCTCTCTCTCTCTCTCTCTCTCTCTCTCTCTCTCTCTATGCTTCACATTATCCCCCCATAACTTCAACTTTCCCTAACCTAGCATCCTCCAACACTCTCCCTCACACTCTAAACCCTGATTGCCTCTCCCCCTCCCTTACCTTCCTTTCCCTTGCCCCCTAACCCGTTTCTATTCCTTCCTCCCCACCCGGAACCCCCACACACACTCCCTCCCCTGTCCCATGATCTCCTCGGCTTGAGGACAGATGGCCAACACGGACCCGTTGCTGTAGCCTGATGTCGTTGGTTACGCCTGGTGTGACAACATTGAGTAAAGGCAAGGAGGGCGAGACTGGGTGGAGAGAGAGAGAGAGAGAGAGAGAGAGAGAGAGAGAGAGAGAGAGAGAGAGAGAGAGAGAGAGATTTCCACGTGTGAGAGCATTTGTCAGAGCGCGTTAGATGGGGTATTTAAACACGAGAACGCTGGCTAAGAGGCATTGCACAATCATATTAGTATGGGACTGTTAGGAGGCGTTAGTGGAGAATTTAAGTGTGAAAGCATTGACCAATGAACGCCAGTGGAGTATTAAACTGTGGAGGCATTGATCAAAGGTTATTAGACGGGTATTTAAGGATGAAGGCATTGACCATACGACGTTAAAATTCTCCTTGAGTGTGGAGACATTAATCAACGTGCGTAAGGGGAAGTATTTAAGCTAAGAATCATTGGTCAGATGATAAAGGAGTATTTAAGTATTAGAGTTTTCATGAGAGGACATCTGGAGAACAGGTTCGTATTCAGTCATTGACGAAATGAGTGTGAAAGTTATTGGTAGCCGTGGCAATTGTGGATTATTGTTTATTCGAGCTCTATAATGCCACTTAAATGTCTCTAACTTCGCGAAAAAGATGGTGCGAGAGAGAGAGAGAGAGAGAGAGAGAGAGAGAGAGAGAGAGAGAGAGAGAGAGAGAGAGACAGAGGAGGGAAGGTGTTTTTTTTTTCTCTGGGTGGAAGACCAAAGCGAGAGTTTGTTAACTGTGTATCTATTGGATGGCTGCCGAGAGGAAATTCGTTAGTCATGTGTTTATTGGTTGGTGGCGAGGAGTAAATTTGTCAGCCTAACGAGCTGTAAACCTGTTATGGAGCATGCTGTTCCACTCTCCTCTTCCTGTTGCCTTTATGCATAGTACCAGAAGGCCTTTGGTTACGTTACGCTAAATTATAAATTCACTTAAATTTAGAGCATTTCCGACCTCGCATTAAACTCCTCTCCAATTTCTATCAGGGCCCTTCTCTACTATATTTAAATCTCCCAAAATGGGCATCTACAATACTTTTCCCCATTTAAAACATTACTACCTTAAGGAATTTTCAGTCTTCCACAGATGAAACCCATTTTATGCTTTATACCAATTAAATGCATTTCTAGTACCCCATTAATGCAATTCTGATACCCCATTAACGTATTTCCTTCTCCCAAATTAAAGACCTATAAATTTAAATTCTCAAAATAAAGATTTTTCCCCATTCAGGGCATTTTTTTCCTTCCTCTCTTTCCCCCCTCCCTCCTCCCCTCCATAGAAACATTTTAAACTCCCCCCCTCCCTTCCCTTTTAAGACATTTACACCCATTCATTTAGACCCATTCATACCCAGATGGATTCATGTTAACCCCATCCCCCCCCCCACCAACCTCGTAAAGACATTCACAGTTAAACACAGCTACACATTTCTTAAAGGATTAGGTTAGGTTAGACTAGGCCAGACTAAGTCAGGTTTGGTTGGATCAGATCAGGTCAGGTACGCCAGGTTAGGTCAGTTCATGTTAAGTCAGATCATATGACAGGGCATTTCATGTCAAGTTAGGTCAGATCAGTCAGGTTATGTTAGATCAGTTCAGGTCAGGCCAGGTTAGGTTAGCTTAGGTCGGTTCGGGTTGGGTTAGGTTGGATAAGATTGGTTCACGATATAATTTTCTTTGACTTATATATGATCAAAATCAGAAACTTTATTTGTAACCACTTACATAAATCTTTACAATAATGGCTGGACTAAACAGGCGTAGAGCAGTGTAATACGGGTATGTGAAGACGTAATAGACATTTCATTAGAAACTCAACGTAATAGACATTTCATTAGAAACTGCTGAAAGAACTGAAAGCACAATTAGATGAGTAGAAACACACACGTACACACTTGGGGGCCTGTGGTTGAGTTGACAGCACTTGGGACTCTCAATCCTAGGGTCAGGGTTCGATTCCCGGCGATGGTGGAAAACAAGTGGGCTGAGTTTCTTTCACCCTGATGCCCCAGTTACCTAGCAGTAAATAGGTATCTGGGAGTTAGACAGTTATTACAGGCTGCTTCCTTGGGGGTGCGTGTGTGTGGAGAAAAAAATAATTAGTAGTTAGTAACAGTTGATTGATTGACAGTTGAGAGGCGGGCCGAAAGAGCAGAGCTCAACCCCCGCAAGCACAACTAGGTTAATACAACTAGGTGAATACAAACACACACACACAACACACACACACACTCTTCCATCATAACTGTTCAATAAAGTATTATTTTGTTTTATTTTGAAGGCGGGTATTAGTCATGTGACAATATTATATAAAATAAATATTTTTTACACCTAGGAAATAGAGAAGAACATTTACCCCGTAATATGTTCATTATATATGTTATATTGCACAGAATACCTGTATGCAAATTTACAGGTGCAGTGCAACATGCTGTTCCCTCATATGCATTTATATGATTCATCCCTTCTCTCATAGCATACTCTGGACTAGATATGCTAGATATAATAGTGAGATAAACAAATTTAAATTTAGGCTTGTTAGGGTGCAAAATTTTCTGAATTGGTGATGTATATATATTGTTATTTGACGTGTATATATAATAAATTTGTACATATAATTGAAAATTATCATGTCTTAATTGTGATCTAAAGTTAAGAAGCAAGGAATTTATTAGAAGAAAGCACTAAGCCAGAGCGACGGTATAACACTTGAAAGAGATTGAAGGATAAGGATTTAGGATAAGATGGAGGCAGCCCAAGCGTTTAGACGAAAAATTTAATATTTTCTAAAATACTGTCTTGATTGATCTCTTCAGCGGAGAATATAAGGAGAGTAGAGGAAGCTCTACTCCTCACAGAGCAACTGCTTGACATATACCCAAGGTACCCATGCAAAGCCTGACCCATTGTACCCATGCAGAGCCTGACCCAAGGTACCCATGCAGAGCCCGAGCTACTTATGATGTATTTGATGCACAGAGAATTTCTGTATGCCGTGGAAGACATTGTATAGTGTACATCTTGATCACGGTTCTACACAACGCATAGTTGTGAGGTAGAATTCATTATGAGAGAGGTTCTGTTTAAGAAAAAAACGGAAAGAGAAACTTAGATATATATATATATATATATATATATATATATATATATATATATATATATATATATATGTCGTACCTAGTAGCCAGAACGCACTTTTTGGCCTACTATGCAAGGCCCGATTTGCCTAATAAGGCAAGTTTTCCTGAATTAATATATTTTCTCTAATTTTTTTTCTTATGAAATGATAAAGTTACCCATTTCATTATGAATGAGGTCAATTTTTCTTATCAGAGTTAAAATTAACGTAGATATATGACCGAACCTAACCAACCCTACCTAACCTAACCTAACCTATCTTTATAGGTTAGGTTAGGTTAGGTAGCCGAAAAAGTTAGGTTAGGTTAGGTTTGGTAGGTTAGGTAGTCGAAAAACTATTAATTCCTGAAAACTTGGCTTATTAGGCAAATCGGGCCATGCATAGTAGGCTGAGAAGTGCGTTCTGGCTACTAGGTACGACATATATATATATATATATATATATATATATATATATATATATATATATGTCGTACCTAGTAGCCAGAACGCACTTCTCAGCCTACTATGCAAGGCCCGATTTGCCTAATAAGCCAAGTTTTCCTGAATTAATATATTTTCCCTAATTTTTTTCTTATGAAATGATTAAGTTACCCATTTCATTATGTATGAGGTCAATTTTTTTTTATTGGAGTTAAAATTAACGTAGATATATGACCGAACCTAACCAACCCTACCTAACCTAACCTAACCTATCTTTATAGGTTAGGTTAGGTAAGGTAGCCGAAAAAGTTAGGTTAGGTAGGTTACGTAGTCGAAAAACAATTAATTCATGAAAACTTGGCTTATTAGGCAAATCGGGCCTTGCATAGTAGGCAGAGAAGTGCGTTCTGGCTACTAGGTACGACATATATATATATATATATATATATATATATATATATATATATATATATATATATATATATATATATATATATATATATATATATATATATTGAAGAATGAGACATAGATAAATAGTCAGTAATATGGTAATATGAGGGGCAGATGGAAAGAGATACACGAAGAAAGGCTCAAATATAGGTGGTGGTAGAGAGGAAGATGGATGGAGAAAGAGCAGACGAGGACAGAGAAAAGCAATAAGAGGCAGCGAAGTAGACTGAGATAGAGAACAGTAGAGAAAGACATAGAAAGAGGTAAAAAAAGACAGAGTTCGAGTCAAAGCGAAATAGAGAGAGAGAGAGAGAGTGAGAGAGGGACATAAACATGCAGAGTGAGGCAGAGACATATATATATATATAGAGGCAGGCAGAGAAGCAGAGAGGGGCAGAGCGAGGCAGATAGAGGCAGTGGGCCGGGATAAACACATTACACTGCGGGTAGAGGTTTTGTCGTCCGCCATATTTAATCCTTTAAGTTGGTCGCCCCCCAACCCTGGGATCAGCGCGCGGAATTCAATTAAGTTTAAAATGAAGTTGAATAAAACGATGGCGGTGAAGGGAGGGAGACAGAGAGAGGGAGGGAGGGAGGGAGGGAGGGAGCAAGTGAGGGAAGGGAGATGGAATGGGATTTGGGGAGTGAGTGATTAGCTAGTGGTGAGGGAGAGGGTGAGGGAGCAAAGGAAAGATGGAAAAGGCGGAGTGGATTTCAGTTGGAAAGAGAGGGAGAGAGAGAGAGATGTCGTCAGCCTTACTCTTATAGATAAGGCCTAACGTTGTGGATAACCGAAAGACATCAATTAATACTCAACACGATGACCAAACCACACATCAGAAAATGAAGAAACGACAACGTTTCGGTCCTGCCTGGACTACTATCAAGTCGTGTAATAATTGTCATTACAATGGTATAATGACTTGATATCCAGGACGTCTTGATAATGGAGCGACCTGATAATGGTCCAGGACGGACCGAAACGATGTCGTCTCTTTCATTTTCTGATGTGTGGTCATCATATCTTCAGCCACGTTATTGTGACTCTTCGTCTGCGTCTGAATACTCAAGGAGCTCGGCTAAAAGTGACCTGTTATTGACTGTGCCCTTCTCAAGAGTTTTACTCTGCCAGCAGTTAAACAATCATATGGAGCCTCTAGCACACAGCTCCAGCTTCATCCAGTCATGATTGCAATACACAAAATCACCCTGAAATTTACTGGAGCACTCTGAAACCTTCAAAACTAGCACATAACTTACACAACCAGTATGAAATCTACGAAACGAACCTGCAACTAAGAGAGCCGGTTGACTTAAAATACAGAGCTACATATATCTAAACAGAGTATCAGTGGATAGCCAAATGGAAATCTAGGACAAACACAACAAACTATGAAGACCTTGAAAACAAAAGCACAGAGGATATAAAATAAAAACCATAGAATTTTCAAATGTCAGCCTCACAAAAAATGTCCAGCAAAAGTCCAATCGACACCACAGGAGAGATTTTGTTACAAAGTAGACATGGTATCCCTATTTTCACTTTTTTCACTCCACGTGTGAAGGTTATGGGATAATTTTTACTCTGTGTATTAGGGGCTTCCTTATCATTAACACGCCTCTTCTGAGGACTCTTAACTCTATGCTCTGCTAGTTTACCAAATAAGCATTAACGAGTTCCTTTACGAAACCTGTACATCTTTCCTCAATCATAGAGGCTTAATTTGCATTTATTAAACAGTTTATGAGCTCCAAGGCTCTTCAAGGTTGTGTATAACCATAATATAACCAAGGGTCGAGAACGACCTCGTAGGGTTTCCAAGCTGGGAAACTGTTTAATACAAACTAAGCCGTCATGATTAGGGGAAGGATGTACAGGTTTCGTAAGTGTACAAGTAAATGTTAGATAAATCCTGAGGCGTTACGGACAGAAATTTCTTCACTTGTTTTGTGTGGGATTACATATTAGTTATAAGCCTCTTGGAAAAGATGCTTTTTAAGAACATAAAAGCTCTATTGCAAATCTCGCACCCACCCATAGTTTAAGGCTTCACTTAGAGACCCCAGAACAACAGGAAGGGCCTTGTTTGAAGACAGTAAAAGGGATCCATCCTGGTTTTAGTCTCTGGCAACCGAGAAACACCTGGTGACGAAGATGAGTGCTTGCACACCTCACAGGAACGATACGTCGTGTAATCCTCAGTCTTGCAATCACAGTTCATCTCACGTCCTTTGCTACTGCTGCCAGTGTCGCTCGGTGAAGGCGAGGGGGGGACCAGCTGGGGAAGAACGGGGGGTATAGGGAGGAGATAGGGGGAAGGGAGGAGGGAGGGAGAGCAGGGGTCAGCAGGGGGTCGTGTAGGAGGTGCTGGAGGAGGCTGTGAAGTGAGTTGTAGCGGGGGTCGGAGAAGCGTGCGACAAATGTAGGGCCGTCGACGGCCTGGTCGCTACACAGACTAATGAGGCGTGCTCCAGCTTTTTATACCCCCCCATCCTCCCTGCCTGTGTGTGTGTACTCACCTAGTTCTTCTGGCGGGGGGTGGTTGAGCTTCGGCTTTTTGGTTCCGCCTGTCAATGGTTATTCAACTGGTGTACAGGTTCCTGAGCTTATTGGGCTGTTATCTACATTTGAAACTGTGTATGGAGTCTGCCTCCACCACATCACTTCCTAGCGCATTCCATTTATTAACTACTCTGACACTAAACGAAGTCTTTATAATGTCTTTATAGATCCTTTGGGCACTCAATTTCCACCTGTGTCCCCTAATTCGCGCGCGCGCGCGCGTGTGTGTGTGTGTGTGTGTGTGTGTATCTACCTATGTCTGAAGGGGTTGAGCTTCCCCCCTGGGGCCCTGCCTCCCCAGGTGTCGGCTACCGGATTGAAATTACTCGACCTACTGTTATAGAATCTGCTTTTGAAACTGTGATATTGAGGAGCTCCATCTTCACCTTTAAGAGGAAAGTGGCTATTTGCATCCGCACGGCCCCTCTGCGTCTCAGCCACACGCCCTTGACCTGAGGTATGGCTGTTTTGTGTGTGTGTGTGTGTGTGTGTGTGTGTGTTTTGACCCTCTAATACAGTGCTTTTCGAACATGTTGCTCTTGTGATATCCGCTTTCAAATATTTTATTGGAAATCCCTCCTTATTATTTCTCCTTCATAGCTCGATCCACTTGCTTACCTGTCCTTACACTTAAGAGTTTTTCCCTCGGCTCTCTATGGCTGATTTGCCTGACTTGGTTCGAGACATGTCCTCCCGTTGCTCTGCTGCTTAACGATGTCAATTAGTATTTTGTATGTCTTGATCATGTTCCTTTATATCTTTTCGCTTTCTGTATCATAAAATTCAGCCGTTTCTTCACGTATAAGTCACAGCTCACCAGAGAAGTCCTATAAATATTAATATTGGTTCACAAACTTTCAATGTGGTTTGAAACTTGCGGCCAACGAGAAACTTTCAAATTAAATAACTTTACGCGACTAGAGAACTTAGTTACACGTTACAGCAAAGAAACTTTTTGCAGTAGCGTGAACTTTTTCCGTCCAAACCTGGACGCAAGCCTTAGGAGAACTGCGTCCACTTAAGGTCGACGATACAGTGGAGGTCTTGGAGTCCTGTTGCTCACTTAACCTTTATTCATGTTGCGAACAGGTTCCTGAACCCTTTCGGTTCTTTTATTCCTACAGTTTGTATCCATGTGTGGGATCCCGCCTCCGCCATTCTACTCCCAGGTTCATTATGTTCATTTACTACTTTGTAGTTAACCTGTTATTAACCATGAGAGAGAGATTCAGTTTGATATTAATCCCCAATTCCTTTTAGCTGTCATAGAAGGATTCCTCTTTCTGTTTGATATCCAACTTCATAACTTTGCATTTACTGGGGTTAAACTCAAGCAGCCACTTCTAGGACCACTTTCAGTTCGTCAAGGTCTTCTTATAGTTTCTTACAGTCTTTCTTGTCTATGTATTTTCCTCGAAATTGTTACGTCATGAGCAAAGGCTGATAGAAATCAATCTAGCCCCTCTGGTAGAACATTCATACAAATCAGGAATGGGAGAAATTTAAATACAGAATCACAAGGAGCTCTGCTTGTATTACCTTACACCTTGAATTGCTTTTTACTCACCTTGACTCTTCGTATATATATATGAACGTATTATTGAATAATCAGTGATGGAACATTTCATGAACATTTAACATGAGAAACACACACACACACACACACACACACACACACACACACACACACACACACACACACACACACACACACACGTGTCCTGGAAGGCGTATACCTTACATTGTCGTTGTGTACATAACCTCTACGTCGCCCTCCACGACACAATGATGGCGACTAAAGACGTATCCTCTGATTAAAAATGAATCCCACTGTACCCAACATGGTCTCGGAGACGTCTGAAGCTGACATACTACAATATTCTTGTGTATAGTGCAATATTCTTGTTGACGCGCTCGTGTTGCAGGACAAGAAAATTTAAGCACAAAGATCAACGTGACGTTTCATTCTAGCAACAGTGGGCGCCGTCACAAGCAAACAATGAAGAGATGGACCAGCCATTGGGGGCTAATTGACTGTATGTAAATGATTCGCATTCATTAATCTTGCCGTAATTTTATGATTGATTGCAACGAGGGTCGATTAAATAAACATAAATCACACACGGGAGGAAGAGCGCTGGCTAATGTCGGTAATAGACGAGTGTGGAGGGTCTTCCAGGGCGATAGAAGCAAGTTGGAGGGCCTCAAACGACAATAGAGGCAAGGGTGAGGGTCTTCAGCGACGTTTGCAGCAAGTGGAGGATCTCCAATGACGATAGAAGCAAATCGAAGGGTCTACAATAGCCACAGAAGCAAGTGGAAGGCCCTCAATGACGATAGAAGCATGTTAGAGGGTCTACAATAACGATAGAAGCATGTTAAAGGGTCTACAATAACGTTAGAAGCAAATGGAAGGTCCTCGACGACGATAAATGAGTGAATATAACAATTTGACCGGATCTTGACAGAAGCATCAAACACAATAGTAATTACACTACCTTGGTCTCTCTCTCTCTCTCACTCCCTCCCTCCCTCCCTCTCCTTCTTTCTCTGCCTCTCTCACATCTACACTATAAACTTGTAATATATTCATTAATCATAAACAAAAATATATCCAATTGCATCTGTATTATTAATAGAGAAAAAGAGCAGTGTTTACCAGTGGAAATTTTTTAATTAATTTTCAATCGTTCAGCTTGAAATTTTTAGTACATGGAACCAGTGAGAGGTTCACTCACGGTAATTGTGCATATATAATAATTTTTTTTTGTTCATGGGCTTATAGCAGCGCTGGACGAAAAAAAAAGTGCTTTGTTGACTGATATTTCGTGATTGTTGAATACATAACTTTTATTTCATCAAAAGTTGAATATTAGGCATTTATAAAAATCGGATTTTTGTGTAACATTGGGTATCGCGGAAATCAAAATCTGTATACATATTTTTTGGGGGGTTGGTTATTTTTTTTTTTAGTGTGCGTACAAGAGATATTTTTAGTAATTTTAATTAGTTTATATTGATTGACGATATATGTCTGTCTTAATTTCATTGTTATTATTATTAATGTTATTATAATTAATTTCAATTTTATTATAATTCATTTCATTATTATTAGTTGTAATATAGTTATAATTCTTATATATATTCAGAATATTTAGTGTATTGTTTAAATGAATTTTCTTAGGCCAGATAGTAAACAACATTAATATTCTAACGTTATGATATTGTGTTCTTGTCCACCAGGAATAATGTACTTGCTTGATCGACAAATAAAGATATCTTCGGTGTCTAGTTTCCTTGTGTGTTTGCGGCAAGTACACACACGCTTGTATCCGATTCCAGCCGTATTGTGCTGTTTGGTGTCGTATGGTCCTCGATCCGGAGGCACTCAAGGTGTATCCGTCTTACCTATATCCGGCCCTTTCAGCTGCTTCTTTCACCTGGCGCCTCTGTTCACCTAGCAGGAAATTAGTATATCTGGGAGTTAGGCAACTGTTGTAGGGTTGCTCTCTGGGGGGACTCGAATACAAGACTAAGGGCAGACTTTGAGTCGACATTAGCGGGGGAAATTGGGGAAAACTACCTCCCAATGCCATTAATTAGCAATTTTTTTCCTTTTGAGCTTCGCACCATACCTCAGCCGCCTAATACAACCCAACACTCAAATTTGTACCCTATTCTACTTATTTGGGCATCCAAAACGGCGTCTTTAGAGCTGTACCCAATTCTACTCCTCCGAACTAATTACACAAATCGGCTCCTCACTGCCATCGTAGATTACAAGTCAAGTGAAACTGCCTTTTCCCACAATCGCAAATCCCGTACCCTTACCAGAAACTTCCTCTCCCGCTTCTCTCCTACCACAAACCCTCGTTCCCATCCCACTAACCCTCATCCCCCTCCCAATAATCCCCCCCTCCCTTCTGACTAACCCCCACCAACAAATAACTCCCCTTCCATCCCACAAGCCTTCCACCAGAAATCCCCCTCCTTCTATTACTAGCCCCCCACCAACAATCCGCTAACCTCCCACTTAATGATTAATCCCACTTAATTATTCCTCTCCCACAACCTATATCATCCCTTCCCACTAACCCCCACCAACAACCCCCTCAACAACTACCCTTCCAGCAACTTCCCCCCCCTCTAACAACCAGCCCCCCTCCCCCTCCACCAACAACTCTTGCCATATTCCAAACACTACAGTCTCCCCTTCCGTATTTAGCTCCAGCCTCGACACACAAGTCTTAATACCAGAATTGTAGGGTCTCTCTGTCTTCCCCCTAATCTGTGTGTTTGTCTGTCTCTGTCTATTTGCTCACCATTATGGGCGTCTCTATGACTGTCACTCTTTCTGTCTGTGTGTTTTGGTTCCCCTTATACATTCTTTATCTATATTTGGTTCTCTTCCCTCTTCCCATTTTCTCTCTCCATTTCATCATGTATTTTCTTCTAATTACTTCTTTCTGTCGCTACCCATGCGGTAAGTGTCAATGTTAGCTCGCTAACAGATGCTTCCAGGGATTCGGCATACATATATATATATATATATATATAAATATATATATATATAATATATATATAATATATATATATATATATATATTATATATATATATATATACATATATATACATATTCTGAGTGATAAACATACATTTCTTAAAATATATATGAGTCTCATCTAGAATAACCTCCTTTTCTATCACTGGGACCTGTTTCCTCACAAATATCTTTAACATTTCTTGCACTTTCATCTCTTCAGTAACCTAGTCACTTGGTCGTTCTTTCCACAGCTTTCACTAATTTAGCTTCCCTCGAGTCTCCCAGCGAAACATCATGGAGCTTTTCGATTCCCAATCGATCTTTCCATGATTTAGATCCCCCATTATTGATCAGTTTGGCTTCATTCTGTGTGTTGATGCTGCTTTCTGCAATCCATCAATGCATGACTTGTCATTGTATTCCTGTCTGGGTCTTCAGTTGTTTGCTGGGGAGTTGTAAATTACCAGGACTAGGGGTCCTTCTCCTATCTGTTGGTGTCTGTTTGTAAATTTGTTTCCTGATTTTCTTGTTCCTCAAACTTCCAGTTTGTTTTGCTACGAGTGCCACTTCCCCTCATTGTCTTTGTTGTATTTAGTTCCTTATTACTTGTTATTCCCCTGGAAATATTGCGTCAGAGATCATATCGTTTATTTTTGTTTCCAATATTGCAATTAAATCAGGCACGGAAGGACGTGTACTCACCTAGTTTTGTTTGCGGGGGTCGAGTTTCGGCTCTTTGGTCCCGCCTCTCAACTGGTGTACAGGTTGCTGACCCTATTGGGCTCTATTATATCTACACTTGAAACTCAGTATGGAGTCTGTCTTCATCATATCACTTTATAATGCATCCCATTTATTAATTACTCTGACATTGAAACAATTCCTTCTAATGTCTCTGTGGCTCATTTGGGTACTCAGTTTCTACCCTTATTCAATAATCTATCATTATCTACCCTGTCCATTCCCCTGAGAATTTTTGTATGGGGTAATCATGTTGTTGTTGTTTAAGATTCAGCTACTAGGAACTAAAAGTTCCATGTAGCACAGGCTATGGTGAGCCTGTAGTGAACTTACCTGGCACAGGAGCGGGGCTGTAACTTGGGTAATCATGTCTCCCCCAGCTCTTTTGTCTTCATGGGACGTGAGGTGCAATTCACGTAGCCTTTCCTAGTAACTCATTCCTCGTAGTTCTGGAACTATTCTAGTGGCAAACCTTAGACCCTTCTCTAACTCTTCTTCTTATGCTTGATAAGTATGGACTCCAAGCATGGCAGGGTGTGTTTGTGCACGGCAGGGCACGTGTCTGCACGGCAGGGCACGTGTGTGCACGGCAGGACGTCTGTGTGCACGACAGGCCACGTGTGTGTGCACGACAGGCCACGTGTGTGTGCACGACAGGCCACGTGTGTGTGCACGGCAGGGCACGTGTGTGCACGGCAGGGCGTGTGTGTGTACGGCAAGGCACGTGTGTGCACGGCAGGGCGTGAGTGTGTACGGCAAGGCACGTGTGTGCACGGCAGGGCGTGTATAAGCGAAGCATCAGAGGACGAGAGCGGGACATCGGCCTGAAACCGTATCGTGTTTGCATAAATTTACATAGGCCGACAAAATCCGGCAGAGGCACTTCCGTCCCAGAAAGATTGGAACAGCGTTCGGTAAGATTGGCGAAGCGTTCGGCACATAAGATTGGCACAGCATTCGGTATATATGATTTACACAGCGATCGAAAGATAAAACTATTTCTAAAACTTTAGACAAATATGACTGGCAGTGTTCGGAATTTAATGTAGGCGAGGCGTTCGGAATTTAGGATTAGCAAAGTAATATTTATGAAATTCGTGCGTAGCAGTTGCTATTTTCGGACAAACCGTTCCATTAAAGTTAATGACGCGATCGGTAGGATTGGCGAAGTGTTCGGTAGGATTAGCGAAGTGTTCGGTAGGACTGACGAAGTGTTCGGTAAGATTAGCGAAGTGTTCGGTAGGATTGACGAAGTGTTCGGTAGGATTGACGAAGTGTTCGGTAGGATTGACGAAGTGTTCGGTAGGATTGACGAAGTGTTCGGTAGGATTGACGAAGTGTTCGGTAGGATTCATACCTTTAGAGGGGACTAATTGCAGATTTCAAAGCTTCCTGTTGTTCCACTTAATTTCCATCGCCTGCTGTTGCCTCTGCTCAAGGCTTTCCGGTCTAAGTGCTTCCTGTTGATTTTACAACAGACGCTCTCCAGTTTTACATTATACAGATCACCTGTTGCTGTTCCCCCCTCTCTCTCCCCAATCTGTTACCGTTTATATGTCCATGGCCTTCTGTTGCCGGATGTAAACATACCGACTAGTTCCATGAACTTATATACCGTTTTATTTCCCCCCCCCCAACCACTTGGGCTGGACGGTAGAGTGACGGTCTCGCTTCATGCAGGTCGGGCGTTCAATTCCCGACCGTCCAAGGGGTTGGGCACCATTCCTTTCCTCCGTCCCATCCCAAATCCTTGTCCTTACCCCTTCCAAGTGCTATATAGTCGTAATGGCTTGGTGCTTTCTCCTGATAGTTTCCTTCCTTCCCCCCCCCCCATCTTTCCCATCATACACTTTGTCTTCCACATAACGGTTGTTCTATATTTGCTTTACTGTTGTTTAAACGGTAATCTCCCGTTTATTTTTTGCTAAATTTATTTAGAAATCATACACCATAGAAATCGGATTTCGTTCGATAGACTTTATACGCAAATAGGGGTCAAGATGTTTGTATAGTTAAATGAGTGTGAAGGAGTTGGTTAATTTATCGGAGCAGAGTTTCTCTTTGCCCCTTTTTCCACTGTTCGTAAGCCACTTCTATCTACACCTACTTTCCCCACCTATTCTCCCTCGATTTATTTATTATAGTTTCTCTGTGCCAAGTCCCCGTTCTCTCTCTGATTTTTGCCCATTCCATTCCCCTTTCTATTCCCTTTCATTCTCTTCCTCTATTCCACCTCTTCTCTCTCTCCTTCATCTCCTACCCTCTTCCCTAGCCTATTCTACCCTATTTCATCTTCTACCTCTCAGTCCTCCCTCCATTATACAGCACTACATGCACAATACAACCTTGTACACGGTTCGCTATGTAACACACGCTATGTAACACACGCTATGTAACACACACTATATATCACAGATTATATACCGCACACTATGTCAGACACGATATGTACCATATATTATAGACAAAACGCTATGTATCACAACGATATACAACACACTATGGAGCACACATTATATACAACACACTGTGTACAATACACTATGTAGCACATACACTAGAACATTTAATGTGTGAAGTTACTTCACATGTTGTATAAATGCGCAAAAAATCCTGATTTCAGAATACATTGGCATACATTACGCTTTCATTATGTAATCCACGCTATGTAATCCGCGTTACGTAATCCGCGCTATGGAATCCACACTCTGTAATGCATACTTCGTAATCCATGCTATATAATACACGCTCTGTAATCCACGATATGTAGTCCGTGTTATGAAATCCATGATCTATAATCTGCACTATGTTGACCAGACCACATACTAGAAAGTGAAGGGACGACGACGTTTCGGTCCGTCCTGGACCATTTTCAAGTCGATTGTCACAATCGACTTGAGAATGGTCCAGGACGGACCGAAACGTTGTCGTCCCTTCACCTTCTAGTGTGTGGTCTGGTCAACATACTTCAGCCACGTTATTGTGACTCATCGCCTGCATCTACACTATGTTATCTTCACTATGTAATCCACACTATGAACAGTGCTTGGTTTAGAGTGCATGTACAAGCTTAGGATTAGCGTACATGTACAAGCCTAGGATTAGAGTACATGTACAAGCCTAGGATTAAAGTACATATGCTGATACAGTAAGGAATACTGTTCAAGACATACATTACATATGCAGGTTTTTGAACGATATGTTCTTCATAGCCTCAACACCCAAACAAATTCCCCCAAAACTGTACTTTCAATGAAATATTCTCCTTCAGCGTCAACAAATGCCCCCCAAGAACAACATTCTTGAGGGTATTATGATGCTTTCCCCATGCAGGACTTGGGGCCAGATTCACGAAGCAGTTACGCAGGTACTTACGAACGTGTACATCTTTCCTCGATCTTTGACGTCTTTGGTTATAATTATTAAACAGTTAATAGGCTCCGAAGCACCAGGAGGTTATTTATATCAATAACAACAGTTGATTGGGAAGTTTTCATGCTTGTTTACTGTTTAATAAATGTAAACAAAGCCGTCAAAGATTGAGGAAAGATGTACACGTTCGTAAGTACTTGCGTAACTGCTTCGTGAATCTGGCCCTTGGCTGGCCTCAACCAAAGTTTGGTCAATTACGTTGGTCTTTGTAGACTTTTAATGTAACTAAATAAGCAGGACAAGAATATAATTGTTTTTAGGTAAAATGACCTGCTCGACACGACTGTGAAATACATCTTTGATTTTTTTTTTTAGGAAGAGAAAAAAGGGAAAAAACTTGGCTCTGATATTTTGAGTGGGTGAGGCATGCATATATTACAATGTGTACGTGAACTGCTGTGCAAGTCCTCCTCTCTCTCTCTCTCTCTCTCTCTCTCTCTCTCTCTCTCTCTCTCTCTCTCTCTCTCTCTCTCTCTTTCCGATTTCAGTTTTCATTTCTCTTGCCCTCACACCTAGCTCCCTCCCCCTAACTCTCCCCTTTCTCACCTATTTCCCCTCACTCCTCACTCCCTCACTAAGCGGATATCATACACAAAGACTCTGAAAAATTCGCTTAAGCCCAAGACCTGAATGCGCGCTACTGCATTCGATGACAATTGCATTTTTCCTGTGTGCATGTTCCTACAGGATAGGACTGGAGGGAGAGAGAGAGAGGGGGAGGGCGGTCAGGCGTGCATGCAAAATTCAGATAAGAAAAATAACTTTCAAAATCGAAAATGTGAAGGCTCCCTTGCAACGCTACACGGCCGAGAAAATAATTGAATTCCCCCCCCCCCAAGCTATCCTCTCTACTATTACTATTATTATTACAACTAGACACACACACACAGACACCAGTTAATTAACAGTTGAGAGGCGGGACCAAAGAGCCAAAGCTCAACTCACGCAAGCACAACTAGGTGAGTACACAATGAGTGTTGATGTCTGCATTATTTCAATTTTTAAATCAGCAAAATAAAGCTTGGTAATAAATTTTAAAAGTAAAGAAGTAAATAAATCAACACCTTGAGTTGTTTACCTAATACACCTTGAACAATATTGTTTTTATTGACTCAAAATCAAAGAAACAATTTATCAAGAATATTCAATAATTCTAAAGCATTAACATGTAATTTATAATATTCATTGAATTTAATCTATAAAACGAAATCATTTGTTAAAAAATTGTTTTAACGTTGAAGAAGAAATCTTTCTAAGAGAATAAATATTTCCTCGTTTTACCAATAAGATATCCATTCGTTGGATATGTAGTAAACTTTATAACTAATATATCCATTTTAAATTAGCCTCGATATCCAGACTGATAACTGGAGAAATCGCTTCATACAAAATGGCAGACAAAATTATTTTAATAATATTAGATAAGAAATATAATTTAAATATTGAAACTCTCGATATCCAAAATGTCTAAGAGATAACGCAAGAAAGAATTGCTAGGAACTTTACTGCAACCAAAAATTACCATCACTTGCTTGCAAGCTACGAGCTGAAGTTTAATTCCAATTTTTACACCAAATCATAGGTGCCAAAATGCAATTGAATGAATATATAAATTGCTAATTACCTTCAGAATGATGATAGTAAACAACAGTTTTCCCTCTCCCAAATTACCTAACTCCCAAAAAACTATTGAGGTAGGTTCTCATGACCTAAAATTGTCGTCTAATCATTCCATTAAGTTATCATAAATCATTTAATAATAAACTATTACAAATAAATCAATCTTGGTAACCAAATCAGTCTGATGTTAAGAAAACTAAATTTCCTTCTGATCTATTCAGTAAACTATCACAAACTTCCCCAAACAATAGATCACCAAACATTAATTCTTGATTTCCAGACTGGTCTTGTATTAAGAGAGCTGGAAGCAGCAGAAATTTTTTTCGTGTGCTATCTTTCCATGACCTAGAATTTCTCCCCCGCGCCCCGCCTGGACTCGTCGACCAGGCTGGAAGGCGCACTTGGATGACTTCGAAGAATTGGATTCCAGGCCGCGAGCTGAATATAAATTGGGACGGTTCCTCAGTGCCGGGGCTTCGGGGGCTGACTAACAGGCCACCCCGAGGACAGAGGGAGAGTGATGAGAGGGAGAGAGAGAGAGAGAGAGAAAGGGGGCGGAGGAGAGAAGCATAAATGATTGGAAATAAAGGTAAGAGAGAGGTCCAGGAAAGTCACCTGGAAAAGAGACTGTCTTTAAGGGAACGCCAAAGACAAAGAGACGGAATGGAGAATAAAAGGTTGAGGAAGAGGAGACTGACATAGTCGGAATGATCAGAGAGGAAGAGAGAGAGAGAGAGAGAGAGAGAGAGAGAGAGAGAGAGAGAGAGAGAGAGAGAGAGAAAGTGAGCGAGATGAAAAAAGGCAAAAGACAAAATATAAGTTGCCCAGCTAGGTCTCATGCATGCTAGTGAGGACCAAGGAACACAGAGAGAACGGTGGACGAGGCATGAAGAGAAATTGTAAAAACACGAGAATTGTGTTTTAAAACAGGAAAAACTTGGAATACAGACGGGAGAAAGAGAGCAGGAATTACAGAGGAGTGTGTGTGTGTGTGTGTGTGTGTGTGTGTGTGTGTGTGTGTGTGTGTGTGTGTGTGTGTGTGTGTGTGTGTGGTGTTACTGGTTAGGGTTGTGGTGTTACTGGTGGTGATTGAGGTGGTGTTATTGGTTGTGGTTGTGGTGTTTCTGGTAATGCTTGTGGTGGTAGTGTTACAGGAAGGGGTTGTGGTGGTCGTGTTACTGGTAGTGGTAATGGTTGGAGCTACAACTGATGGTTGTACTGCTGCTTACCTAACATTGACTGCGAGGAAGTGAAACAGGAAACAGGTCGATGGAAAGGAAGACATAGTGAGAGGAAGGGAGCGAGAGAGAAGGGAAGGGGGAGGGGAAAACAAGAGAAGGGTGGGAAGGAGGGGGTATGGCGGTAGAGGAAGAAATCTTTGATTTATGACTTAAGGCGAAGACGGAAAGAGGCGGGGATGGAAATAGATGATGGAGAGAGTTGATGGGCCCCAAATAGATCGCGGAGGGTCAGCGGTTGGGGCGTATGATGTTGTAGATAGATAGATGGTGGTGGGTGTTAATAATGTGATAAATAGGTTGTGGTGGGTGTTAATAATATGGTAGATAGAGGGTGGTAGGTGTTAATAATGTTATAGATAGAGGGGGGGGGGGTAGGTGTTAATAAAGTTATAGATAGATGTGGTAGGTGTCAATAATGTTATAGATAGATAGTGATAGGTGTTAATAATGTGGTAAATAGATGGTGGTGGATTTTAGTAATGTTCTAGATAGATTGAGGAATGGTTTTGTAAGTGTTCAGGAAGATTGTAGTAAGGGACTAGTATAAGGTTTCAGGTAGATATAATGGTAGTGTTATGTAAGGTTCCCAATACAAGGATAGGTAAGGAAGGTTTCCACTGTTGCAAAGAAGATACAGAAGGGAATAGAGAAGAGGGAGAGGGAGTTTCAAATGAAGATGGAATAGGTGGATTCCAGGGAGAGCCATGGAAGAAGAACATTAGTAACCAAATGAAAATAAATATATGGTAGAAGAGAGTGGAAAAGGTTGCAGATATATGCCAAAATATGTAAAAGTTAAAATATATGGTAGAAGAGGCTGAAAACTTTCCCTACAGTTGTATGTAAAAAAAGTTAAATCCCTCAAAATAGATGTTGGAAGAGTTCTAATGCTTCAAAATAGGTGCTAGAAGAGTTCTAAAACTTCAAAATAGGGTCTAGAAGAGTTTTAAAGCTTCAAAATAGATGCTAAAAGTTCTAAATCTTCAAAATAGATGCTAAAAGAATTCTAAAGCTTAAAAATTCATTTTAAAAGAATTTAAAGGCTTCATCTATTTTGAAAAGTTTCAGAAGGTTTTAAATACCCGGCAAAGGAACTTGAAAAGATTTTAATGTAAGACAGAAAAAGTTAGCCAAGTTCCATACATGTTTTTTTAACTTGATAACTTTAGTTCTTTTTCCCTCTGTTACCATCTATCTGGAGCTCCTTCCTATCTGCTACCATCTATCTGGAGCACCTTTCCCTCTGGTACCATCTATCTAGAACACTTTCCATCCCGGTACCATCCGTGTGGGACTTCAGTTTCCTCTATCATCTTAGAACCAGTACGATAGAGGCGCAGAAACTAGAGCAGGAGCAGCAGAAGTAGAAGGAAGAGGAGCACTATCACCCACAGGATTAACAGCTGCAAGAGGAACAGCAGAGTGCGGGTAGTGCAAAGGCCCAACGGTGCTTTATGGCGCAGCGGGAAGCAGCAGACACTCTGCGGTACTGGTCTGTTTACCATCTGCTGGTTCCTGGCGTAGCCGCTGTTCTGTGCTGTACCTTGACCTAATTGACTCGCCCTTCCTCCTTTCCCCTGGCTTGCTGTTATGTACTGTTTTTTGGACTAGTTGGCTTCCACTGGCTTGCTGGCTACTGGCTCATGTAGGTATTGTTCCTTAAACTAGTTGGCTTCCACTGGCTTGCTGTTATGTACTGTTCCTTGGACTAGTTGACTTCCACTGGCTTACTGTTATGTACTGTTCCTTGGACTAGTTGACTTCCACTGGCTTACTGTTATGTACTGTTCCTTAAACTAGTTGGCTTCCACTGGCTTGCTGTTATGGACTGTTTCTTGGACTAGTTGACTTCCACTGGCTTGTTGTTATGTACTGTTCTTTGAATTAGTTGGCTTCCACTGGCTTGCTGCTATGTTTTGAACACTGGACTAGTTGGCTTCCACTGGCTTGCTATCTTGTATTTTTCATTCTACCGTTCCCTGTATTCTTGCATCCTCTTGGTTTTTCGTTTTCGCATCCGGGTCTTCCCTCTGTTTCACTCTTCAGTTCTTTCTCCATTTCTTGGCCCCTCTTTTAAGTCTTTTCTATCTCCTTTCCCTTGTGTAGTGTCTCTTGTCTCTTCCTCTTTTTCCCTCTTATCTGTCCTCTCTCTCCCATCAACAATCTCCTGTATTCCATTTCTTCAATCTACAACCTCTCACCCTATGTCTCGCTCTCATCTACGATCTCTCATTTTCACTCTCTTCTAGCTATGACTTCAAATCATCCCATACTACCATCTACGATCTCTCTCTCTCTCTCTCTCTCTCTCTCTCTCTCTCTCTCTCTCTCTCTCTCTCTCTCTCTCTCTCTCTCTCTCTCTCTCTCTCCTTCCTCCTCCTTCGTTTACGATCCCCTCACTACTTTCTTCCCCCCTCATCCTCCTCTCTCTTCTACCCTCACAGAACATAGCGCACTGCGGCCTCTCTCGGTCATCGCACTCCACAATGGGTAGGTAGAGGGGAGAGGGAGGAGAAGGGAAGGGGAGGGCGGGAAGGGGGATGGAAAGAGAGGGAAGGGGCGTGAGGGGAAGTGGAAAGATAGGGGGAGGGGCAGGGTATGAGACAGATACAGACCCGGGGCCAGTCGAATCCCTCTCAAATACACATATGAAAGCATTGACCTAACCAGTTAGGACAGAGTTAGGAAAGGGAGAGAAGAAAAAGCCGAGAGAAGGGGAAACTAAAGAGGAATAAAGAGGGAAAGTAAAGAGGGGCGAGACTCGGTTACTAATACTACAACTTTCGAGGTAATTGCGTATTCCATAGAGTTGGTGGTAATGGTATATTTATAGCCGTCTCGGGTCATGTAGAGTAATATAGAGCCGTTTTGAAATCATGTAGGGGCACATAGAGCCGTCTTGGAGTCATGTAGGGTCACTTAGAGCCGTCTTGGAGTCATGCAGGGTCATTTAGAGCCGTCTTGGAGTCACGTTGGGTCACTTAGAGCCGACTTGGAGTCATGTTGGGTCACTTAGAGCCGACTTGAAGTCATGTAGGGTCACATAGAGGCCGTCTTGGAGTCATGTTGGGTTATTTAAAGCCTTCTTGGAGTCATGTAGGGTGTTTTTACTAGCGTCCATATCTCTGTTTAGCCAACTCTCACTCATTTATCCAAACACGACCCAAACAAACAGGATTTCAAGCCTTTCATTCTTATTTTTTTTAGTTTTTTGTGGTGGCTTGATTATCCTGGGAATCAGAATAAAACTAATGCGAACAGCAACTAAAGCAAATTAAATTTACTGTTTTGTAATTATTATAGGAAAAAAGAGCAAATTCATAATTTTTTAAAATAAAAATTCAATGTTAATTCAGTTAAAAAAAAATCATATTTCTTTATTTTTTAATATTAAAGTTCAAATGAAGTTGGAGAGATTAAATAACTCATTATTTATTGAATTCTAGATTATTAAATCTTTTTATTTGGCCAACGTTGTTTCCTAAATTGTAGTAGTTAGCTACCTACCGGGTTCGATTTCCCGGCAGGGCGTGTCGTTTGGCAAGTTTCATTACACCTGATGCCTCTGTTCACCTATCACTAAATACCTGCGTGGGAGACAGCTGTGGGGTGGGGAGGGGGGGCTGTGTCCTGGAAAAGGTCTTTGGGGTGACCTAAGGGTTTTTTCCTATGGGTCGGTTGAGGCGGGGGGGGGAGGGGCTACTTGATGAGTCAGTCTCCACTCTTTGGTTGTTTGGTGAGTCAGTCTCCACTCTTTGGTTGTTTGGTGAGTCATTCTCCACTATTTGGTTGTTTGGTGAGTCATTCTCCACTCTTTGGTTGTTTGGTGAGTCATTCTCCACTCTTTGGTTGTTTGGTGAGTCATTCTCCACTCTTTGGTTGCTTGATGAGTCACTTATGCTCTTTGGAGTGCGCTGAAACGCCAGTGTCAAATACATCTTCACTGAGATTTCAAACAATATTTTTACTCCTCTTTTTCAATTCAATATATATATATATATATATATATATATATATATAATTATATATATATATATATATATATATATATATATATATATATATATATATATATATATATATATATATATATATATATAATACTATATATATGACAGTGTCAGACCAGAGGAAGAATTGAAACAGGATGATTATTCCTTAAGTACCTTAAGTACTTTCGTATTTAATAATACATCCTTCAGAAGGGTGGAAACGTGTTTACACACACACACACACACACACACATATGTATATATATATATATATATATATATATATATATATATATATATATATATATATATATATATATATATACGTGTGTGTGTGTGTGTGTGTGTGTGTGTGTGTGTGTGTGTGTTTCCTGCACAGAAGACGGAAGTTTAGCACTGAGCGAGTCACTGTCAAGTCCAGACCCAGGACAGTAATCACCGTTATTATTACACTTAAAGAGACCAATTAGGGAGTAAATTAGTGAGGTAATAACAGCCAGGATAATACAAGGAGACCATTTTCATGTACTGCCATTATCAAGACTAGGTAGACCGTAATACATTATGATAATTATGTCCAGGAGCAATTCATTGATGTCAAGTCTATATTGATGTCAATTAAGAGGTGAAAAGTGCTCAGTAGTTGGTTTCAGGCTCTAATTATATCAGTGTGTGTTAGCAATGTTTTTTTTTGTTTGGTGGATATGGTGAGATAATGATGGTTTGTTAGATATGAGGCAGGAACGTTTGGGCTCGTTTTTCGTTTTTTTACCCTGGATTCCTCTGTTTACCAAGCAGTAAATAGGTTCCTGGTTGATGCAAGGGTTAAGGAGGTGAATCGTTATCTTTTTATGAGTTATGTCAGCTACACATCAGTAAAAAAGGAAAAAAGTAGCATTTTTGGTCTTAGTACCGAGCCTTGTGGTACTCTGTTACCTTAAATAATACAATTTGACGCCATGATCCACCAACGGACGAAATAAAAGGTACTATGAAAAGTAGCTGGTCACAGACCTCAATGTTCTCTATGAGTAGGTCGGTAAAGTTAGGTGGCTCTCGTGTGTTCCTGCGTTTTAGTGCTCTGTATTTTGTCCTTTGTGGCAAATTAAGAGGCTGGGTTACTTTCCTTCATTCTAATATCTCTAATCTTATTCCTATATTGTGCTTCCTGTTGAAACGTGTTTTCTCTCTCTCTCTCTCTCTCTCTCTCTCTCTCTCTCTCTCTCTCTCTCTCTCTCTCTCTCTCTCTCTCTCTCTCTCTCTCTCTCTCTCAGTTCAACAAACTTCAAGTTTCTCCAGCTTGAACAGTGGCCTTTTGTGTGGCAGAGGGTCGAAGGCTTTTTGGCAATCCAGAAACATGTTGACATTCCATCCGTCTCTTTTTGTTTTGGTCACTGACATCTTGTTAATGTCTCTTGTACTATCCCATTTCTTATATATTAACTACATTGACAGTCTTCGAACTGTATGACACTTCTCACATTCAGTTGCATTCTTTACCCTCGGGGGAGAGGGGGAATGTGTATATATTTACTATTTGTGTCTGCAGAATCGAGCTATTTAACTCTTAGACCCCGCTTTTCTAGCCAATCTATTTTCCTCTATAATGTCTAATACATATATTTCTGACTAAACACACACACACACACACACACACACACACACACACACACACACACACACACACACACATCCCCAGGAAGCAGCCCGTATCAGCTAACTCCCAGGTACCTATTTACTGCTTGGTGAAAGAGACATCAAGATGAAATAAACTATGCCCATTTGTTTCCGCCTCCGCCGGGAATCGAATTCGGGCCATTCGGACTACGACCCACGAGCGCTGTCCACTCAGCTGCTAGGCCCCTGTGTACTTACCTAGTTGAGCTGCAGGGGTTGAGCTTTGAGTCTTTGGTCCCGCCTCTCAACCGTCAATCTACTGGTGTACAAATTCCTGAGTCTGAGCTATCATTTCTACATATGAAACTGTGTATGGAGTCAGCCTCCATCACATCACTTCCTAGTGCATTCCATTTACTAACTACTCTGACACTGAAAAAGTTCTTTCTAATATATCTGTGGCTCATTTGGGTACTCAGCTTCCACCTGTGTTCCCTTGTGCGTGTACCTCTCGTGTTAAATAATACATTCTTGTCTGCCTGACAGCTGAGTGGACAGCTCTTCGGATTTGTAGTCCTGAGGTTCCGAGTTCGATCCCTGGTGGAGGCGGAAACAAAAAGGGGCAGAGTTTCGTTCACCCTGATGCGTCTGTTCACCTAGCAATAAATAGGTACCTGGGAGTTAGACAGCTGCTACGGGCTGCTTCCTGGGGATGTGTAACGAAAAAAAGAGGCCTGGTCGAGGACCGGGCCGCAAGGACGCTAAGCCCCGAAACCATCGCAAGATAACCTCAAGATAACCCTGTTAATTCCACTGAGAATTTTGTATATGGTGATCATGTCTCTCCGAGCTCTTCTGTCTTCCAGCGACGTAAGGTGCAGTTCACTCAGCCTTTTCTCTGAGTGAGTCTTCTTGTGTGTGTGTGTGTGTGTGTGTGTGTGTGTGTGTGTGTGTGTGTGTGTGTGTGTGTGTGTGTATTTTAATCATTTAGATGTGCTTCCAGGGTCGTGTGTGTTTTTGTTCGTCTGTATGTCTCCCTCTCTATCTACCTGCTTGTCTGTCATCGTTTTCTCTCTCTCCCCCCCCTCTCTCTCTCTCTCTCTCTCTCTCTCTCTCTCTCTCTCTCTCTCTCTCTCTCTCTCTCTCTCTCTCTCTCTCTCTCTCCTACTCTCAGCGAGGACTTGACACAGACCTACCAGAGAGTTGCTCTCCTGTGATCCATGAGAGAGTGAGAGAGGGGGGGGTGAGTGCAGTAAAGGTGAGAGGATGGAGAGATGGAAAGAGAGGGTGAAAGATGGTAGAAGAGGAAGAGGAGGAAGTGGTGAAACAGGGAGGATAAGACGGGGAACGGTAGTGGGAATTGGCAAGAGAAACTGGTGTTAAGAAATTGGGGGTGTGAAGAAGAGACGAGCAAAGGAAGGGTGGAAAGGAGGTAGAACAAAAGGATAGGAAGTGAGGGGTTGAAGCAAAGAAAAGAGGGTTAGATTGAGAACGGATGGGAGAAGGAGAGGTGAAAAATTTAAGGTAGTGGTAAGGGTAGGAAGAGAGGAATGGAATGGGAGAAGCAGATTTAGAGAAGGGAAATAGGTTGTAAGGAGGTGGAAAGGGAAGGGGAAAGGGGAGGGAAAGAAGAGGGGGTATGAGGAAGGGCTAAGGGTGGGAATGGGTGGTGCGTGTATGGAGATGAAGGGTAAGAATAATACAAAAAAAAATATTCTCTTACATTCTCTCTTGTTTTCTTCTGTTCTCTCCCTATCCCCCCACTTTCCTCTCTTCTGCCTCCCGTCCCATTCTTCCGTCCTTCTTATCTCCCTTTCCCTCTGCTGAAGTGCTGTATTCCAACTGCGTTCAACTGCTGAGGGTCGATTTGTTGCTCTCCTGTGCCGGCAGGTGGCCCCAGGTCCCCAGTTGCTGCCTACCCATATTAAGTCTCCCTGCCTTCCGTTTACCTGCCATCCTCCCACATGCAGTCCACCTTCCACCTGCGGCACAACATCCCATTTAAACCCACAGTACACCACCCGAGGAACCCAACCTTTCCTGCTGCCCACACACACTCTCCTACCTACGCCCACTCCTGGTCCTCAGACCCACATTGCTGGTACCCCATGCATATATGCTCCCATGCCTCCCAGGTACACATATGCTCTCCCTCGACGCCTCCATCCACCCACAGTATCATCGCACGTGTGTCCCCCACGCCCTCATTCTCCCAGGGTAGCCAAGTATGAATACTTTCTCATTCTCATACGGTACCCAGGGTGACGTTCTCAGGCGTATAGCGGTTGTCCCCACGTCCTCACCCACGGTAACCCATTTATTTACGCTCATGCCCACTCCCACGCATGTGCCCACTCCCAAGCCCACGGCCATGGTCACTCCCGCAATAGCACCTTACTCACCCATGACAATCCCAAGAAAATGTTGAACATTTTGGCTTGTTATTGTGAAATGTTGCATTTTCCACTAGTTTTCCCCCTCTCCCCTTCTCTCCTCTCTCTCTTCTCCTAACACCACCCTCACCCCCCAACTACCCTCCACACCCCTCTTTCCCCCCAACCATACTTCCCACCCCTCTCTTCCCCCACTCTCCTCCCCACCCCTCTCACTCTCTCCACACCCTCCCCCCCCCACCCCCCTCTCTCTCTCTCCTCACCCTCCTCCCCACCCCTCTCCCCCCCATATATACATTCTCACCGATATCCACTTTACTATTTCCTTTCCAATACTTTTTCCCCACCACTATCTCCCCTAAAGCCTTCTCCCATGTCACTCTCTCCCTCAAAACAGTCTCCTCTATGTCCCCAACATTCGCTCTCCTATCTGCCCTTTCACATCTACTTTATCAGTTCTGTTCTCTCTTTACTTTCCCTTCCTGCCCTTTTCAGCTTCAATAGAGCGTTTCCTACATATTTCTTGTTATTCTAGTGTTCTCTCCTTTACTTTCTCCCTCTTATCCGTCCTCTCACTCCCTCTCACTCATCCTCCCATTTCCCTCCGACGTGAGGAATTCCTCACACGGACCTCTGCCTGTGACCTAGCGGGATACACGTGTCTTCTTCCCTGTATGTGTGTGTGTCTCTCTGTCTTCCCTCTTCTTCTGCATCCCTGTGTCTCCTCCTGCCTCAATGTGTCTTTTGCCCTGTTACTCTGCTTCCCATTTTTCCCTCCAAACTTTCCCCCCTTCCCCACTCTATTTCCCTTCCCCTCCCCACCTCCTCCTATCCCCCACCACAGAAGAGGTGTGTCTGTGGATGGAGGTTAGGGGCCTGGCGCGTCTCAAGGCCTCTCCTTGTTGGCCTTCTTGATGGTGTTGTTCATCTTGGGTGTTTTTGTTTACAAGTTTTAATTGATCTCTGGAAATGCGAAAGTAAATAGTAATAGTGATGATGATGATAGTCGTATTAATAATAATGTTAAAAATATTTAATGATCATAATATACATATTGGCGTCTAATTCTCTGGTGCAAAAATTGTTTTTGTTTTTAATTGAATAGGAAAGGTGTTGGGATGCTACGTTCAGTGTGTGTGTGTGCGTGTGTGTGTGTGTGTGTGCGTGTGCGTGTGTGTGTGTGTGTGTGTGTGTGTGTGTGTGTGTGTGTGTGTGTGTGTGTGTGTGTGTGTGTGTCTGTGACCTTGGAAATTTTTATTTTGTTTTGTTCTTTGATTGCGTGGCGTGATCAGCTCACCTAATGTCTTATACATGTACAATTTCTCATCTTCGTTCTCCACAGCTTCTTTCTCTTTTCGAGTCATCTTCCCCCCATTAAAGTGACCTTTTGAGCAATGCCCATATCACGAACTACTGACTATGAATAAATATAATCTTCAACTATTTTCTCATTCCCTTCATGCTCACCTATTCACCTTCTTCCACTGGCCTGCTCAAACCCATTCAGCCCTCATCCCCCTCACATTCACCTCGTCACCTGTTCACCTTCACAGGAATCATGACCTGTATTTAAGTCGGTCTGGTAAATTAAAATCTACAACATGGCTTCCAAGTTGTCATTAGGTAAGAACTATTAGGTAAGCACCGTCAGCTGTGCTGCAACTGCTTGTGTGCATCTCTCACACGCGCGTGTACACACACACACACACACACACACACACACACACACACACACACACACACACACACACACACACACACACACACACACACACACAGCTCTCAATACACATGCGTGAGAGTAGAGAGAATGTGTCCTTGTATGTTTGTGTGCATTGGCATATACATGCTTATTCATGTGTTTGTATGTGCGTATTTACATGTGCTGGTGAAAGTTTGTGTGTGTGCGATAATATGTATATTTATGTTACCATTAAAGGTATTAATATATCTGATACTTCATGAGTGTATACAATGAGTATACGCTCAATATATTCAAGTATGTTTCTTCAACAAACCTCTGTGTTTGTGCATGTATCATGAGGCGTATGTATGCGTACATGTATCCTGAAGAACAATTGTATGTGTCCTAAAGCCTACGTCAGCCCGTTTCCTTTATGAACCTCTACGTAACAAACCCAACCTTTTAACCTGATCAGGAACGTACCAACCCGTGGAATCCACCTGACCCAAGCAAAGAAAACGGAAGATACTTTTAAACCGTTACTTTTCAGAGTAGACTGCATTTGTAACGCTAATATCCAGGACGTAAAAAAACGCGACCTATTAGTTGAGAGAGGACGGGCTCTGTGTGTGTGTGTGTGTGTGTTTGTTCTAAGAGGGAAAGTGAGAAGCGGACTAGTTTTTGTAGCGGTCATAGAAAACGCAATCTCCGACGCATGTAAACACATTTTAAAAGGCTTATGACAGCCGTAACATCTTCTGACAACATTGGATGTTATCAACATCTTCAGGACCTCTCTAAACGCTGTCATCTCCCCTCAAAGAACTCGCGAAACATCACCTCTGACTCAACCAAGACCAGCCTGTAGCTGTATTGAACTAGTGATTAGCCAGTGGAACATCGAAGTACGATTCGAAATCGCTGTACGATTCTTCCAGCCAGCGAGCGGCAAGCTAAGCAGCCTCTGAAGGCTCGTGCAACGAAGTAATATTCAATGCAACGGTATATTTGTTATTGGGGTTAGTATGTGAACTGAGGGAATTATATAGCTCGAGTTAGGAAAGTTGCCAATTAAGTATCACAGGATAGCAGTATCTTTGATATCAAGTTTGATCCTACTTACCGGGGTCGCTGGAGTGTTGTAGCGTAGTCACTTTCCTTCGACAGTTTATATTCCTTCATTTTCGCTTGTCTCTGCGTGTCATTATCCTCACCTTCATTCGTATCAATATATATGTACAATATTCATTTTCTACACTGCTCCACAAGAGATTATTTGTAAGGGTCGTAAGGCAGAGACTTGACGTGGGCGGCCATCTCACGTGGGTGGGCGGGGGTGTGATGGGTGTTGACATGGGCGTGGGCGGCTGTAGCATGCCCCTCCCCCCCTTCACACAACCCCGTCACCCCCCCTCCCCACGCCGCGAGATATACCATACCCCCACCCCTCCTCCTCCACACTCACGCGCGCGCCGCCCATCTAGCTACAGACACTCCAGCAGCGCCTGCCTGGGCCACTACTCCTGCTGGGGAGCAGCGCAGTCACCGCACTCGGATACCGACACTCACACGCACTCGAAGTCACCGTCGACAGCGTCACTAATCCGGCTGTGTAATCCGTCACCACCGTCGCCGGACAGAAAGAGAACTCCACAGCACAGTGTGTATGACAGTAACACCTTACAGGTTGACAGAGACCGTCAGGAGGCCTCCTGCCGAGGTTATCAGATACTTGACGCCACCTGCGGGTTCTTCTGCACCATTGCACCACACGACTGTCAACAAAAGCGTCTCTAATCCCGGCCATTTTGGTAGCATTTGCGAGTGTTTTGGCGGGTCGAGTCTCTGAGAGGCCCGCCCTGCCGCCGCGGTCCTCAGCGCTAGAATAGCAAGCTGGCCGCCTGCATGTTAGGCTGAGGGGGGCTGGCCGGGTCTTCGCCTCTCTTTATGCAAAACTACAGAATGAGATACAGCAGCGCCTCCGATTAGCAATGGAAATGAGTACCTCTTGGAATAGTCATGCACCTTCTTCATATTTCATTCTTACCACGTCCAACGCTTCTCCAAACGTGTCTCAGCGCTTCGTCCCGTGCAAACCGGACTCTCGCCCCTCTGCCAGCCGGCCGCAAGGGCGCGTGTCAACACTGGCCGCGAGTGAGAGCTATTGACCGCGGACGAAGCTCACTGAGCCTGAATCCCGTTATAACCCTATGGACCAGCATACAGATCAGTTCTGAATGGGGGAGATAGGGAGGACAGTGGATTGCTTCCTGCAAGAGGGAGAGAGAGAGAGAGAGAGAGAGAGAGAGAACATGTCTGGAAGGATGCTTCTATCCTTCCAGATACAGGCTCTCTCTCTCTCTCTCTCTCTCTCTCTCTCTCTCTCTCTCTCTCTCTCTCTCTCTCTCATTACACCAAATACTTCCTATTCCTCTCTATCGCCGTAGCATCCTTCTCCCACGACGATCCTCCTCTCTTATCTCTCTCGCTTTCTCCCTCTCCACCACCCCCCCCCTCAAGAAACGACCCTGCTGGGGTTCAGATATGCTAATGCTACCTCCCTGACGAAGACCTACACCCACACCCCCCGTCCCTCCCTCCCTCCTTCCCCCCCCCACCACACAAAACAGTGCTTGCCTGGAACCATCAACGATGGCAATCAATATTAAAGGCGAGAGAGACGGAGAGAGAGAGAGAGAGAGAGAGAGAGAGAGAGAGAGAGAGAGAGAGAGAGAGAGAGAGAGAGAGAGAGAGAGAAGGGGAGAGAAGGGGAGAGAGAGAGAGAGATGAGAGGAATGGATGCGCATAATATTTACATTAATGAAAAGAGACCACCCCAGACAGCAAACCCACGACAATGGGAGGTCACGTGCCTAGGATCAACACGACCAGTGGGATTAGCTGCGCCCGCCTGCACGCCGAGCGGCCTCGGGAAGGGAGAGAATGAGACATAGAGAGAGGAAACAGAGATAGGGAGTGAAACAGAAGACACGAGAGGTAAGAGAACGAGCAAGAGGAAAGGAAAAGGGAGAAACAACTAGAGGGAAACACAAGGCGGTAGAAATAGGAGAGGATATAGGGTGGGAGAGAGAGAGCAGGAAGACTCCTGGAGATAGAGGGAGAGGGAGATGCAAGAGGAGGAATATATAAAAGCGTGGTCAAGTGGTAAAACCAAAGGAGGGGACTGAGAGAGTAGAGGGGAATTGAGTGAGAGACTGAAAGAGAAACAGAGACGACAGAGGGGAGATCCAGAGGAGAGAGAGGGAGAGGCAGATGAGGAAAGGTACAGGGAACTGAGGAAGCTTGATGAGGGTGTTACTGAGGCAAGTACGTGAGCTGAGGAAAAGGGGGAGAGGCCGGGTGCGCTAAACAAGACCAAGATTCATTAAGCCATTACGAAACCTGTACATCTTTCCCCCCCTCAATCATGGCAGTTTGTTGACACTAATTAAACAGTTTACAAGCTCCATACCACTAAGTGATTGTTTAAAACAGTAATAACCTTTTGAGAAATTTGAATCTGATAAAAAGTTTGATGCAAATAAAGCCGGAATGATTGCTGAAGGATGTACAGGTTTCGTAACTGAATGAGTGCATGCTTCTGAGTACAGTATGAGTGCAGAGTTGAGGGCAAACTCCTTGGTGAGTTTCTGACCAAGAATGAAAACTGGGATTCAGGAGCTAGAGCTCAATTTCCATAAATACACACACACACACACACTCACACACACACACACACACACACACACACACACACACACACACACACACACACACACACACACACACACACACACACACACACTGAGCCAACATAAGGCTGAAAATCACCAATCACATCAAGACACTACGTACATACAAACTTGGCAACGCACACTAACGCCCATCTGATCTGCACACGCAACTTTATTTATCAGTTTCGATAATAAACTACTTTCGTATCAAGGGACGGGATCATGGGGTTCTGACCCCGATTCGATTCCCGCTGGTATTGTAATCTTGATGAATGTACAATGCATAAATGCATAATTAACCAAGCAATTATAATTAATAAAGAAAGGAAAACAAATAATGATTTGTGTAAAAGTTACAAAATATTAACAATATGCGAAAAATATGTGCATATAAGATTGAAAGAGAGAGAGAGAGTGAGAGAGACAAAGAAAGAGAGCGAAACAAAGAACGAGAGAGAGAGAGAGAGGGAGAAAGGGAAAGAGCGAAAGAGAAAGAGAAAAAGAGAGAGAATGATAGTTCTCTTGCAATCTATATAGTAAAATAATAAGCATAATGTCATTTAAATCCGTCAGACTCAAAGTTGAATTCAAAGATAATCTATACTCAGATTTAAAATTGGACTGAACTATACTGAATGCATATACCAGGAGATGCTGGGTATATATCCCTTCTCATTTGCCTATGAAAACTCTGTAAACATATGTAGTCATGATAATACCATCAACTTTGACATTTTTTTTAAATAGTTTTAGCCATTTTCAATATACTGACGTTTGTTTATGGAGTTTAACTCATTACTGAGCATTTTCAAAAGAATTTGCAAATTTTTAGACCTTTTTTCATGTTTTATATTTCAGAATGAGATGAAACTTTGTATATATGAAAATGGGTAATGTGAATATTTCCTCTGAGCTTTGGATTGGCAGTCCGCGGATTGGCCAGCTTAGGGGATGACGTCACTCATTGCCGGCTACGTCACAGATCAGCTGGAGGCGTAAACAAACTTTGAATGAAAGAATTTATTGATAAAATTAGGATTAATGAAATAGCGTCGATAAATGTAAATCTGGGGATGAAGTAATTCGCGTTATTAATTAATTTATTTAAATAAGTGGCAATATGAATTTATTTATTGCTTCATTTATTCACCTATTCACCTCCACTGTCTTTAGTTACTTACATACTTACTCAATATTCATGTACCCACCACTCATTATTCATTCAGTCTGTAATCATAAACTACCATTCCCAAATGCTCATTCACTTGCACAATATTCGTTCACACAATACGAATACACACACACGCACCCCCCCCCCCACACACACACACCACTGTCTCAATATTCAATAAATCCCTCACGCAATGCTCATTTACTCACTGCTCACGTAACACTAATATGCTCACACAATGCATATACACTCACCTCCCACACAATACTCATACACTCACACTTTACGAAATACTCATTCACTCACCTCTCGCTCTCACAAAATTCATTCACTCAACACTCATACGTTCCACTTACTCGCAATTCAAACATTACTCACATAACACCAACACACTCACAAGCATCATCGCTGCCTCATTTACTCAGCGTGGTGTCTTCTTTTCATAATTACTCACCATCACAACATTTATTAAGCTGTGGATAAAAACATTTTATTACAATTTAATGAGTAATTATTAAGACAATTACCTCACTGAAACAATATATTTTTTTTGCTTTTGGCTTACAATGTAATTTCTTAACCTAAGAATTAGAACAAATTAAGGCATCTATCATAGTAATGATCAAGAATAATTATAACTTCACGACAACTAATAGTGGATTTTTAGTTTTATGAAGTAATTAATTAACTAAAAGGCAAGTCTGGACGGCTGTATTAGACATTTTAGTTATAGTCACGAAGGAAAATTAATGAATGCATAGAAGGCAGTTATCAAGAGGAAGTAATTATCAAAAGAAGGCACCAAGCCAGTTAGTAGGATGGTTGATCAGCATTTGTCAAGTCAGTGGCTGATGTTGCTATCAATGAACTCTTGTTGCACTAGAAACCCTTAGCAAATTGTTTCATCGATATATATCACATTTCAAATTGTAAGCTAAATGTTATTCATAGTCTAAATATGAAAGTTTGGTTTCATATTTTATTTCAAGCTTTAAAACTGATTTGCTCTGCTGTACACCTGTCCATTTCTGAAGTGATTTGTGTGAGTTATCGTAGATATTCTGAATGTACTTCAAGATGGATTAGTGAGTTTGTAATTCAGACCGCGGCTCAAATTATACTAATTATCTAACGTAATTATCAGCTGGACGATAGTTAACGGCTAAGAGCATCTTGGGACTTTTCTTGCTGATGTTTATAATGGTTTAGTCTGGAAGATATCCAGACTGATTTTGTCTGGGCGATATTCATATTGAATTTGGGCAATTTTTATACTGGTTTTGTCCGGTCGATCAGTACACCAATTTATATATGAATTTAACTGCATATATATATATATGTATATATATATATATATATATATATATATATATATATATATATATATATATATATATATATATATAATATAATATAGTGTGTGTGTGTGTGTGTAAATATATACCGACAGCCACGCTTGCACATCCTACAAGTGTTACAACATCTGAGTGAGACTCCCTGGTGACTTACAAGCAAGGTTGCCTCTACCTGACACCTCAACTTCCGGCGCTGGCCACACCTGCCCCACCACAAACACATTCTCAGTATTAAGTCACACTGCTCTATCCTTCACTAGGAATGAATTAACACCGCTTCCTCTCTCTCCAACAATACTCCCCCCTACGGGCTCTCGTGAATGAGAGAGGTAAGTCAAAATGTCAAGGAAATGTGATAAGGAGGATGTGTGTTTTGTATTCCAGGTGATCGTCTTTTGTTTTAGCATCAGCAGGGACACAAACAAAGGGATCGAAGCCTGGGAGCATCTGAACCCTCTGCCCCACCACCCACCACTCCCTTGTTGCCACGCTATTGCTAGTGCTTATTTGTTCTGCCTCTTAAGCACATCCGGTGTTGTTTTCGCTTGAGTGCATCAGATCCTGTAATAACTGTCATCACTAAGGATATATATTGAGTTGCAGTATATATATATATATATATATATATATATATATATATATATATATATATATATATATATATATATATATATATATATATATATATATATATATATATCTTACCTGAAAGGGTATGATTAATGATTCTAACACGAATCTTCTCAATATTTCTTACGTTTTTCTTCACTGTCGAGAGTAATTGAAAAATTAACTCTTTAAAGTTAATTTTCACATTTTATTTATGGTCTGACGCCTAGAAGCGTTTTGTAAGAGACTTCTTACATGTTCAAAGACAAATTTTAACTACTCCGTTAATGCTTATATTCGTTTTTGGGTGAGGTGACAGAACACAAATCAATGGGTAAAGATAATTTTACATAGTCAGAACACGAATTAATGGATATATTACGTATTTTCTCGTCTTGCTTCTGTTTTGGTTCGGGAATATATATATATATATATATATCAGAATATATATATATATATATATATATATATATATATATATATATATATATATATATATATATATATAATTTCATAAATGGTATTAAATACTAATTGTCAAAAGTTGTGTAAGTTCCCAAGCTCCTCGGATGACAGGCTGGCAGCATCCATTTCCTCTCCGTAACTGTCACACTGAGATGCTGGAAAGGATAGTTGGCTGCTATTGAGTCTCATGTTGTTTCGAATAGCCTAGAACCCAAATCTTTGTGAAAAATCGTGGCAATTTTACCCCATGCAGCAGCTAATAGTCTCCAAGGTAATGAAGGCAGAGCAAGCTATGCTGACAAGCACCTGTCAGCCTCTGCATCACCACATATACACCGATAATCGGTATGAATTGGTGAACAAGCCAGATGGCCAATGCAATAAGTAGCGTTTGCAAGGTTAAATGCATACCTCTTGCTGACAAGTGAGTTGTTTATGGAAAGTGACCTACTTAAAGAGCCACTGAGGCTGTGAGGTGGGCAGAGAAAATCCACGTTTCTCTCTGAAATCGTGTGAGTACTTTCTTCTACCACCTTACCATTTGGTCACCTTTCGTTGGTTTCGAGGATCAACTTCCCCACGGCCCATTCTCTGACCAGACCTCTTGGTTGATTGGTTAACAAGACGAGGCTGCTCACAGCATGACGAATAAACCATATCCCGTATCCCGGTTGATTAGGTATCATTTGGAGGTGTTAATCGAGATTTCTCTTGAACACCGCGAGAGGTTGGCCAGTTATCCCGTATGTTTATAGAGCAAGGTGTTAAAAATGTTCGGGCCTTTGATGCTGAGAGAATTCTCTTCCAGGGTACCTATTGCAACTTTGCTTTTCACCGGTGGTGGTTGTGGTGGGGGACGGTAGTTGTTGTCGTGGTGGAGGGATGGTTGGGGAGTTAATGGCAGTGGGAATATTGGTGGTGGTGGTGGATGTGGGTGATGGTGGTGGACGTGGGTGATGGTGGTAGTGGTGTGATGGTAGTGATGGTTGTGGAGGTGTGGATGATGGTGGTGGTGGTGGTGGTAGTGGTGTGGTGGTAGGATTCACATGTGCGAAACAGTAATTAAAAAATATTTAGTCTCTGCTGTCTCTTTTTTTTGGATCCATCGCAGATATGTGTATGTGTACTCACCTACATTTATACACATAGATTTACTCATCCTACATGTTGGTAGGATGATTTATACACACCAAGATTTACTCACATGAACACATTGATATGTTTTCATCTATATGTATTCAGATGTGCTATATATTTTTATCACTTAAATATGCATACTTAGATGAGCACATCAACATATATATATACTCACCTAGATGTGTTCTTCCAGATATACCCATCTTAAGGTACTCACCTTTTTGTATTCACCTAGAAATACTTTTCTTAATATTCTAACCAATATTAGCTTATCTAGATGTACTTACCTAGATGTTCCTCCCCTCTTACGTTTCTAAAAAATATTTCAATATTATCATAATAATATCTTCTTAGTCTTCTGTACGTTTGTTTCACAAGGCTGTTGTTTATCATATGTTATACTGCGATGTAGTGTTATCGATTATTCCAAATTTTCGTGTTAATATTTAATGTTTTTTCCCTAAAGTTGAGGTTCAATGGTTAGGCTGCATTTTCGACTGGCTGGTCTCACGTCGGTTACGTGTAACGAACTTCAGTACAAGGTTGTATATGCTGCCGATATTATTCCTGTGGTGTGTGTGCTACTGTTGGGTCACATTTAGGGCCATGTCTAACGCCCTGTTCGTTATTTATTCCTGGAGTAAGAATTTGCCTTCTCGCCCCGTTGTGAGGTAGTTTGAGAATATTCTCACTCGTGTGTGTGTGTGTGTGTGTGTGTGTGTGTGTGTGTGTGTGTGTGTGTGTGTGTGTGTGTGTGTGTGTGGCCCGGGAGAGAAGCAAGCACGTCGGGAACTTCTGGATAAGAAGAACCAGAACAAAAACGCTGGCTTTAATAACACTGATTATTTCGTCAAAATTTTATTGATACTCCGAAAGTCACAAATTGGTGTACACATCAGTAGTGTATTGGGAAAGGTGTATATTAGGGGGATGGGGGTTAAATTAGTGGTTAGGAGTAGATTGGGGGGGGGGGGAAGGGCTAGTGGGGAGGGGGAAAGAGAAGGGGAAGGACCTTTGAAATAAATGTCAGAGTTAACGAGGTTGGGGACACACACACTACACATGTTTCTGTTGTTTTAGATATAGCTACTCAGAACGAAGTGTCCATGTAGCACGGACTATGGTGAGCCCGTTAACGACACACTACACAAAAGCAGAACATACATATAGCCCAATATTTCATCCTTCATCTCACCTACTGTTCCCATCAGCTTATCCTAACCGTCAAGGCAACTCACTGGTGCTCTTAAATCAGCTTGAAACACGCTTACCGGGCGGCACGAGGCCAGCTACCAAAGACTAGATGACTGTGTGTGTGTTTTTGAGAGAGTTGTGACAAGCTTAGACAATAGTAGATGAGTAGCCACCTTGCTAATTATCCGATTAGTCGTGACAGGTGAGAAATGTGGGATAGATATGGTGTGTGTGCGCGTATGTGTCTATGTGTGAGTGTGTGCGTGTCTTCACCTAGTTGTATTCACCCAGTTGTGCTTGAGGGGGTTGAGCTCTGCTCTTTCGGCCTGCCTCTATACTGTCAATCAATCAACTGTTACTAACTCTGCCCATTGTTTCTCGCCGGCGCCGGGAATCGAACCCCGGATCACAGATATATATATATATATATATATATATATATACATATATATATATATATATATATATATATATATATATATATATATATAATATATATATATATATAATATATATATATATATAATATATATATATATATAATATATATATATATATAATATATATATATATATAATATATATATATATATAATATATATATATATATATAATATATATATATATATATATATATATATATATATATAATATATATATATATATATTATATATCGTTGCATCGTTACAACATTATCATACCCAGGCTAATTAACGCCAATAGTTGCAAATCTCTGTGGTCAGAACTTGTCTTGCACAGAGTGGTTACTTCCTGCCTGGGCAAGGCCCAGGCAGCTGCCTTTGCCATATATGTCACATTGCAGGTTGCAACTTTTTTTTTAATATACATAGTAAATAGGGAGAAAACAACACATGCAATCAAGATCCATAAAGGTGAAGTTCTGATGGTGTGTGCTGGGGTTAACGTCCGTCGGACACTATCATGTGGATGAGCATAACATGCTATCATGTACAAAGTTAGAATTATTGGTGTTAAATATACTATGATAGTGAACGCCTACGCGAAATATACGAACTGGTGAAATATGCGATACTCACTTTTATGAATATCAAAAGCTGTTGTTATAACCCTCCAATCTTTGGAGGGTTATTAAGACCTATGAACCTCTGGAGGGTTATTAAGACCTATCAACCTCTGGAGGGTTATTTAGACCTATCAACCTCTGGAGGGTTATTAAGACCTATCAACCTCTGGAGAGTTATTAAGACCTATCAACCTCTCGAGGGTTATTAAGACCTATCAACCTCTCGAGGGTTATTAAGACCTATCAACCTCTGGAGGGTTATTACGACCACAAAAGCTTACTGACCAACTAACACGTGTACTTTATTCTTGAATTTTGTCCAGGACTTACGTAAACTCTTAGTATATATTCACCGAGTAGCGGGGGTCACCTCTTATATATATATATATATATATATATATATATATATATATATATATATATATATATATATATATATATATATATATATATATATATATATATATATATATATTATATTTGTAAAGTTTATGTCTTTGACTTAACATAAAACTTGTCATAATTATATATTCACTTTCACTGGTGATTGGCACATCATAGATTTATCTTCTCATTACCTTCACTTCCTTTAAAATATGTCAACAAACATCTGTGGGAAAAGACACCTCATTAATCACTAGTTTAAAGTTAATATTTTCATGTATGTGTTAGTAATTATTAAATCTTAAGATTAGTCGAGCGCGAGCATTGGTTGTCTGTTTATATTCATCTAGTTGACAGGGTCGAGTTTCAGCTCCTGGGTCAGGCATTTCAAGCTGTATGTTGTCTGTTGAGATTACTTACAGCTCCCTTAGTTCCTATAATATTTTTCCTTCATTAAAACATATGAAGAATTTGAAAAATATATGAAACTGAAGAATAGACCTCTTGGCCCACACAATGCAGCTGCTATTTATATCCACGTAAACTTATTCATATATATTTGTCTAACCTACGCTTGAAACAATGCACCTTTACCTCGTCTGTTATGTTATCCGGTAACTTGTTCCATGAATTTACAACTATATTTCTAATCCAACGTTTACGAATGTCTTTCCTGAATCTAAACTTCCGTAATTTATACTTATTGTTTCATGGTGGTTATGGTTATGGCTCATGAAAACATATGACTTGAATTATCTTCTACTAATTCCCATTTTCAGATCTTTCTCTTTACTACTCTTAATTAAGTAAACGTTCAATGCATCCTGACTTCTCATCTGGGTATAGATCAGCCTTCAGTCCTTCCGTCCTGGTTCAACTGTTTCTTTTTTCGAAATGTTCAAATTTTCATGTTCTGTCACTTTCTCAGGGGATCTTTTATGTTTCACTTCATGTACATCTCGCTCACTACTCATTTCTCAGCTTTTGTGAAATGTGTTCCCTCAGCTATTCCTCATAGTTCATTCCCCCTAATCCCGGGACTTGCAACGGAGCAACTTTACGGATATTCTCCAAGTTTGTTTTGTACCTTCATCAAGTGAAGACTACGTGTTCATGGGGTCTGATCTGTCGTTACGTTTATAGAGGACATTGTCTTCAAGTCCTTCTTTAACAGGGCCTGAATTCATCAAGCATTAAAACGCCCTACTTAGGAAACCTGTACATCTTCCCTCAAGCCGCCTTAATTTGCATTTATTAAAAGGTTTACGAGCTTCGAAACTTCACAACTCAACTGTTGTTATTAATACAAACAACCTCGAAGCGTTTCCTAGTACATAAACTGTTTAATAATTATAAACTAAGCCGTCATGATTAAGGAAAGATGTACATGTTTCGCAATTGGACACGTTAGTGAATGAAGAATCCTGGCGCTGCAATAAGATCTCCTATTGCTTTGCAGTTTCGCAATATACATCTGATGTTATCCTGCTGCTGTGTTCACAGTTCCAGCGTTACATAAAGGAAAAAATACAAATGATAATGATTGCTGTATTTCTTGAGCTCATGCCTGTATGTTGCAGAGATAAACGTTGCTAGTGCACGTGAATAGATATCAGTTATATACAGGGGAGGGGGGGGGGGGGTAGGATTCCTGACGTACGAAGACATGCATACATTCACTCATACATAAGGTGGTTGTGAACTCGGCTCTTATACCACGTCCTTACACCTTAATTACCTCCTGATCCTCATACCAACTTCTCCAGATATTTACCCTACACTACCTCACTTATCTTGAGGTTATCTTAGATGATAATTCCGAGGGAAATTAAAATATACGGTAATTAAGTTTGCCTAATTTTATTCATCAATATAATCAACCTTGGGAGTGGTTAAAATAATCAATCACTCCGTTCTCGAGATTGTAAATACTTGGGATTTATCACCCAGCAGTGTCATGCGTCAGTGTATTCAGGAGTTCAGACGGTTTTCAGACTGGGGCGTGCGTATCCTCTGGCGCTCTAGTGTGTATATATTCCAAGGTAACTCTAGTGAACATGATTTAAAAAAACCTCCTTATTTAGGTTACTGAATGGGTCATGTTTAGTCGTTACAGGGAGGCAGGTCCCATTCATTGTGTACTGTCGTTTTGGTCTCCTGTCATCTGCTTCCATTAATTTACACGTGTGTGTGTGTGTGTGTGTGTGTGTGTGTGTGTGTGTGTGTGTGTGTGTGTGTGTGTGTGTATTTCTGAGGTCTGCGACAGTGTAATGTATAGATTCAGCCCCATTAAACATACAAAGGTAGTTGATATATACAGATGATACAAATATATTAAAATTAAGTATTATTCAAAAATTGCAAAGATGCAGTTGATATACAGTACATATAATATGTAAATACAAATATATAGCTGCCGTATAAATATTTATGTAGATGCTTTTTATTTACAAAGGTAAAACTGCATTTTTTACAATCAGCAGTTAAAGATTCGATTTTAATTTTATATAGTAATTCTTGTAAAAATCTAATGATCTGTTTTTAATACAATAATGATTTACTTTTTCACAATAATGATTAATATTTTATTTGTATAGGTGACGTATAGAATTTATATATTACCTTGTCCATATATTTTCTTCTTTGTCTTTCATTTATCGTTTTTCTATTCTTTAATTATTTTTTGTTTGTGTGTTTATCTTTTATCGCCATAAATCACATGATTCTTTCTGCCCCGTCGCTTCGTTTAGTTATATTGTTTCCACGAGTCTTGGGCTAGCGTGTTATTCTCACGACATTCTTCCTGATTTTCGAACAAAGAATATGAAACTGTATTGTTCCATGTCTCACTTCCGTCACCTGCCTCTGCCAGCCACACACACACACACACACACACACACACACACACACACACACACACACACACACACACACACACACACACACACACACACGTGTGTGTGTGTGTGTGTGCATCAAGAAGAAATTAACACGTGATGAACAATGTGACAGTGTCAAACTACGAAGGAAGGAGTAGGACAAGAATTTTCCTTAAGTACTTTCGTATATAATAATACATCTTCAGAAGGATGGATTTGCACAATGTCTTTAATGAGATAATGTGATATTAATAAGGTATTAGTAACATAAATGTGTATCAATGATACAATTCAAATCGCCCTTTTACTGATCAATCAAAAATGGATTTAATTTACACGAACTACTGCTAATGTTCAAATTACATGATTTTATAATCTGTATTAAAGCAAATTTAATATTATTCCTATTTCGTACTTTTAGAATTCGTTATTGAAGAAGCCATCTCCCGATTAATTAGGTGAGAACTTTCTGACAAATGAACAAATAAAGCATTAGACAATGGTCCTTGTCTAACAAATTATTTATGTTGTGGAATTCTAAATTTCAAATTTTTGTATTTTTGCCCTACATAGAACCTATTACAGTTTTTACAAGGTATTTTGTAAATGACACAATTATCAATACGAGGACTGTGTCTAACTAATAGTTTTCCAACAGTATTTTCATAATTAAACAATACTGTGTATATCAAAAAGTTTCAAAGCCTTGACAATATTTTCGAACCCAGAAAAATATGGTAAACAACACATTTTTTGGGCGAATTTTCTCACTGCATATATTATTATAATATGTACAACGTGCTTTACTACGGCAAACTACGAAAAAACTCAGTGGATAACAAAGCTTGAGACCAATAGAATCAATATTTTTAAACTCATCATCCAAGAATTCTGGACTAACAACCCGAAGAGCTCTTAGATACATAGAGGAAAAAATGATTGTTTCATATCATATTCACCTGAAGAATATCCAGGTGTTTGTTTTATTACTAACGCTTCGAGAAAAAAATATGTGTCCTATTTGCTTTATTACGAACAGTTATGCGTTGATTTATTTTTTGTTTTAAATGCTTACTAATCATAACTCCCAGGTCCATTTCGCGATCTCAACACCCTCTAGCCCGTATCTTCTAACTCGACCATCATTACCTAGCCTCAAAACCTTACATTTGTCAACATTAAACTACATCTGCTAATCTTTTGACCATTTCGAAACCCTATTTAGATCGTCATGGAGTACTTCTGGGAAGTACTGCTTCCAGATAGTACTTCCCTATATGCCTCCTAACACGAAATTTCTTTAAATTTACGGTTTGTTGAGAGGTCTGATCTTTTTTCAATACTGAAGTTTGTGTACATGTTAACTCAACATCCTCGTTCATATCCTCCTTCGTCATGCGTCTCTTTAGCTAGTGCTGATTGTGACTCTTCAGTGTGATTTTGTAATTAAAGGTCTCGATACAAGTTGTTAGCCTTGTCATTCTGTTCTGTATTTTATCCAGAAAGTTTATATCCATTTTGCAGTACGGGGACCAGAACTACATACCGTTGTCCATGTGGTTCCTCACATGGATGAAGAAGGATATTTCGCGCTTCTGTTGCTGATATTTTTTATAAAGCCAAGCATCCTATTTCTTATTTTCATGCATTGGTGCATTGCTGTCTCAGCCACACTGATGACTCCCAAGATTACCTCAGCATTTATCTACCCATTACTGTAATGGTAATGCTGCTTACAGTGCTACTGTAATTTCTCAGACTAGTGGAATTGACGCTTTCAACTTTGCAATGCATTTGCCATTCTTCTGCCTAACACTGAAGTATATTTAAAAGCAAGATATTATATACGTTTTGGGCAACTTAACGCAGTGTTGTGACATGATTTTGGAAAGAACGTAAACTGGGAACGTTTGGCCAACATGGCGAAAAGAAGAATCGATACCCAATCACTTGGACCGTCTAGAATCGAACGTCAACCTGCAATTAGCGAGGCGGTCATTGTGCCGACCAATCCAAAACGTTTGGGCACCATTCATTCCTTCCGTCCTATTGTATATTTATGAACTCGGAAGCATAAGAACATACGAAAGAAGGTAACTGTAGAAGGCCTATTGGCACACACGAGACAGCTCCTATTTATACCCACAAACACTACAAAGTTGTCTGTAAGAGAAATAACCTTAGGTCGAGAATGGCCTCCCATCGTTTCCAAACTCGTAAACTGTTTAATAATAAGATACTAATCGCCAAGTTCATGGAAAGATGTATAGGTTTCGTAAGTGGACACTTAATTGCTTGATGAGTGAATCGTAGACCTGTTCTGGACTTGGTCTCTTGTACTCACCTAGTTACGCTTGCAGGGGGTTGTGCTTTTGATGGTGTATAGGCCCATGCGGGCAAAACATGCTAAAGTGACGTCGAACTAATGTTAAATCCAGGTCGTTTACCAACATGCGCCCACTGGAGGTTTTAGTACGTTAATATTGTTTGGTCTCTTTGTACTGGCTTAGATACTTGCCACTTTGGAACACGATTCTCAGAGGCTGACCCAATTTAATATTAGTTAATAGGTATTTAAAGATGGACTTGAAACATCCCTTTTCCAGCTTTAATGAAATATTATTTTTTTCCAGTGTGATGCAAGAACGTGTTTTCTATGCCTTAATATTTATAGACATGACAAATATAATGGGTCTGTTATATTGTGATATCTTAAAGAACAGTGCAACAATAAAAGGTTTTGTTGAATTATTATTTATCTGAATAAAGATTTCCGTCAACGCACCAAACTTAGTTTCTGATTTATATTATTATATTTATTTTTGTATCTTAACAATTTCTGGATATATGTTTTGATTAAACCTGTTATTTGCCAGTGGGAGATTCAATACACTTGCTTGTCTTATCACGAGTGATAATGTAATATATCCTTAACATTTAATAATTTATAAATCACATTTATTTATTTTATTATTCACACTTATAATATTCTTTACGTGTATAAGAAGGTTTATGATGTGTGCAACTGATTTTAGTCCTTTACTCCTCTTCAGTATTGAAGTTGAGAGATTTGGTATAAATTCACTAAAAAAATGGAACATTATTAACTTTTGGAGAGGTCTATAGTACTGTTAATACTTAACTTTCACCACCTACCGTGACACAAATATTACTGTAATATCTTACTAGATGCTGTGATTAGACTGTGTCCTGAAATATTACCTTATATTAAAATATTTTCATAAGATATATAACGAATAGTGTTTTTATACTCTGTAGGCGACAAAACAGTTTAGCGACAATGGCTGTTCGTTCGTACGCGGCGCTTTCCCCCAGCACCGGAACATCGCTCGCTGAGTTCAACTAGCAATCGGTCTGCCACAACGTACAAAATACAAAGTCCTAACCTAACCTGAAACGTACAAACCCAAGCAAACCATCTAACCTTATCCTAACGTTGAACAGAAAACGTGGATATTTGCGAGCCGCTATTTTTCAGTTTCGTAAATAGTACGCTGGGGACCATAGCGTGCAAAATAAGCCGTATTAGTTGAGAGGACGGGTCGCTTCGTCCTCCCTGAAGGAACACATTCTGAAATGTGAACTATGATTCTCGGCGTATCCCGTATCCCGCTGTGATACTATCCCTTCGAAGACTTGATATACCGGACTCAGTTCCTCTGTAGGTATACCGAGATTTCACTCTCGTCTTCAATTTGTTTCAAAACAAAAATACACCCGCTGGGTGATTAGTAAACTATCATGGTGACCTAATTTAACCTCCAGTGGGTCATAAGACTTCACCCCAAAACCTGAATACAAAAACTGTTTTTTCAATTAATATAAACACCGAGAGATATGTACCACTTCCCAGTGTATATCTTCCCAGGGATAGCAGATTCCATCCCTAAATTGTATGACATCGGTAATTTGTCTGAAAAATCTCTTAAAACTCCCTTGGAGATGAGTAATAAAAGACAGGGTCTTGGATATTAAACTTTTGTGTCACGGTGGGATTCAATTGCATTTATGGATGACACTGAGTCATTTTGGCGGTAATTATTTTCTCACACGTTTCTCGCGTATAAATGGCCCTGTTCTCTGTTTAATTGTTCTCACTCACTTTGTAATCACCGGAAGATGTATTTTTTTTAATTTAACGTGTGGTTTTTTATACATTAATTGAATCTTGTGTGTTATTTAAGATCGTTTTGCTTTTATAGACGCCACTTGTTAGCTTGATGCTTTTTTTATTAACTAAGTTTATTTTGTTGCTATGTTAGGAAATGGAGACCTGATACTATGCCTATATATATATATATATATATATATATATATATATATATATATATATATATATATATATATATATATATATATATATATATATATATATATAAGTTAAAAGGTAATAAAAATAGTTTCTAACATTCAAAATTCCATTCAAATGTCGGGTTTTGCGTATATCCTTCTTATTGTTTCGTTAGTGTGGGGGAGGGATGGTTGTGGGTTTTGAGTGAGGGGGAGGGGGGAGGGGTGGCTTGTGGCCCTTGGTGGACTTACGGACCGTGAATGACGCGGCCTACGGGAAAATCTGTTGCTTCGTGTAGTGAAACCTCCGGGCTTTACAATGAAGAAGAGTGAATGCATGGTTGGACTTGGTGGCATTCACGTATGTGTGTGTGTGTATGTGTGTGTGTGTGTGCGTGTGCGTGTGCGTGTGTGTGTGTGTGTGTACTCACCTAATTGTGCTTGCGGGGGTTGAGCTCTGGCTCTTTGGTCCCGCCTCTCAACCGTCAATCAATTGGTGTACAGATTCCTGAGTATATTGGGCTCTATCATATCTACATGTGCGTGTGCGTGTGTGTGTGTCTGTGTGTATTCAGTCTTATATTTTTCACATTTATCACATTCATATCTATAGGTTACATAAATACAAACATAATTTGTTATAAAGTAAGATATAGATTATTTGTTTGCTTCTGCCTATATATGTATATATATATATATATATATGTATATATATATATATATATATATATATATATATATATATATATATATATATATATATATATATATATATATATATATACACCCATAGCCTCGGAGAAGAAAATAAGGAGTATTCAGAGAAGACCTTGAGGGTTCTCACTGAACACTTTAATATTTTCTTCTCCTACCACCCCCAGTTCTTTAGTATATACACATATATATTTATTTATTTAAACTTTGATACAAAAATGTAGTTACACACACACACACACACACATATATATATATATATATATATATATATATATATATATATATATATATATATATATATATATATATATATATATAACATTCCTTAAGGATGGTTCTATCTGTATTAGTAGTAGATCTTCTCTATCCCATGTGTGGGATAGTTATCCCATCAATAGTTACGGGTGTAATTACCCATAAGAAGTTATTTGAGTATTGTGTAATTACCATCAGTAGTTATAAGAGAACGGCCCTCGACCCATTGAGCTTCATACACTCTATCAAGAATATATGTATATTATCCTGTACGTATATTATTCTGTATTTTCATCAATCCTCATCCTCCTGTTATCTGTTCCAACTCGTCTTACTCGCCTCATACTCTTTTTTTCTGCATTGGTCTTTTTGTAATCTGAAAGAAAAAAAGAAAGAAAGAAAGAGCTTTTTGTAAGCTGAATAAGATAACAGATATCTGCTATCTTATTCAGCATTTTACAACTCCTAAAAAAAAGTCTTCCCTCTGTTCTTTGATATCTTTTAAATCATTTGTTGTTATCTTGTCTCATCTTCTCCTCATGTTTTCTAAAGTGGATATTTCCTGTGATTTTTATCATTTTTTCGGAGATTATATCTTTTAAATTTGGTAACTTTCTCGCATCAAATCGCTCAACTTTTTATAATCTTATAACAGGACTTGTTTCATGTTTCTGAGATTTTTATGTTTCATTAATTGGTTTTCTTAAAAGTGGTCGACATAGTACCGTTGCAGGTTTTAAAGTTAGTCTGACGTATGTCAGGATTTTTTTCCCCTAGCATTTCGCCATTCACATGTTTAATATTATCTAGAAATTAGCTTCTACTTCTCCAGTTGAAATGCTGGTTTCCATGCAATTATGTGACATAAGCAGCTTCTGTTGTGGTTAGCCCCGTGGTTCTCTTGAAACCACAAAGCCCTATCCCTTCCGGTTTTGATTTAGCGTTAACAGTGATGATGAATGTAATGATTATAGTGATTATAGTGATTATTATGATTAAGGGGATAAGTATTATGGTGATGATTGTGATGATAACTATGCCATAAAATAACATCCAGGAGTATCCTAAAACAAACTAACAATTATACAAAAAAATCAAAGTAAACAAAAAGAGGCTTTTGAAACACTTTTTCACTTTTTTTTTTTTACTATCCTGCTGCCTTTCACAACAAAGCCCAGCTACAATATCTGGCCACCACACGGCTGACTGGTCCAATAAATGATAAATTATTTAGCGCATATCCCTCCCCCCCTGTCCCTATTATATTACTATACTCTGTATGTTAGATTAAATTTTCATCCACCAGATAAATGAATATATTTACCTCTGTGTTCCCACCGGGGGTAGGATTAAAATTTCGAGCGTATACACATAATTTTAATAACACAACCTTGATTATAGGGATGGATATATATATATATATATATATATATATATATATATATATATATATATATATATATATATATATATTAGTATATTTTGGTAGCAGTCTTTCCTGTAGACATATTTTATTAAATATGACCGAAAAAGTAAGATTAATAATTCTAACACGAATTTTCTCAATCTTTCGTACATTATGCTTCACTGTTGGAGGTAAATCAAAAATCACTTCTCCAAAATTCATTTTTATTTCTAGTCTGACGCGACACGGGCGCGTTTCGTAAAACTTATTACATTTTCAAAGACTTCACAAATACACAACTGATTAGAACTTGCGTTTCCCTGATTTTATATCTACATTTGAGTGAGGTGGGAAGGGTGATGTGGCATTACATTTGAGTAAGGTGGGAAGGATGATGTGGCATTAGAGGATATTAATAGGGTATTAAAAGTATCAACACAAGACAGAACACGAAACAATGGATATTTGAATAGAAGTGTTTGTAGAAAGCCTATTGGTCCATATTTCTTGATGCTTCTATATTGGAGCGGAGTCTTGAGGTGGGTAGAATATAGTTGTGCAATAATTGGCTGTTGATTGCTGGTGTTGACTTCTTGATGTGTAGTGCCTCGCAAACGTCGAGCCGCCTGCTATCGCTGTATCTATCGATGATTTCTGTGTTGTTTACTAGGATTTCTCTGGCGATGGTTTGGTTATGGGAAGAGATTATATGTTCCTTAATGGAGCCCTGTTGTTTATGCATCGTTAAACGCCTAGAAAGAGATGTTGTTGTCTTGCCTATATACTGGGTTTTTTGGAGCTTACAGTCCCCAAGTGGGCATTTGAAGGCATAGACGACGTTAGTCTCTTTTAAAGCGTTCTGTTTCGTGTCTGGAGAGTTTCTCATGAGTAGGCTGGCCGTTTTTCTGGTTTTATAGTAAATCGTCAGTTGTATCCTCTGATTTTTGTCTGTAGGGATAACGTTTCTATTAACAATATCTTTCAGGACCCTTTCCTCTGTTTTATGAGCTGTGGAAAAGAAGTTCCTGTAAAATAGTCTAATAGGGGGTATAGGTGTTGTGTTAGTTGTCTCTTCGGAGGTTGCATGGCTTTTCACTTTCCTTCTTATGATGTCTTCGATGAAACCATTGGAGAAGCCGTTATTGACTAGAACCTGCCTTACCCTACAGAGTTCTTCGTCGACTTGCTTCCATTCTGAGCTGTGGCTGAGAGCACGGTCGACGTATGCGTTAACAACACTCCTCTTGTACCTGTCAGGGCAGTCGCTGTTGGCATTTAGGCACATTCCTATGTTTGTTTCCTTTGTGTAGACTGCAGTGTGGAAACCTCCGCCCTTTTCCATGACTGTTACATCTAGAAAAGGCAGCTTCCCATCCTTTTCCGTCTCGTAAGTGAAACGCAGCACGGAACTCTGCTCAAATGCCTCCTTCAGCTCCTGCAGATGTCTGACATCAGGTACCTGTGTAAAAATGTCGTCAACATACCTGCAGTATATGGCCGGTTTCAAGTTCATGTCGACTAAGACTTTTTGCTCGATGGTACCCATGTAGAAGTTTGCAAACAGGACACCTAGGGGAGAACCCATAGCGACCCCATCTACTTGCTTATACATGTGCCCATCCGGGCTCAAGAAGGGTGCCTCTTTAGTACAAGCTTGGAGTAGTTTCCTCAGAATACTTTCTGGCATGTCAAGAGGAGTACAGGCTGGATCACGATACACTCTGTCGGCTATCATTCCGATTGTCTCGTCCACAGGTACGTTGGTAAACAGCGATTCTACGTCCAACGAGGCTCTTATCCCTGTGGCCCGTGCGCCCCGCAGTAAGTCCACAAATTCCTTTGGAGACTTCAGGCTGAAGGCGCAAGGAACATAAGGAGTCAGCAGGCCGTTGAGTCGCTTCGCCAATCTGTACGTGGGTGTGGGTATCTGGCTAATGATTGGCCGAAGTGGGTTTCCAGGCTTGTGCGTCTTGACATTTCCATACGCATATCTGAATTTTGGAGAAGTGATTTTTGATTTACCTCCAACAGTGAAGCATAATGTACGAAAGATTGAGAAAATTCGTGTTAGAATTATTAATCTTACTTTTTCGGTCATATTTAATAAAATATATATATATATATATATATATATATATATATATATATATATATATATATATATATATATATATAATATAATATATATATATAATATGTGTGTGTGAGACAGTGTCAGACTACGAAGGATTAAGAAAGGAATTTCCTAAAGTAATTTCGTATTTAATAATAAATCTTCAGTAAGATGGATTAACAGTTCAGTGAGTGTGGATAAATAGGCAGGAATGAGGTGAGATACAATGTCTTTAATGAGATAATGTGATATTAATAAGAAATAAGTGAGGTAAATGTGTATCAGTGATCCTACTCAAATCGCTCTTTAACTGATCAATCAAAAATGGATCTAAATTATACAAACCACTGCTAATGTTCAAATTACATGGTTTTGTAATCTGTATAAAAGCCAATTCAATAATATTCCTAGTGAAAATGCTTTTAGAATTCGTTATTGAAGAAGCCATCTCCTAATCAATTTGGTGGGAACTTTCTGACAAATGAGCAAACAAAGACAATTGATTTGTCTTGCAGAATATTTAAGTTGCGAAATTCTAAATTTCAAATCCTTGGATGTTTTCCCTACATAGAACCTGTTACAGTCTTTACAATAATTTTTGTAAATGACATAATTATCACTACGAGGGCTGTGTCTAACTAATAGTTTTCCAACAGTATTTTCGTAATTAAACAATACGTGTATATCAAAAAGTTTCAAGGCCTTGACAATATTTTCGAACCCAGAAAAATATGGTAAACATAACAAATTTGTTGGCGAATTTTCTCACTGCATATATTATTATAATATATACAACTGCTTTGCTACAGCAAACTTCCAAAAAACTCAGTGGATAACAAAGCTCCAGACCAATAGAATCAATATTCTTAAACTCTTCATCCAAGAATTTCTGGACTAACAACCCGAAGAGCTCTTAGATACATAGAGGAAAAAATTGATTGTTCCACATTGTATCTATGCCCTGAGAAATAATGAACATTAGATAAAAATCAAAGTATGCGGATAAACCACATTGAAAAATCAGAGAATGATGAACGCGTTTTTTGCCCAGTGTAGGCCTTCCCCAGTGCATCTATCTTGCTCTGAAATAGGCCTAAACTGGCCGAAAACGCGATCAGCATTTTTTGTTTACATGTACAATTTTTACATGGAAAATTTTTACATGTACAAGAAAAAGTTACTAAACCCTACAAAAATGAATAGAATGCTGGTAAAAAAAAGACACTAATTACAGCGCTAAAAAAAAGATTCTCTTAAAAAAAAGCATTGTGGCAGAGCGTAAAGTTCAGCTGTTTTGTAGTTGAGTTTTGGTTGAATTTCAGACAATAAACACAGCACTTGCTCACGAGGTGATTGCGACGTTGCAACCCATCCCTTCACCTCATGCCTCTCATTATTTATCGCATTCGAGCCATTAACAAGTCTTAGTGCACCGAAATTAACAGGAATCAGAGCACCCCACCTAGCTTGGGAATCGACTTGAGAATGGTCCAGGACGGACCGAAACGTCGTCGTCCCTTCACCTTCTAGTGTGTGGTCTTGTCAACATACTTCAGCCACGTTATTTTGACTCATCGCCTGCATAGCATAGCCTATCGTTTCGATAGACTAGGTGGGTTGTTTGGGTTCAGACGTTTTTGGTTAGGCCACAGATATTTACATTTGTTAAAGACATGCGGGAGCGAACGCATCGTGAGCGAAGGCGGAGGATGTAATCCGAATTTTAGACGTTCGTCAGCGTCCGACGGTGATGCGCTTAAATCCGTACATTATTATTTCGTTAATATTCAATTATAACCCAACCAAGAAACAGGAAAGTTTCAACGCATCGGTCTGTTCTGGACGCATTTCAAGTCTCGACGTCAACCCACATATACGACGACGCGACATTAACGACGTTTTGGTCCGTCGTTGACCCTTATCAAGAAACTGGATAAGGGTCCAGGACGCACCAAAACATTGTCACTTTCATTCTCCCATCTAGGTGTTTGGTTATTTGTTTTTCAGCAACATCATTGTGACTTATTCTCTGTATATTTTCTTGTTTCTTGTTTTGAGAGAGAAACAAGACATGGTGCAATATTATATTAGGTGTGTGTGTGTGTGTGTGTGTGTGTGTGTGTGTGTGTGTGTGTGTGTGGAGTTGTGTGGTTGTAATTACCTATTTGTAATTAGCCAGCTGTAATTACCGGACGAGAGCAATGCTCGTGGTGGCCCGCCTTCCGAACAAATATTATCGCATTTGAGTTTTGATACATTATATATATATATATATATATATATATATATATATATATATATATATATATATATATATATATATATATATAAATTCGAGAGAGAGTAAAAATATTATTTTCACTTACCTCAGCACCGGAGCGCTGTGATGATAGATACAATCATCTTGCGATGATAAAAGTATTTAGTTTGCCCTAAGTAAGGACAGCGCTTCGAATTCGTAGTCCTGAGGTTCCGGGTTCAATCCCCGGTGGAGGCAGAGACAAATGGACAAAATGTTTCTTTCACCCTGATGCTCCTGTTACCTTGCAGTAAATAGGTACCTGGGAGTTAGACAGCTGGTACGAGCTGTTTCCTGGGGCGTGTAACAAAAAGGAGGCCTGGTCGAGGACCGGGCCGCGGGGACACTAAAGCCCCGAAATCATCTCAAGATAACCTCAAGAGATGGAACAGAGTACCAGGTAAAATATCAGACGAGGGATCACTGGATTGTGTCAAGTTAAGTCTAGACATATATCAGTATGTTTGGGTCGATATGTAAACAAGCCGTATATGGCCAATACGAGGCAGGAGCTGCCTCGTATAGGCAACAGAACTTTGCTATTGGGTAAATATATTACCACCACCACTCCCATCACTACCACTACCTACCACAACTCCCAGTACTACAACAACCACCACTACCATGAACTTCAGTTCTATCACTACCAGAGACATTGGCTGCTGTCACTACACTGCCATCACCATCGCCACCACAGTCATCACAGCGATCACTACACCACCACCACTGTGACCACCACCACCACTGTGACCACCACCACCACCACTGTGACCACCACCACTACCACTGCGACCACCACCACTACCACCACCACCACCACCACCATCACAACACCGGCACGCCCCTTTCACCTGACCTTTAACCCCTCTTCCTACCCTCTCACAGTCCACCTTGCAATACTTCCCACCCGTGTGCTCCCTCTTGAGTCGTTACCTTTCAATCATTCTCGCTTCCTTCACTTCTTTCTTTCAATTGATTATTTCTGTCTTCATTCCCCGTACGCACGGCTTCTTCTTTCATTCTTATCCTCTGGTTATTCACACTAGGCCCTAGATATGTGTGTTAGTTTGGGTGGATATAAATAGGATATGCCTCGTATGGGGCAATAGTTGTTTTTGGAATTGTTTTCTGCTGTTTTTGGAATTCTGATGCTCCTCATACTAATGCTTCTCATTCTAATGCTCCTCATACTAATGCTTCTCATTCTAATGTTCTACATTCTGATGCTCCCCATTCGAGCATTGCTATTATGTATGGTGTCTCTGTTCAGGTATAATTTATTTATACATATGTGTTGCACAGGAGGGGGTATCTGTTATGTATGCTCATGACACCTCCGTCAAACCTTCCTTGTCGCTTCCTGTTTCCCCACCGTCCACTTCCTGTCTGTTCTGTCCTTTCCTGTCTCTTTTTCCACCTGCTTTTTGCCTTCATCCTTTCTTCTATTCGGCTGTTCTATATATTAAGACACATCGTTTATGTTAATTTGTTTTGCTTGTATTGTATTCTTTTGAGCGTCAGATTTCTGTTACATTTGTTTCCTCTGCTTTTTCTCCTCTACACCGTCAAGCAGCTGTCGCTTTCGCCCTTGACCCCTGAATTATGACCCCCACCAAGCCTTCTGAGCCAAGCATTTTGACCTCACACTTCTGACTATACAATTCTAACCTCAAGTCCTGAACCATTCTCAAGTCGATTGTCACAATCGACCTTGAGAATGGTCCAGGACGGACCGAAGCGTAGTTGTTCCTTCACCTTCTTGTGTGTGGTCTGGTCAACAAAATAAGTGAACTTTTTGATGGTCCAAGAGTACATATTTGTACGTTTGAGCAAATAGCTGCTTTAAGTACTGAGATTTTAAAAGGATGAGTTTAGTGAGCATAACACGAGTGAATTTTGTTCCATTTCGTCTCACTAGCACGGAATGGAACAAAAATGTCATTACTCCTACATAACTGCGCAGAAAAAAGTGCATTCACGATTTTCATAAGATAAAAAAACACATAACATTGATATTCGGTTTTCAGTATTTTGTATTATTTTAATAACTGCAGTAAAATGCAGTCAAAATTACTAAAATATTAGTATTCCTACTACTACAACTAGCACTATAATAACAATAATAATGAATAATAATAATTTAAAAACATATATAAAACTTTTTAACACAATAACATGAGTGGGAGGACAGCTAATTATACCATCAACTTATCTGTAATAAAAAAAAAAATATAAAAATCACGCAAAATACCATGATTTCTTTATTTTTCTTAGAGGCATGTAAACAAACGCCTGGAAGCAGCTGTTTCAGCAGCTGATGTGCTTCAGTCCTGCCAGTCTCCCGTCAGTGTCTTGTAAAATACTCCGTTGCATACTGTTCCAGCCTTCACACACTGTTGTCTTCATTTCATTTTTTGCCAATGTTAATGAGGAGATTGAGAGAGAGATAGGGATTAGAAAAGGGTTTGTGAGTTAAGGGAATGGGGATGGGGGGTTCTAGGGTGGAAAGGGTGAGAGAGAGAATGGGGAAAAGTTTATGCTGGAGAAGGTGGTGTGGAGTGAATGGGGAGAGGGTTCCTGTTGGAAAGGGTGTGGGGAAGGAGAACGGGGTGAGAGGGGTTTATGTTGGGTATGGTGGGGGTGTGGGGAAGAGGAGGAGGAATGGGTAGTGAGCTTAAGGTACAGAAAGTGGGGAAGAGGGTGTGGGAGGGAGAAAGGGATATTTTTTCTGGGGAGGGGGGTATGGGGGTATGCTCTGCCTACATTAAAGAAGGTGAATAAGAGGAGGGAATAATAGGAAAGGGAGCGGTAGTAATGGGGAGGTACAGAAGGGAGAAAAAGATAGAAAGATAAAGGTAAATGTAGGGGAAAAGGTAGAATATAGGCAGGGAAGCAAAGGTAGAAAAAGGAATGAGTCAGGAATCATTGAATCGAACAAACGGGGACTAAAACACCAGGCACACAGAGACAAACACATCTAGTAGATATGTTAAGAGGAAAGTAAATCAAGAGTCAGTATATTAGAAACCCGACGGCCAGCATGACGGATTCCAAGAGCTAACAGCTCGATCCTGCAAACGCAAGCCGACCAGAAGATAAGATAAAACACAGATGGACAACCAATCAATAAATCCACAACAAACACACACACATGCATATATAAAAAACACGAATTCGTCAAAATCCACGAAAAAAAAACTTGGAAAACAAATAAATAAACCCGCATTAATATGAAAACTGTTCATGACGCATTGAACAGTTCAAAAAATAGATACACAATATATTGGGTCACAAGTGTCACACACACACACACACACACACACACACACACACACACACACACACACACACACACAGGGGTCTGGTAGCTGAGTGGACAAGCGCGCGGGACTCGTAATCCTGTGGCTCGGGTTCAATTCCCGGCGCCGGCAGAGACAAATGGACAGAGTTTCTTTCACCCTGATGCCTCCTGTTACTTAGCAGTAGATAGGTACCTGGAAGTTAGACAGCTGTTAAGGGCTGCTTCCTGTGTGTGTGTGTGTGTGTGTGTGTGTGTGTGTGTGTGTGTGTGTGTGTGTGTGTGTGTGCACGCGCGCGCGCACACGCATGCGTGCATGTGTGTTCACCTAGTTGTGCTTGCGGGGGTTGAGCTCTGCTCTTTCGGCTCGCCTCCCGACTGTCAATCAATCAACTATTACTAATAACTAATTTTTCACACACACACACACACACACACACACACACACACATATATATATATATATATATATATATATATATATATATATATATATATATATATATATATATATATATATATATATGAGTTTTCAGTTATATATAATATATATTATATATATATATTTATTATTTATTTATATCATCAGAATTTAATTAAATAAATCCTGCCATCAGGAGTGCTAACTCAAGTTGAATTCATTGGTATACATTTATGGTGACCGATGGTGCTATTGTGAGTGGGATGGTGCATTGGTGGGGATAATGGTACCATGATCCACGTATCAATGGATGTGGTGAGTGTCATAATGAGTGTGTGATGGTGGAAAGACATATGGTATTATAATCATGGTGGCTGTAAGTGTGGCGTTGTTGTTCCATGGTAGAGGTGGTAGTTCCATGACTGTGGTTCCATAGTGGGAGCAGTAGTTCCACGGATGATGCGGTAGTTCCATTTTAGGAGTTCCAATGGTAGAGGCGGTGTTTCTGTGGTGTTCCTTGTCGTTTAAGGTGGGTGGGATGATCCCATGGTAATAGCATGATGGTGGAATTGTTCCTTAGGGTGTGTTAGGATGATAGTTGTAATGGTTCCGTGGTTGTTAGGATGGAGGGCGGAATGGTTCCAAGACGAACACAATTAGTACCATGTCTGCATAATTTGTACCGTGGCGTATATGACGGTGACACGGTGGGAGCTCCAAGTATGATAGTGCCACGATAGATAGGGGAAGTACCACGATAGATGGGGAAGTACCACGATAGATGGGGAAGTACCACGATAGATGGGGAAGTACCACGATAGATGGGGAAGTACCACGATAGATGGGGAAGTACCACGATAGATGGGGAAGTACCACGATAGATGTCATGGTTCCATTGTTGTTGTTGGGGGTGGTACTAGATGTATAATGAGTGACCTAACTTTCAGGTGAGTTGAGATGATAGGCCTACTAAACTGAGATGATAGGCCTACTAAACTGAGATGATAGGCCTACTGATGCCCCACTGGTGAAGTTGTTTATGGCACTATGTACACTAGCCGGTAAGCCTTGGTAATGGAGGCTCGAACCCTGATCGGGTCATAGAGTTCTTGAGTGATTTTATTACATTTTGGCCTGGACGTCTTGTCTCGTTTCTTGCAGGTCGGCGTTCAATTCCCGATCATCCAAGTGGTTGGTCACCACTCCTTCCCTCCGTCCCATCCCTTCCATATGCTATATAGTCATAATGGCCTAGCCATTTCTGCTGATAACTACCTTACCTAGCCTTGGCTTTGTGACAATAAAAGGTGTAAAAGAGAGAGAGAGATCATCGACCACAAAACACACACAGACACCCACACACCTGCATACAGATGCCAAGTACCTCAGGTCCTAGTGTATCAACAGAGCCGACATGTAAATGATAACGTTATCAGAACATCAGAAGGAAGTGGGATTTAGCGTGGGACACTGTCAGTCGGCGCCGAACGCGGGAGACCGCCCATGTAAAACCCGCCTAGACAAAGCCATCAGCTGCGGTGGCATTTTTCGCACATGGCTTTATCCGCGTATCATCAAGCCAGTCCATCAAGAGCGGCTTGGATAAAGTTATTAACGTTTATATATAGTACCGTGTGCCTCATAATTTTGCTATACGGTATACCGTGTGCCTCATACATTTGCTATATGGTACCGTGCCTCATAATCTGTCTATACATCACCGTGTACCCCATACTCCTGCTATACACCACCGTGTACCCCATACTCTCAGGTGTCATGTGTACATATAATCATGCTACAATCCCCTCTCCTCTTCATTGAGAATTATCATACCATAAATCATGCGATATATCCATTCTGCCAACTGGGAAGGCTGGAATTACGGGTTTCCTTTGTGAGCGGAGAGCTGTGAGCCAGTGTTTATCAGGCATTTACATGTGCACTTACGAAACCTCTACATCCTGCCTCAATATTAAAAGCTTAGTTTACATTTATTAATCTACGAGGTACTTTATAAATTCTACGAGGTTCATTATATCAATTATTAAGCTCTACGAGGTTCTTTATGACAAGCATTAAGATTTCAAGGGTCGTAAGCCGTTTAAAAACTGTAAATATGGATTTGCATGATTAGAAAGAGATGTACAGGCTTCGTAAATGCATGATTAATCCTGGTGGTGAATTCTGCTCTGGTTCATGGTTGTGAAGTCAGGCAGAATGAAGCACTCAGAGGGTGGGAGTGGGATCAGTGCAGCATTCAAATTTGGAGAAAATGTTAAGGAGTAATATGATCATACTGAAAGAGTTTGGCTCGTTCGTTGTTTAGTGTTTGATATATTGAGTTTGGACCAGTGTGGGGGGGGGGGAGGGTTGTGGTTGGGGGGAGGGTTGTGGTTGTAGGGAGAGTTGTGTGGAAGGGGTAGTTATGGCTTGATAGAGTGAGTGCGCTGCGGTGTTGTGCTTGGCGGTTGGTTGGAATTATCTGTTTTTAATTGTAAAGTATTTTGGTTGATGGGATTCCAGCATATTGATAGACTGGAGGACAGATTGAGAGTCTGATGTGGTGATAGGTAGATACAAAGACAGATGGAATAATGAATAAGAGGGATAGAGGTGGATAGGACAATGGGAAGAGGATGCAGAGATAGATGATGTAAAGAATGTTAGAAAGACAGAGAGATACTGAAATAATCGTAGATACAGGAAAAGCTAGTGAAAAAGAGATTGGAAGAAAGGCAGATGAAATTATGTAGATTTATTCAGTCATATAAACACACACACATATTAATACACACACACACACACACACACACACACACAAACACAACTAGGTGAGTACAACTAGGTGAGTACACACACACACACACACACACACACACACACACAAAGTGTGAATTGAATGGGTTTATTTGGTGAAAAAAAAATACAATTTCAAGATTTGCATCTCGCCACTTCCCCTCTCTCTCTCTCTTTTAAACATCCGTTGGCCTCACGATACCCAACAAATGAATGAGAGAATGAGAGTGAATAAGTGAAAGAACGAATGAGTGAGAGAATGAGAGTAAGAAGATGAATGAGTGAGCAGATGAGTGAGGAGGTGAGACAGCAGTTCTTTACCAAATAGGCAATAATGCTACCAATGACATCCTGCTGTTCAATAAAGAGCAACGATATTCCCACTCCATTGGTGACCCCCTTGGCTTTATTGACGAAAACTTAACTAGAACAGTCTAATGGAGACCGTTTCATCCTTTATTGTATGTTTTGATTCATAAATATGCTTATTAATCCAACATACCTACAATTTTATTCCCCCCCCCCAATTGAAACATTACGTAGTAAATTTAGTTTGATATATATTTAGCTTTAACTCGTCGGAATTACGATCCCGTACATGCAACACCGTCAATCACCTGTCTTGTGGTTTCAACCCGTCTATTTACCCAATACGTCATATTTTAAACGTAATCGACAAATCCGTAAATCATTCAATGTTATTAATAAATAACCAGGTGTGTGATATAACCAGGTGTTTGATATAACTATACATGAGGTATAAGGTGTGTAGCATACTATACTATACTGTATATACCAGAGTATAGTATGATGTATATTATACGCATACATGTTTATATGTGGGGGGTATTAACAGATGTGTACAAACCAGATATTTAATTATTTATATACAAGAAGGTACATTGGGTTTATGAGAGTACATAGCATTAATGTTTTTACAGTCTTGTAAAGTCACTAGCAAACAATATATTGGTATAATAAGATATGTGGTATAACCAGGTGCACAGAACAATCAAGTTGTGTTGTATAACCATATCCGTAGAACAAAAAAGATATATATTATAATCAGATGTGTAAGTATAAACATATGTGTATATATAACCAGATGTGTGGGTATAACTAGGTGTGTGGTATACCAGATATGGAATATGATCGAAGCCCATGATATATCCGGACATACAGCAGCTTACACGTTAAATTTAAACAATATTGAACTCCATCAATAATAACCTTAAATAGTATTACAAAAATTTATAAATAATAATAGTAATACTAATTATTATTATTATTATGAAAAATGCCACAAATGATCTTTAAACATTTTCATATATTTTAGGTAGTTAAAGCACTGACCTGGAGCTCTTTCACCTTTAATTCATTTGCAAAATCAAATTATATCATTCATTCAGAAGGATCAGGACAGGCACAAATTTTATTTCAATTACATCTACGATATATAAGGGGACAAGTGCCGGGCCTAGGTACTAGGACAGGTACAGGTCCCAGGACCTGTATAGGAACAGCTAGGTAGTAGGAAATGTTCAGATATAAGGGAAATGTATAGAGACAAGTATAGGTTGTAGAACAGCTGCTTGTTCTAGGAGTAGGAATAGAAAGAGGAGAAGGAACAATATAAATACAAGAAGCCTTTTGTTTTTTACGTTTTACACCCAAGAAGAATACTGAGCCACAACCTGCATGCTTATTCCCTCCCTGACTTTATGGCGGTCTCCATCAGGCATCAGGCTAGAAAGAGGGAGGAGGACGAGGAAGGAGAAGAGGAGGAGGAGGGATAATGAAGAGGAAGAAGAACAAGAAGTAAAAACGACGACGAAGAAAAAAATATGAAAAAGTAAACAAAAAATGCCTCAAACAGCAGAAAAATTGGGTTCAAGCACCGAGTACAGAGGATCGACTGGGCACCGATCCTTAACGGCTCTCCCTGCAGTAACTGGGCACCTGGTTGTAAACCGACTAGCCGGCCGTGTTCTATGGTAACCTAGTAGGTGCAAGGTTTACCCTGAGTTATGGTAAGAAAATGCTCTTACAGGAGGCAGAGGTAGTCCCCTGTACATACACACCCCAGGTAAAACATTACACTATTCTGCATATGGTGTTTTCGAAGGGCAGGTTGTCGCAGGGATAGAGCAATCAGCTCGTTAGTTACGATAGGCTGAGACAAGGGAGATAGATAAAAATAGGTTATAGAGCAGGTGTTGATAAACAAGGTCAAGCAGGTAGATATAGGTAAGGGTGTAGCTGAAAGTGGATAAGGAAATATGTTGATGAATACGTCTTTCTGTTTGTGTGTGGCAGTGCTTCCTGCTTGACCAAGAGAAGGGTTAAAGTGTGTAGTTCCAGAAGTGGATACCCAGGTAGAATCCCACGCCAGTTACATGCTGTTCCTCCTGAGGCCTAGTGTAATTTCACCTGATCGACCAGCAGGGAATGTAGAATTACAAGACTTCAGAAAAGGAGGCTCTCTGCTGAACACAGAGCAGAGGCAAAACTTCTGAACACAGGGCAGAGGCAAGACTATCTGCTGGACACAGAGCAGAGGCAAGGCTCCTCTTAATGATGCCATTGACTTCGTCGTAACCATCCCTTTGATTTTCTGCGGTGCATGTCATATGCAACTTGAATACGTCTGCTTCCGCCTCGCTGCAAATACACTTATATACAGTGTGCATTGGGGCAGCAAGGTGGAGGGTCTGCTGGCATTGACTGTCTTACTGAATATAACAGAAAGGGAGAGATCAATGATTCTAGCATAAATCTGGCCAATATTTCTTTTCTTTTTCTTCACGAGAGAAGGATGTTGAAAAATTAACTCTCCAAAGTCCATTTTGCTGTTTTATTATTCAAAATTATTCCTATTTAAAAACAATATAAATAGCTTGAATATGCTCAAGAAGAGTATATATAACATATAAATGATAGAGCACAATCTGACTCATCCCTGATCAACCATATCTCATCAAAGAAAATATATCGGAAGGCTGAAGAGTTTTGTGGCGTAGATTCCGTCAGATATGTCGACCTCGGCCATGAATGGGGGCAGGAGTAATGATGTGTCAGTCAATCAGCTGAGAAAACCCATCTTCCAGAGGAGCCCACCATCAGCGTATACCAGTTTACAGTCTCCTCTTCCACCTCCCTCCCCATCCTGTTCCGCGTCCTCCCATCCCGCATCGCTCATATCGGGTATATCACACATCTACCTTGAATTTACGCTCCCATTACGCATTTTCATATGCAATGGCAACGCCTTTCTTGCCGCCACCATACAGTCTGTATACGCACCCCACGAGTCACCCAGAGCAGAATGGCCACACCATCACCTATACGCTAAGAGTGAGAGAGAGAAAGAGAGAGAGAAAGAGAGAGGGAGAGAGAGAAAGAGAGTCTGGTGAGCGAAGGTATATGGAGCAGCGAGGTGGAGAGTTTGTCTGAGAGTCACGAAGCCCCGCCGTAAAGTCCCTATTAGGCAGCCAGGAATATAATTTATGTGATTTGGGCTCTTAGCTGATGTGAGGCGAAGATTCGCCCGTGATAAGCGCAAATGAGCCGGCCAATTTTTATTTTTTTTTCATCCCCTTCGTGTTTAGAAGTGCGGCTGTGTGGAGGATGCGCTACCTTATGCACGCATTCATTTGTGCGCTACCTTTTGCACGATTCACTCGTGCGGTTTCTTATGCACGCATTCACTCGTGCACTACCTTATACACGCACTCGTGCACTACTGTATACACGTATTCACTCGTATGTTACCTTATAAGAAAAGTGGTTGTTTGACTTCAACGTTAACAGGTGCAAGGTTATGAGACCGGAGCCGAGGGTGTGAAGATTTGAATGATAAAAGGTGATTGAGAATTAACATAATATTATTATTAAGCCTCTCAGTAGAGGCACACATGACATGATATCATCAGAAGCTTAGAGAATGTATACTAATGTATCAGGAATATACATACAGTATGCTACTGATATATAAAGTAGCATACCAAGAATATATTTCTGATTCATAAAGTAACATAAATGAAATCCAATCCTATCTCTCTCTCTCTCTTGGGGGGAAAAGGAACTCCAATTCTATCTCTCCATGGGAAAATGAGCTCTAATCTTGCCTCTACTTTAGGCACAAATCATTTTTACCTACCAAGGAATGGGGGGGGGGGGGGCTCAAAATTCTCAATTCAGACTGGCTAAGGAAACCAGATCCGAATAGGCAAATGAGATCAGATGCCATACGTCACCTTCGAAAGAGATTCCGTTCCTCCATTCTTAAAATATATGGAACTGACATCTGTACGAGCCTCCCACTCAAGGAACCCAACATAAAAATTGTTTCTTTAAATAATTGAAATTGAAATTATATATATATATATCCTGTAGACATATATTATTAAACGTGACCGAAAGGTTGAGGTCAATGATTCTAGCTCGAATCTTTTCTATTTTCCTTTACTTGAGAAGGAAGTTGAAAAATTAACTTTCCAAAAGTTCATTTTTCCTGTTTTATTTGGCCTGACGCTAAGAGATGCATTTCGTTAACTAAGGTTGACATTGTCAAGGGCTGAGTTCGTATGACTACAAAGTTGTTGTTGTTGCAGATTTAGCTACTCAGAACGAAGTGTCTATGTAGCACGGGCTATGGTGAGCCCGTAAGGGGAAGGTAAGGGACCTCACTTATAGGTCCACTGTATCTTGTCACTCTCCTCTCTGCACAAGGGCTGGGGCAGTATGTCGTAATGTTCCCTCGTGTTCTGGAGGTTGGCAGAGTGTAATTTGGTGGTAGTTGGCTATTGATGCCTGACTTGGTTTGCTTGATGTATAGCGCCTCGCCGAGGTCCTTATCGTCGCTGTATCTGTCGATTATTTGCGGGTTGTTTGTCAGGATATCTCTAGTGATGGTCTGGTTATGTATAGAGATCCTATTAAGGAACATGTTGTCTCTATACACACACAAACTCTTTCCCATCAGCTTAGCTCATTGCCCCCCTTTGCTCCCGCCATCGCGATTGCGTTATCTTATCTTTTCCTTCTCCTTTTCCCTCCTATTCCCTCGTTCTTTCCCCTCCCTTCACTGCTACTGACGTTGTTGTTATTTTAGATTCAGCTACTCAGAACAAAGGTTCCAAGTAGCACGGGCTATGGTGAGCCCGTAGTGGACTTACCTGGCACAGGAGCGAGGCTGTGTATGTGTGTGCAACTGACCTTCGGTCTCTCCCTTATATCCCTTTGTCAACCAACTGACCCCTTCCCCATCTCTACTTCACACCTCCATCTCACCCCCTCCCTTTATTCTTTCTCTGTTATTGTTGTTTTATATTCAGCTAAACAAAAGTTCCAAGTAACACAGGCTATGGTGAACCCGTAGTGGACTTACCTAGCACAGGAGTGGGGCTGAAACTGTGACGTTCTTTCTCTATCCACCTCCTCCTATCTATGTCCATCCCCCCCTTAACATCACCTCCCCTTTTTATTCATCTCCAGTCTCTAAGACATACTGAAACGTTGAGACACGGGCGAATTCAGTTCTACAATCCTGGCTTTGACGTACAATTTAAGGAGACTCAAGACCATGATGGTGCATGGTAGTCACGCGCTGAAGGGCACAATGTAGGACACGAAGCGTGAAGTAGCCATTGCTTCTGTTCCCATTAAAGCGTGGGGATTTTTGCATAGATATTGCTGATGAGTTTCGTATATATAAAAGCTATATTTGTAGTTTTTGTTTTGTGTACGAATTTGGTCTTAGAGGGTCGATTGGATCATTGTTTCGGGATGCTGAATATTCTCATTTCCTTAGATCACCGGGTCAGTTCCATTATCAGATCCTCAACTCACTGGCCGGTCTCAGATCCACAAGGCAGACTCAGCTTTTCATCTCACAGGACCGTTCTAGTGTCTTTGCTCACGCAAAAGCTTATAGTACCTATCATCAGCAATTACAATATGTCTCATTTGTTGGCACACAACCGATTATTTTTCTTAATTTAAAAAACTTTGAGCACATTCTGTTCTTTTTCTTCTTAGTTTTAACCTTCGTCTTGCTCTCATTTTCCTCTTGCCTTCCACTCCTCCAGGTAAGTCCCCATTCTAACTTAGAGAGCTCTATGGGATCACTGTAACAAGTCTTCAGTCTAACTTTGGGCACATTATGGGGATCACTCGCAACAAGTCCCCCATTGTAACTTAGTGTGGGAAAGATTTGTTAATTTTATTTATTTAAATTAATTCGTGATTCAGGTTAAATGTAAAAGTTAATTAATTATTTATTTCATTAAAGGGCAGTAGACTGTATTTTCAAAATTCCACACAAACAGATCAACACAGACTTGTGGGGTTTTATATTTAAATTTCACTAAACTAAATTAAATTAGTTAAACTAAGATATTATTCAGGTAATTTAAATGATTTATATATATGAATTGGTTTAGTATTTATATGGAGCAACAACTTATCCGAGTCGAGAGCTGAAGCCTCAGTCTGAACACCTTAGTCATGTGGGTCCGGTTCCTTCCCTAGTAAACAATGTTTTTTTTTTGTTTTGTTCTAAGTTCAAGAAATTGAGTTCCATGACGCAATATATTAAGTTGAGGGACGCTTAACTCACTATTTCACATAGTCCAGACTTCAACCTGCCGGAATGTTGCATTGTAAATGCCAACTACATTTACAGATTTATAAATTCAATTAATTACCACAATTTATTTGTGGCAGAGGCTTATACCCGTTCCGGGTTGCCGGCCATATATATACCTCTTAAACGAGAACTATACTTGTTTGAAAATACATAGCCACTATAATCTATAGTGATAGAACCAAAAACGAGATGCTTCGATCCCTACTTACAGCCACGCTCCTGTGCCAGGTAAGTTCACTGCGGGCTCACCATAGCCCGTGCTACTTGGAACTTTGTGTTCCGAATAGCTGAATCTACAACAATAACAACGAGACGTTTCCCGATAATTGACGAGATCGCTGAGGAATACAGCTCAGTCGATAAAGGCAGCGTATGGGATGATCTCAGACGTAGGTTCGAATCCTCGTCACGGCCCTTGTGGATTTGTACAGCTCGAAGATATCCCGTAATATGACGAGAACGCGGGCCACAAACACAGTGACTCGCCTTGACAAGTAATACAACCGCTGCTCTCACTCCCTCCTTCGTTTTCTTTGCGAGATAATTTATTATTTTAGGGAAGAAGAAATGAATTATCGGGAAAAAGAGCCAAGCCATTACGACTGTATAACACTTGGAAGGGATCAGGATAAGAATTTGGGATAGGATGGGGGGGGGGGGAGGGGGGGGGGGGGAAGGAATGGTGCCCAACCACTTGGACGGTCGGGGATTGAACGTCGATCTTCACTACTGTTGCTGCTTTTTATAATTTGGCAATATTATTTAGTAAGTTTTATGTGGTTAATATAAGCAGAAAA